>NW_027120776.1:0-600000 GCF_030686945.1 Centruroides vittatus
TTGCTAAAAGCATGTAATATCTATTAATTTAGATACAATATATCTATTAGCCGTAACTATCTTGTTATAATTTTCAATATTAATTTTATATTGTTTACTAATGTTAAATTCTATTCTATTTTGATTTCCAAATTGCTTCAATTTTACGAAAGAATCGATGTGACATTTACGATATTCGTGTCTTTTTCTAGCTTTACTCAAATTATTTAAATCGTCAAAGCCATTCTTATTCCACACACTAATTTTATTTGAAAATAATAGGCAAGGCCAACAAAACAATTTTTGCATTTTTATGCATCCACAAAGCCATTTTACGTCTTGATAAATTTTATCGTGAAAATGTCGAACAAATTTTTTTGTCGAAGTACTTATATTTAATTTAGGCGTTGGTCTTTCTCTTTTAATAATGGCTTCTTTTTCATTATATTGTCTTGAGCCAAAACTTTTTTAAAGTAAATTTTCAATATCACAATTACAGTTTAAATCTCTAGCCGTGATATAAGGGCTAAAATTAAAAATAAAATTATTAAAACGTACTTAGTAAAATAAAATTTGTGATGGATATACAATTATACATACCTGGTACAAAATATTCAATTGTATGAATATACTTTTGCGAAGAAACGTATATAAAAATAACATAAAATATTGTTTATTTTTTATTTTAAGCGCCGAATATCTAGCAGCAGGCGGCTAAACAGCCCCAACCGGTCCGGGATATAAAGTTAGAAGCTTTATGTGTGAAGCATCCACAGCTAAACCGGGTGACGTTGGTGCTCTGTAAAGCGCATGCGCCAATGCCTATAATCTGGCTGCTTGGAAGTTGACAGGCAGGTGGCTAACAGCCCACAACCGCTCCGGGATATAAAGCTGTACTCTTTACGAGTGTGTCGCTTACCGGGTTTAGCCGGGTGAGCTAAACCGGGTGAGGTTGGTGCATTGTAAACCGCATGTGCTAATGCCTATATAATCTGGCTGATTGGAGACTGACCCGGTTTCGACATTCTCTTCCGCCACCGAATTATTCGAATATACAATAGCAATCTTATCGTTTTTTTTCACATGTAGTATAGAAATTTGTAAAAAGATACATAATGCAGTTATAATAAAATATTAATTTTAATTAATTCAAAGTACGTTAAAATATGAAAATTTATATTTTATAAAATTCAAGGGAAAGTCATTGGAAGGTGGAATCGGCGCTTCCATCGCTTCCAATGACGGCACGCCACTGCGGCCTGTACATAATCTTGATTTCGGGTGAAAGGTGCCGTTTCTGTTTTCTCAAATTCTTCTGCCATTTAATTATTATGTTTTGTTGTTATTATTGTCGTTATTGCGCTTATAGGACAAATATAAAAAATACGACACGGTTTCAAAAAATGGCAAATTATTAGTATTAAGGAGAGTTTGATTTGATTTGATTTTGGATTTAATGATTTAAATAATACAATATACTGTAATAACTTTAAAAATTTATAATAAAATTTATTTTTTTTATTAATGTGCTTAATGTTTAAATTATTTTACAACCCCATTAATATACCATATCAAGAGAAGTTTTTTTACATGAGAACAAATTAATCATTTTTACATTACTTTCAATGGGAAGAAGTTGGTTTGGTATACGTCTTATTCCTGAACACATAAAGTGTATGTGTTCGGGTGAACTAAAATAAAAAATATTTGTTCTGATCTATAAGACTAAATATCTGCATCCATAATTTTCCAGTAAAATAAGTCCTGTTAATTGATAAATATTAACATTTAGAATTGTATATTTTCACAAATTTTCAATTAAGTAGAATTACTTGAACTTTTAAATTATATTCCGTTTTTACTTTATATTTATTTACATTAATGCCATCTGAAGATCAGAATAGAAATTATTTTTTTTATAGTCAAATAATATATTTTATATATTATAACATAAATTTAACTTATTAATATATTACAATAATAATTATTAGAATGTATTTTCTGTAGTTTTTATTCTAATAACTTATTATTATAATTATTTTCATAATAAATTCATCTTATTCTTTTAATATATTTAAGTTAAATTTATCATTAATAACTCAACAATAAATGAATTTATTTAGCGAAATTATAGTTATAAATAATGAAAAACACTTAATATATTAAATTATTTTTGTTTTAGATATTACGTCATAGGTAAGTCACAACAAGTAGAATGGCGTCACCAGGCGTTTCTGCGGTCACATGACCTCTCACGTCACCACTAAAACACGTGCTTTTGTTTACAATATTTGTCACTATTATATGTTATAAAGTAATTAACAAAGGTAAACAAAAATGTGAAAAATAACAGAAAGATGTCAATAACAAACATATAACAGCTTAAATTAGTACAAAAACTACTAAAATAATAAGAAAATCAACAAAAGTAACTTTATATATATATTTATTTTTACCTAAAAAGCAGTATATAATCATCAGAAATCATGAAAAGTATAATGGACATATGTAATAAACTAAATAAATGTGCTAATTTTTTGTGTTACAGACAAAAAAACATTAAAGAAAAAGACAGAAAAAGGAACATTTACCTCTAGTCTATAGATGACCTTCAGTTGTGTTTATTTAAAAATCTAAAATGACAAATTTATTTAATATAAAAAATCCAAAACAACTTTTTTCTATGTATATTAAACACAGAAGAAAACAATCGTAAAACATGCGTAAGTCTAAGATGTATAGTTCTCAATAAATATTTTTTCTAAACCGTTAACTCTAAACTGCAGAAATTCTTCATGTCCGGAGCAAGAGGGTTAACGGCAAGTCACGTGGCATATGCCTAAGGGCCTATACCAGCATAAGAAGGGATGTCATTTATCCTGTCTCCGGTAGGGTCGAACTTAATGAGGATTTTACACATCATTAGCATTTACACTTTTCTTTATAAAACTTATACTTACCCTAAAAATAAATCTTTTTTGCCACTTTCTAATGTATACGAAATAATCATATTGTTAAAATCTTTTTGTAACTCCTGTACTATTTAGATGCGGTTTTTTGCGTTTTTGCAGGAAATCAAACATAATTTAGACCCATCTAAACATTCTCCACTCACTCTTGGAACAGAGGGACCTAATTCTTGCAACCGGTGAAAACGGATAAGATCGGCTATAATCTAATATATCTTAATTTTTGCTAACGTTACTTTTGTGCACCAGCAACGCCGGGCTCATCTGCCAATATATTTAATAAACACGAGCAAAAATAATTGTTGACATCGACTGTAATATTTAATCAATTCAATTTAAAATATATGCTGTCGATTTTAGCAGCGTCTTGCTCTTGTGCATAATATTTTTCCAGAAAACAATCGAGTCACGTGGATCGTCAATCTAACTCCGTTCTGGAGAATATTTTTAAATTGAAATCACGTGGCTTACTGTACAAATTGGAAATTCGATTATCGAGTGTTATTGCCACTAAGCTTTTCATATCTGGTCTTGACGCGTATCTATAGTATCTGCCACTGTTTTCGAGAAGAAGGAAGACCAGACAACAGTGGGAATTTATAGGTCTAAAATGTTTTTAAATTGCAACTCAAAAAATTTAAATTGACTTTTTGCACAAAATGTTTTCGTATCAGATGTAAAAAGTGTGTTATAAACAAAAAATTAGTAAAACACGACCGTGTTTATCTGTCAAACAATGAGGCAAATTTTAGACGTGCACGTGAAGTTCGAATATACGAGGATTTCCCGTATTATGAATTACAGCAGAATATGCACTGTCCTAATTACTGATCGAGTAAATTAACTATAACTATAATTAATACACGCAAGTATCGATAAAACCACTTTTTATTCAAAAAACTTTTACATAAGAATATTTTAATTATACATAAATTATTGGAATATTGATATGAAGTTATGATTATGAGATTCAATAGTAACCAAATCTTTTGAACAAATTTCTAAATAAACTCTGTTTTGTATGTTCAAACAGATAATTAAAATTTCAAAATTTCAGCAAATTCGAAAATATTAATTTTGTTTTGAAATTACGTGCTATAAAATATCGAGATCGACAAAAGTTTTACTTTTTCCTAATATAATTATAATATTCGAAGATAATTACATTTGAATATGAACATTGCGATGTCTCTTGATTGAAATTTTTTCAACTTAATAAAACAATTTTAATTTGAAACCACTTTTGCTTACATCAATAGAAATTAAAACTGATATTCCTTCAAAATTTTTAAGTGTTAATATTCTAATGTAGTTTTGGATCATAATTTTGAATGAATTTCGCTGGACATAATTAACATTCAATGTTACTTTGGTCTATTGTGGATCCAAAGGTGTTTAATTACGCTTACTTTTTGCGTAAACTTCTGTTTACACACGTTACAACTGTAAGGCTTTTCTCCTGTATGGATTCTTTTATGAGTTTGCAAAATATGTTTAGTTGTAAAGCTCTGTTCACACTGGTCACAACTGTAAGGCTTTTCTCCAGTGTGTGTTCGAAAGTGTGTTATTAAGCTTGACTTTCGACGAAATTTCTGTTTACACTCGTCACAACTGTAAGGCTTTTCTCCAGTGTGTATTCGAACATGTCTTATTAAGCTTGATTTATTCTGTAAACTTCTGTTTACACTCATCACAAGTGTAAACTTTTTCTCCAGTATGGATTCTTTTATGAGTTTTCAAATTTTGTTTAGTTTTAAAATTCTTCTTACAGTATTTACAAGAAAATTTCTTTTGGTTTCTTTCCTCTGCAATTAAAAAAATATTTGTAAATAATATTTTATGGATATAATAAAAACTTTCCTAATTAAAACCAATAAGTAAATCAATAATAATTTTTATATTTAAGAGAACATTTCTGTATCAACACACACAAAAGTTAGTTTTAAAGATAATAATGTTCGCGTATAAATATATTATGCTACTAATATAATCAACAACAGCTAATCAGAGATGATATTTTAAAGTAAACAGTTTCTGTAAAACATTCTTCAAGTGCATTTATGTCTCCATGAATATTCTTTCTGTATCCTTGCAGTAGACCTTTTGCTCGTTTTCAAACCAAGGGAACTGATATAAATAAAACAGTTTATCCATCAATCAATTTTCTCTATAAACTTGGAAAATATTTTCTTCAAAACTGTGTTTTGTCCAAAGAACAACTGAAAGTAATAAAAACATACATGAAATAAATTGCATAAAATTTAATTTTACGTGACTTTTAATATTAATAATAAATTTAATATTAGAATGTATTATTCATATTTTTACTCATTTCTATTATTAAATAAAAAATTGTATAATATGCTAGCTTCAGACGTTAAAAAGTATTGTATTTTTTAAAGGC
The DNA here is from genome assembly GCF_030686945.1 of Centruroides vittatus. NCBI lineage: Eukaryota > Metazoa > Arthropoda > Arachnida > Scorpiones > Buthidae > Centruroides > Centruroides vittatus. The sequence continues at coordinate 5,353 of NW_027120776.1, forward strand.
TAATGTAAAGTATACTTTCCTCATAACTTCTCGATAAGAGGAACTCATAACGTTGGAAGGTGTGAAATACAAATTCTTAACTGTGAATCATGGATTTCATTTTTGCAAGATTGAATTTCGTTCTTCTCGTTTTTAGTTTGTTTTTGTATTTGCAGGGTCAAGATAAGCTAAATGAAAAAATAAAACGATTTTAATTATTAGACAAATTTATACTTAATGTTAAATTTTTAACATTAGATGGCTAAGAAGCCTAAAAAGGAAGGTCTGGTCATCTAAGAAGTTTGTTCTAGAATAAGAATAAAAAGTGGTGATCGTCTAGAAAAATTTTTCACCAAAACGACTGTCTTTTTTAATTTAAAATATATATATATATATAAATTTTATTTTTAAATTACAGGATATTTACAGATAAACAGTGTACACATTTACTAAAATACCAATAAATTTTTATCAAGTGTCTTTTGTAAATTTTATGAAAATTCTTTTAAAATGTTGTCTACACGAAAATTATCTATACAGGATGCAAATGCAGGGGCTAAACCCCCCTTTCTCTTATCTAGTATTATCGCTTTTTTTATAAACCTTTTAATTTTATGTAAGAATTTCAAGTAAGAATGTTAAGGAAGCCTTCCAAGGTCAACGACCGAAACGATATCTTCGAAATAATTGTTAAAATTTATATATCAACAAGAAAGAAACAATCGTTTGTATTACGGTAACTCGATAGACGATAAAGTCGGCAAGACGGGAATAAGCGATGTTTTTCATCCTTTGTTTGTTGCACGTGACACGTGACTACAGCAATAAATCACCTACTTCGTCGTGGAGCGCAACGTTTGACATAAACAATATCGAAATTGTTGACCAAATTGTAGAAATTATTGTCAGCTAGACGCTAATTGATAGGTAAGAGCTGTCAAATCTATAGAAATTTATATTTTAAATTCACCTCTGCACAGTACTTAAGTCTATAATTTAAACAAACTTCTCAATTGCCGGCGTCCGTACTAGCCAGATCCAGACACGAACGCACCAACAGGTGTGCGTATAAATCCTGACAGTATGACAGTTCTCACCCCCTCGAATTTGGTATAGAAAGGGCTCGCACCCCTATTAGCGAGAATGACGTCAAAGACCCCGGACCAGGACTGACCAACTTTCATCCTTTGTCCCTTCGACACTAATTGACGCCGACGACAACAAATAGCGAAGTAATTCTTGACTTATTAAGTAGAATTCTCTCTCTCTTCCCTCAGTCGAACCAGGTCTAGTTTAGAATAGATAGAGAAAGGGGATTAAAAGCCTTTTTCTGCTCGCGAATACGTACGGCGTAAACCCCGCTAACCGCCTTATTAGAAATTCCGTTAAGGATTATTGTCGTTACGATTATTATTATTCGTATATGTATCCTTTATATAGTATCTTTATTAAATATGTTTAGTACTTTAAATATGTGTGGCTACTCGAACACAGCCGACACCTTATCGACTTACTCGCGACCTCTCACTCGAGACGTTCCTTTTTTTTGCCCTCCTAAATTGCCATCCACTGGCCCCGTGAGCGGGACTCACCTTCCCGTCGTCGGAAACCGGGTAAACCTCGTCGCTTAACCCCCGATTCTCACACAAATGGGATGTAAAATTAAGTCTAAATAGGAATTGTTATTGTAGACGTTTACATTGACTTACTACGTATAATATGAAAACACAGAATAAAAGATTATAACTAGTTCAATCTTGTAATATTTTCAGTCGACTGCAAATTTGACATTTTGGCTCTGTTGGTCGAACTGTGAATACAGTAACTATTATTTCTTTCTTTATTTATTTGTAATCGTTCATATCTGGAGAACTTCCCAGCCACTTATACAGTAACTATTGACACAAACTTTTCCTTAAAATGAAAAAAAAGTCTTATGGTTTGGGTATAAATGGTAGTCTATCGAATTGGAAAACGTGTGTTTAATGAGAAAATATGTATGTAGAATGTGGATATATTTCAAAAGAGAATGTAAATACTTCCGCTGCAAACCTACGGATCTCGATTATCTTCCATTTTAATCATGATAATTATCTACAACAGAATCTTATTAAGTCGCTGCCGTACACTTTTCAAAAAATGATTGAGTCACAGACAGACTTTAATCCTAAATCTAATCGAATATTTTCAGAATAAATTACATAGAAAAATTCGGAGACTTAAAATTAGTAACAGAAATGAAGTGAAAAGCACGTTGGAACAACCATGATCAGAGAATTGGTGAACACAACAGAAAAACTATTAATGAACGATCACTTCCAAACAGATTGACGCAGTGCTGGAAAGAAAAGACAGTCCAACAAGATATTAAAAATATTTAAACTTTTGGTGTGACTAAATTTTAAATTGAAATGAATATGATCTCTTTATTGTCGTTGTTACGTACAATTGGCCTAAAATTGTTATTAGAGGCTCAATAACCAAGGGACATAATCAGTGTAGCGAATCTCAGTATTTGAATGCAGTATACTAAATACATTTTTGACGGCACGGAATCAATCTTTCCCTTGACGCTAATGATTCTAGATGCGAGACTTGAGAACAGTCCACAGCAAATTGTTCGTTTCTGATCATTACGCGTTAGCGTTACGCGAGCGGATAGGAGAGAAGACGGATGGAGTCGACGATAAGGCGAAGCGATATTCGAGACACAGAGGAGACCATTTAACAGCAAAAACAAGATTTATTAAGATATAACAATGGACACAACTACAAATATCTAACTAATTTCCCTAATGCGCGTAGGGGTCGAGAGAGAGCTTACATTTGCGGTTCATACCTCAATTTAGTTCCTTAGAGAGTTAACACTTGATTTCCTCGATGGGGAGATTAGTATCCAATTTGCACAGTTTTATATATGTTCGCGACTGAGCGCGGAGACGTCGGAGAAGGTCCGAGTCGGTGACGACGAGCGACGGCGTTTTTCCGGCAGATGATAAGAGACTCCTCTGAGGGAGTGGAAGGAGTGGCTTTTATAAGTTTTTGCCTAAAAAATCGGTCACGTGATCGTAAGCGAATGACGATTTGTGTCAGAGGTGTTCCCGGGACTAAAAATATGCGACGAGTTCTAACGGTAACTATAAACTAATGTTGCAAGACTATCCAGGTTACAAGCTAAAGACAAATAATTGTTGATGGTTATTTGGCCGGGACGCATAGTTTCTCGTCCAGGGCCGTTTTTTGACAGGATGTTTATACTAGGGGAAAATTCCTAAGACGAATTATTAAAAAAAAAAGTGGATCTGATAAAAGTCAGATCTCACAATAGAATATCGACTATTGAAATGAAATGTTTATTTCTATATTAGAAATGTTTAAGTAAACTTTCCTTTCATAACTTCGTCTAACCGTTAGACCTAAAAACTAAAAGTATGGAATGTAAAAAATAAGGAAATCGCTTTTACTTACTTGGCCACTACACTGTTGTCTTCGTTACTTTCGGTTTCGTTTTCACACGTGTTCGAAATCCCCTTTCCAATAATAAATTCCTAACACGGAAGGAAACCCCGCGGCGATTGGGACCGATAATTACCAGTCACTCGAAATACATTTGATTAAATAAACGAAAATTTTTCTAACCATTGCTGTATGATCGTCTACCAGAATCATTATTTGGATTACGACGACGGTACACACAGAATTAGTATACACAGCAACCATACTTACTACGTTGAATAAAATATTTTAAAGGATTAAATAAAATTAAATCTATCACTTCTGTTATTTTTGTTTTTTTTACTTTTCTAGAAGTAGGATCTCAAGAAACAAATGGTATTAATGATGTTGTTTCCCAACCTACTTTTTAATGAACTGCAGAAAGGGCCTTCTCCCGCTGCGGAGAAAGCCCTTCTGCCTCTACGCTAGTTGGTTTCGGGGTGATCAAATAATCATAAATCGTTTTGTCACGTGATTCATTGACGGAACGATTGACCGTTAATTAGAATTATGCACCAAGGCTAAAAAAGGAGTTTCTTATTTTATTTAGCGCGAAGACACTTTATTTAACGAAAGCGGAAAGTCAACTGGCAATTAGATTAGCAGAGGCAAAAGGGCGGGCGGTGCGGTGTAGAGAGGGGATGTAGCATGTGCCGCGCTGAACGTCAACGTCATCTTCACCGCTGAGCGATAGCGCACGTAGCATAGCGGCAACGCCGACAACGTAGTCTTTTGCGCCATTATTTAGAAAGTTAATTGAGTATTTGCGGATTCGCAGCGCTGGATCCAGCTGGATTGCCGGATGAGGGATCTAGCAATTGCAATCCCTAGTCACGATATCCGTTTATCTCTTCACTTGCTGTAACCATCAAAATTTAGTAGCCTTAATCCCCGTAATACACAAACCTCCCTGCAAATTTCAGAAATTTTCGACAATAAGCACGAGAGTTATTAAGCTTCAAACAGGGTGAAAAAAATTTGTATCTCTGTATTTATTTGTATTTCTCGAAGTTTTAAAGCCCCGAGTTCAAAATGTAAAACTCTTGGGTCATTTTTTCACCGATCGCCATTAGTATTTCTCTTTTATATATATCTGCCGGAAAAGTAATTACTAGAAATACGAGTAAAATGCCTTTTTTGAACTAAAAAAAGGTATCAATTTGAATGATTTTCAAAACAATAAAACACTATTTTAACATATTCGGTATTGCTCACAGCCTAACACACACTTCTTGCTACGACGTTATGAAGTCTACATTTAAAGATGACCCCGAACTGTTAACAAGGTCAGAACTACGTGAGTTGAAATTGAAGAGGAAAGCGTCACTAATAACAGATGACTTTCAGATAATAACTTTTATACATTGTATATAAAACTACAGTATACGCCTAAATAATCTGAGCTAAAGGTAAGGTCTACAAATAAAATCTATAAATTAATATTTAAATTATTATATAATCGGACTCGCTGTATGTTAGATTTCAATGTAATAACCGTCTCTGTAATCCAAAAACAATATGGCAGACGTGTCTCACAGCAATTTTTGGTTAACAATATATTTTTATTTACGAATTGAACTACATAAGCATTTTGGGTTGGTATAATATACTCCGACCTCTCCTCAGTGAATTCTGCACTCTATAAATTACAAAATTACAAACAAAAAAGGGTTGGGAGAACACACAATTTTTTCTCCCTCACATTATACTGGTACAATGATTTTAAAAACCGTGAGTGGGTATATTGTATATGCTGTGTGACACGTTTACCATATTGTTTTTGAATTACAGAGACGGTTTTTACATTGAAATTTAAATTATTTTCTAAACGAATTTAATATTTTTAATATTCATAAGCACGAGTTGATTAAAAGCTGATATTACTAATACCAAAGCCGTCGTTTGTGCGTGTTAATTCCTTACAACTCCCGTCATTTTTCTCCAATAAAATTTTGATTATAATCCTTTTATGTTCTGACAAAGTAAAGGCTGCTACTGTTTTTGCGCAAGTATTAAACGTTTTATGGACTTCGATTCGGCGTCATAGTTACGCTGCAGTGTTTCAGTGACGTCAGTTACCACGCGAGGTTCATCTTTGACGATCGACTTTTTTTTATTGCAGTTTTAAATATATTTACAAATGGCGTATTTAAAAGTTACTGTATTAAATTAAAATTTAAACTTTACTAAAAGCTAAAAAAATACTAGCCGCATTGTTTCAGTTCTAGTACAAGCTTTTGAAAAATGTTTCCTTCCTCACCACGTGATGTTGTATTATCCAATAGCTTCCTATTGGATAATACAACGTCACGACAATAGCTTCCTATTGGATAATATAATCTTTATCTAATTTAAGCTTATTTTTATTCGAGTACATTTATTTAATTCGAACGTTGTCGATAATTTTAAATAAACATAATGACATTTAATATTAATAACTCTGTTTCTTGCCCTTACATCATTATTCGACGTATTTTCGGTTTCTATTTTAGGGCTTACCAAACACAGAAATCGAGTATTTCGAAACAATTTAAGCCTATTACACTTTGCTAATTATAAAATTTATCACAATCGTAAATAATTGTTTACTCGATTGCTGTATGTGATAAGCCCTAAAATATAAATGACAACAAACTCCGTTTATGCAGGAATTACGTTGAGTAACACGATATCTGATTCTTTTCTTATTGTCAAAGCTTTTAAAAAGTTAAATATAAATTGATTAATCACGCTAAAAATAAATGAATTCGATTATATTTAAATGAAATATAAATATCTAACAGAATTACGGGCCGATATTCTTATTGTTCATTAAGTGAATATAAAATCTATAGTGTGACGTCGGGGGGGGGGTCCCGAAAGAGTCGCAACCCCTCTCGATTTGTCACTTTTATGTGAAACGGGGAGAGGTCAGGAGAAAGTCGTATCTCCCGTTTCCGGTTTACTTGTCAAGGATGGCTGTTCGTTTCTGATCGTTACGCGTTACGCGTTACGCGAGCGGATAGGAGAGAAGACGGATCGGGTCGACGATAAGGCGAAGCGATATTCGAGACACAGAGGAGACCATTTAACAGCAAAAACAAGATTTATTAAGATATAACAATGGACACAACTACGAATATCTAACTAATTTCCCTAATGCGCGTAGGGGTCGAGAGAGAGCTTACATTTGCGGTTCATACCTCAATTTAGCTCCTTAGAGAGTTAACACTTGATTTCCTCGATGGAAAGATTAGTATCCCATTTGCACAGTTTTATATATGTTCGCGACTGAGCGCGGAGACGTCGGAAAAGGTCCGAGTCGGTGACGACGAGCGACGGCGTTTTTCCGGCAGATGATAAGAGACTCCCCTGAGGGAGTGGAAGGAGTGGCTTTTATAAGTTTTTGCCTAAAAAATCGGTCACGTGATCGTAAGCGAATGACGATTTGTGTCAGAGGTGTTCCCGGGACTAAAAATATGCGACGAGTTCTAACGGTAACTATAAACTAATGTTGCAAGACTATCCAGGTTACAAGCTAAAGACAAATAATTGTTGATGGTTATTTGGCCGGGACGCATAGTTTCTCGTCCAGGGCCGTTTTTTGACAGGATGTTTATACTAGGGGAAAATTCCTAAGACGAATTATTAAAAAAAAAAGTGGATCTGATAAAAGTCAGATCTCACAATAGAATATCGACTATTGAAATGAAATGTTTATTTCTATATTAGAAATGTTTAAGTAAACTTTCCTTTCATAACTTCGTCTAACCGTTAGACCTAAAAACTAAAAGTATGGAATGTAAAAAATAAGGAAATCGCTTTTACTTACTTGGCCACTACACTGTTGTCTTCGTTACTTTCGGTTTCGTTTTCACACGTGTTCGAAATCCTTTCCAATAATAAATTCCTAACAGGAAGGAAACCCCTCGGCGATAGGTACCGTAATTAACGTAATTAAGGAAATTTCCCTAGATTTAAATACAGTAGAGCATCGATTATCCGACCCCGATCAACCGTCACATAGGTTAACCGACGCGTCCTAGTCGGCAAATTCAAATCTCCGCTAGTGCAGTGTTGCTAGATGTTTACAAAGAAAAGATGTTTTCTAGCCCAGTCAATCTTAAAAAGTAACCTGTTAAAGTGAAAAGTAGCAGTAAAGTCTAAAACATATGATGCGTACACTATTGGCGACCGACCTGGTGCACCAATAACATCAGATGAAGTTCCGTAAGTTCGATTAGAAATCACCGTTGATCAGGTTCGTCGGAAAAACACCTTGCGACGATTTAGGTACTGGATGGGTTCACTCGGGTCCAAAGCCGATCGTTGAATCCTTCTCTTCTGCCGCTCACCAATCGTTCGGATCGCGTAACGTCTTTGGGTGAACTACTCTTCCACCCTCGTCTGTTTTTTTCTCACATTCCGAGGGTCCACTTCCCTTCTTTCGCCTCGACTTTTACCCTCTCCACTCGTCGGCGACGGGTCTGAAGACCAACTAGTGTTTATCCGTCCACATTCCAACCGTCTCTCTCTCAACCGTCTTCTTGTAACGGTGATCGTTACTAGTCCAAAAAAAAGGGCGGGAATCGTGTCTAATTGATTTTATCCTTACAGTAGCCTAATGCAGAAATAACATAAAATAAAACTAAATTACTCAAATTGTATAAGAAAAGTGCACTTACCTTTAAAAATTAAAAGTTTAACGAATTTAAAATATCGTCATCTCTTATTTCACTCGCTTTTTTGTCATAAATTTTTGAACCTTGGTATTAATTGGATTAAAGTTAAAGCAACGTATGTTTTCATTTTTGAAGAAACATTTTATTCTCAAAATTGATGCTAGAAGATTCACGCTCATTCTGTTTCTCAATTTGGTTTTGACTGAGGTCACTCTTTCCACTGTGGCATTGCTAATTGGCAAGGAACATAAACACAATGCAAACTTCGATATTTCGAAAAATGTAGGATCTTTTACAGCATATTTAATAGTAGAGACTTTGCACCAAAACTCTGATGTATCAGTTGGAACATTATCTGGAAAAATACTTGTCCAGCTACCGTCAATAGATGCCGCCATTGACTCTCTATTTTTCCAATTTTGGATTGATCGGCCAAAGCTAGGGGAAGAGTTGAAAATGGAGGACGAGTAGGACTTAAGCAAATACTAGGAGATAAAACTCTAATGTTTTTAAGTAATTCAATGTTTTTAGGTATGCGAGTAAGAATTTTTTTACGGGCTTTTTTTAAAAACTTCGAACATCTTTCTTTAACTATACATGCTTGTTAATAAGAGATTTCATTTGATGTTACTTTATATACCAAAAGGTTTGAAAATTCATAGCCAAAATATACCTTCTCATTAGACAGATAATGAGAATCGTCATTTGAATCTATGTCAAGTTTTACAAATTCAGGAAGCAAAACTCTTCTTAGCATTGATAATGTAAAGCTGCATAATTCATCAAGTATTCTAGAATGATCTGCCATTTTTTTTTGAAAGATCAAATTAATTTTTTCAAATTCACTTAAGACAGGCCTCAAAAAGGTGAAATAAAGTCTATTGGTTTCATCAGTGTACATTTTATATAATTCCCTGGTATAATACCTATCAGAACCAGATGAAACCATCTGAAGATGTAATTTTAAAGCATCCCACTGATCGAGAATGCTTCCTACACATCTACTTCTAGCTAGCCAACGTGTCCCTGATAATGGTATTATTTTCAGGGGATCCTCGCCATCATGTATAAGTTTATATATTTCCATGTATTTCTCATTTCGAAGAGCTGATCTCAGTGGCGTAGCAAGGGGGGTGCAAGAGTATCATGCACCGGACACCACTCTCAGAGGGGCGCCCAAATGGTCCTAAAGACAAACTATATGTGTTTCTGGAGGGGAGAGGGGCGCCAGTTATGTTCGCTACGGCTGATCTACTAAACCAGGTATAGGTCTCTCTCATTAAGTAGTCAATATTAGAAGACAAATCTTCAGATGCATGTGAACAAGCTAAATGCAGTGAATAACAAATACATTTAACAAGAATAAGGACTAAATTATCTTGTTTCATCAAAGTATATAATGATTTATTAACTCCACTAAGATTAGAAGCTCCATCTGTTGCAAGAGCAAAACAATTTTTAAACTTGATATTATAGAATTTTAGGGTGGGGCACTCCTCCACGCGGCCGCTGAAATGCGAGCGAAAGCGAATATCGCAATCGCTGCCTTGACCGGCGCCGAGCATAGAGAATAGGTAGTCGTACTGGTTTAACGTAAAACTTTTGTCAGTACAAGTTAATGCATTTATTATTTATGTTTAACGCACTGGTCGTCCTGCCTCAAACATAACTTGCTTGCAAACGCGACGTCCGCAGGCAAGATGGCGACCGGAACTGTCTCCGTTGGAGTTCCATATTTGGAGGCGAATATCTCGCGAAGGGTCGCGTGTCGGACTTTTCTTTTTACTGATAAATATCGTTAGAATGTCTGACCATCGTACTGAGATACGTATTAAACATGCTATAGCGGAGTGCACAGCGTGACTACCTATAGAGCCTGGAAGTAGGCTAATTTCGGGAAACAAGATCTAGCGAAGGGTAAATATAAATATATGGTTCTTTTGAACTTTTTGCTCCTATGGGCATGCTCTCAGTTCTGTTAAGGTCTCAATAGTGTCTTTCGCATCTTAAATCTTATCCGAATGAGCCTTGTGGACGATAAAATGACTAAAACAGAAGTCGCAATTGTCGCGAAATACACGCCAAAGGTTCATTGAAAAGCGTATTAATTTCTGATATACGTAAGCTACCTTATAACCCGGACTCTCGCTTCTTCCTGCTGATTTCATCTTCCCTACAAACTTCCAAACCTCATTGACCGATCTGAATCAAATTCCCGCAGATTTATTCTCTTTTTATCCTTCTTATAGGGTACCTACGTGAAGGATGGACTACCGTAAAACTAGGAATCTTCTCTCCTTCTCTGATTTCTTCCCCTATCCTCAAACTCTCAAACCTTTTGAGCGATCAGAACAAATTTTGCATAGTTACTCTCCGTCACCCTGCGGGAAACACTCGTATAACGAAGTCGACTCAACCTCCTCCCCGAGTTTCTGGGCAACAACACTTGGCATTGTTTGCGAGTTTTTCTATAAACGTCGCTATTTACGAGGAGATACTTCCCGCGTAGTCTAAAGGCATTGTGAAAATGTTCTTAAAATTAATTTTTAGACAGTTTTGAAATTTACGATTAATAACGACGGTTGTAACAACAACGGCGACTGGTATTTTTAGAAACCCGGTGTAACAAGCTATTATACTATAAATATACTATTTTTATGATTAAACAAAGTACAACTCTATTCATTTTATCACTTCCCTTAGATTAACTTTTCATCTTATTATTTCTACTGGTTTTTAAGGTCAATATTCCATTATCCATACCGACAGTATTTTATTAAAAAGACTTTTTAAGAATGTATAGTTTGTGTCCGTGTACAAAAAATTTCATATACAATGTGTATATATATATATAACATTATTTTTATTAATAAATCACTATTATTAATTAGAAAAGTATAAAAAAGTGCCGTGACCAAAATTCGAACCTGGGTTATTGCGGTGCGGCCACAACGCAATGTCCTAACAACTAGACGATCACGGCAACTCCGACACGTCTCGAGACCCTTCTTATTCCCTATAAATATCTGAAGTCACTCGAGTGTAACTGCTAGAGCCAAAAAACTATAAAAGTATTAGTTCAATGTAAACAGTAGTCAAACTGGAAATATCATTTAAGCACGTTTAAATTTACCGCCAATAATTCTATAACAATGCATTTAATGTTCTCTGTGTTCTCAAACATTCTTCCTTCATTGCCGATTTAATTTAATTTTAATTGTATCAAACGAATGTTTAATAATAAATATGGCACGCGTGCTTTTTATTGCTGGTGACACTCGTTAAAATCAAATTCTGTCATTTTGTAAATTATTCGTAAAATTTAAACGAATCTAATATAATTGTTATCGCACACAGCCTATATTTTGTTATGTAGGGAGATTGATCATTTTGGTACATTATTCCGCTATTAATCTGCGGAATGTATTACTAATGATTTGAAATTAAGAATGATTAGAACTTGTAATAAAAGCTTTGAATTCTTAAAAGGCGGGCTTCTTAAAATGATTCTGTTTATAAATTATCCGAATATCGGTTTTTGCAACGTTGAAAACGTGGAAATGAATTCGAAGATAAAATTTTCCGTTTCTAAAATCACTCAATCATTCTGACCTAATCGGATCCACGGAGAAGAGGAAGCAGTTTTGTAATACAGGAAATCCTCGTTAATTCGAACTCAGATAGTTCGAAATCTCATTAATTCATAACTGTACTTTTGTCCCGGCCGGAGATATAAAAATTTACATATTAAGGAATTAGTTTAGCTCCAATAGGGCTATTTTGAAATTCAAAGCGAAAATTCTGTTTAAATTGTGATAGGCGTACGTCATCTTGTTCGTTTAGATCGAAGCGCCTCCACGCTGTAAGAGAACAATAGACCGAGAATAACTCTAATCTGGTTAATATGGCTTTGCCTTCATACACCTTACACGTGGACTACCCCCTTTTTTTTCTTATCTCATAAAATGTAGTTGAGTTTCGGGATTACAAGATTGGGCTACAATCTCGACAAGTAGCGGATTGAGATATTTGTAGGCTACTTACTATCTTTGGACAACCTACTACTTTTTATGCCCTTTAAAAATAATTTGGGCCACATTTCGAAGAATTCTGCTTGACTTTTTATAAAACCTATTTAGCAACTTGTGAGGTTCTCGTGCGACACGCGCTGTTTACCGGCAGTTAATTTATTATTATTAATTTATGAAAGTAGTGTCCTGTATACCATTCGCTTAAAAAAATGAATGGGTTAGGTGGCAATTGGAATATTGCATAGAAATATATAAATTTTGGATAATTCGAAGTCGCAATTATTTCAATCCTTCGAATTTCGAATTAATGAGGATTTTCTATAATGAGAATTTTTGAAACATCAATGTTTTCATTAGCATTTTTATTGTCGTTGAAAAAAATACTCGACTAAAATACTTTTTTATTTGGAAATAGAAACAAAAATGTAGCTTAAAAACGTTTAAAAACTATTATTAAACGATATAAATAAAAACTCAAATGTAAAATTACGTATACAAACCGCATTTAAAAAGGACTTTAAAGAATTCGCCGTTATTAACTGCTAAAAAAAAAGTGCCGTGACCAGGATTCGAACCTGGGTTATTGCGGCCACAACGCAATGTCCTAACCACTAGACGATCACGGCAACTCCCACACGTCTCTAGATTCTTCTTATTCCCTATAAATATCTGAAGTCACTCGAGTGTAACAGAATGAAAAAATACGAAAAGTAGTTTAACGTGACGTTCGCAGAATACTACAGATATAGAATTAATCACATTTTAACATTTTAGCATCTCCTAGTGGTATTAATATATCAAATAATTTATTTTGGGCTGCAATTTCAGAAAATTGTACACTTATAAATTCCCACTGTCTTTTCTTAATCTCGAGAACGGAGTTAGGTAGACGAAAGATCAAACCAGATATGGAAATCTGAGGCAGGAATCCCCGATTAACTAACTACATAGGAAGTTCCGAAGCAAATCGAAAGTCACGTTATTTCAATTCAAATATTCCCCTCCCAAAAAAGTGTTAGACAGATGACCGACACGACACTATTAAAGGGAAAGTATGATATACAGGGACAAGTCACTACTGATTTGAGGTTGAGAGCATATATTTCAAATGAAATAAATTTAAAATATGCTTAAAAATTGCAACCCAGCATTGTGATGATGTCACAATAAATAATTGTTCGTTTTCTTTACGAATGGTCTGCAAGTGAATTTTCACCAGGCACAGCTCTTCCGTGGTTTTAGCTGCTGCATGATGCTATTTCTCCACTAATGTGGCTTTGTCATGAGCGCTCTCACAACCACTATAATCCAAAATGTTAAAAGAATGGATAAAACCACTGGTAGCAATGGTAGTTGGTCGTTGGGTTCACACCTGGCCAACGGGCTGGCCACGCGCAGTTTTTCGGATTTTTTCACGTTAGTAACACCTAAATAGGGACCAGTTTTCCATAAAAATCCTTCCGGGAGGCATCGCTCACTTTTCGGGTTGCCGTAACCGAATAAACCAGACTAATTCTAATTATCTCTATCTATACTCATATATGTTACAGTCAAAACCCGTTTTTAGTTAAAACGCGTTTTAACTAGTTGAAACTAGTTTATACTGGATGTCTTTGTTAAAACCCGTTTTGTCTAGTTAAAACTAGTTTTAACTCAAATTCATTTTTGACTAGCAGTAAATTCTAGTTTAGTTAATTTACTGCTGTACATGTTTTGATTTTAGATAAAACTAGTTTTAACTTTTAACATTAGTTAAAACTAATTTTAGCTACATAAATATGTTTGGGGGAAATAAATAGAGTTATGTATAGTGATTCGGAGGAACATGCCTAACATTTCGCTTATGAAGGAAACTATAGCGATAATTTGGAGGCCTCTAACGAAAATATCATATTCTTGAGCATGTTTTTCATATAAAAGTTTGGAGTATATGAAAAATAATTGTATATTGTGTTTGCAATGACGACTTTTTTACTGTCTGGCATTTTAGGCATCTCACCCTAAGTGTCCGGGTGAGATGCCAAATGCCATTAGGGTAAGATAACAAATATAATTGCATGAAATTAATTTTTGAATATCTTAACCAAATTTAATTTATTGCATATGTAGTACAAAGTACTTCGTAGTAAGTATAACAGCGCAGCATAAGTATTGTTAAGTTTCCGCCCGTTCTAACGCGCTCTATAGCTATCTGAAAGCTTTTTTCAGTCCAAAAACCCTTTTGGAAAGTCCTTATATAATTTCTATGCATATCCTGCAATAAAACGAGAAAACAAAAATTTATTAAAAATAGGCATATTGGAATTCAATTAACAAAAAATAGGCATGTTAATCCAAGAAAAATGTGACATCTTTCCCATTAGACGGGGTAAGATGCCTAGTGAAGTCACGTGTTCCAGCGTGTTTGATCGGGATAGGTAGCTCACAATGGAAACTTTAAAACCTTAACTCATCACACATTAATTGTTTTTTTTTTTTGCAATTTTTAATAAATTCTATTTAAACTTTTAGTTTTAAAACGATTCTAGAAACATTTCGCAACAAAAACTTCGTTGTTATCTCGCTTTTATTCTTCTCAGATGTAGAAAATGAGGTAATGGTAGCCAACTACAGCTTTCCGCACTTAATATTGGCCCAACGATTCATCATACAAACACGTGACAATATCTGACGTCACCGTTTGAAAATATCAAAAAGTAGGCATCTTCCCCGGTTTCCATCTTACCTCGAATCACTCTATATGTTGCAGTCAAAACCAGTTTTTAGTTAGAACGCGTTTTAACTAGTTGAAACTAGTTGATACTGGATGTCTTTGTTAAAACTAGAATTTACTGCTAGTCAAAAATGAATTTGAGTTAAAACTAGTTTTAACAATGACATCCAGTATAAACTAGTTTCAACTAGTTAAAATGCGTTTTAAGTAAAAACGGGTTTTGACTGTAACATATATAAAGCGAGTGTGTTTTGTTTGTTTGTTTGCTAGCGGTAATCTCGGAATCTACCGAACTGATTTTTAAATTTTTTTCGATATTTGAAAGCTTATTTCTTTCAGATGGACGTAGGCTCAGGGCCGGATTTACATAAGGGCATTTGGGGCCTGTGCCCAGGGCCCCCACAAAACTAAAAAAAATTATGTTTAAACATAATTTTTTTTCTATTACCGTGACAGCCTAGTGTGGCCTAATCATGAGGGCAACAGGCAGAGAAAACCAAACCCGGAAAAAAACCTATGAAACATTGGAAAATTTCGGGAAAAAATTTCACATAGGTATTTTTCAGTTAAATTAAAATAATCAGTTTTACACAATAAAATATATGTATGTTTACAATAACCTTATTTTTAAATGAAATTTACAACTTCCTAGTTCAAATCTAATTGAAAGTACAGTATTTTGTGTAAATTTTCTAAATCATCAAATTTGCCTACTCTTAAAGGGGGACCCCCACCGAATTTGTGCCCAGTGCCCCTGGATTGGTAAATCCGGCCCTGCGTAGGCTATATACTATATTTATATTTAAAAAGGAAAATGCACAAAACGATCATGTTTTTAACCGCCGTATTTGATTGTTCCGTTCAAGGTTAATCCCCGTCGCCACCTGGTTGGTTTTTTAAACTTATTTATCTTACCTATTATATTTATCTTATTATCTTATTTTAATATCAATACCTATATCACTAAAAAATCTTTTTACAATATTATGAAATGCTTCATCTGTTGTTATTGTTACAGGAATTAATCCAAGAAAATCGGAAACAACTTTATTTTTTCTTTCACTATAGTATCTAATACAAAGACATAAATGTTTTGCACAAGCAATATCTGTAGATTCATCTATAATAAGAGAAAATTTGCTATTAATTATTTCTCCAACTTGGTCTGCAAATATAGCAGGAGCTATGACTCTCTTAATAAGAGCCGTGCATTTTGTTCTATGTAATAGCAAATCAATTGCTTTTGACGAGGATGGAGTTTCTTGTTAAAATATACAAATCTCTCAAACGAGATATCAAAGCGCAGAAAAGTGCTAATTTAATTTAGTTTAGAGAGAGAAAATAATCATATTTTATTATGCTAGTTCGCCGTCAAATCTTTTAGTCATTCTCAAAAAGACTGCTTTATAGCCCAGATGTTTAATGCATCAACTCTGGGAGACCCGAAATTAGCTCTGCATAAGCCACTCCAGGAATTTTTCATGAGCGGCAAGTCTCACTATCTGGTCAATTCAATACAGACTTAAACGAAACACGCCATAGAAATTTTCATTACTTTCATACCCAAAATGGGTTTGGCCAGACTCATAATACGACTTTTACTGGAGTAGCGGGTGTTGTGTGACGAGGCCTGACGTATCCCGGACATCATCCATGAAAAGTTCTCGAGGATTTGCTTTTGAATTCGATCCCGGGACCTCCAGAGCGGCAGACTGATGCAGTCAAAACCACGATTTATATGTTTAATTTAAAAAAGGTCCTCATAATACCCACAGATCAAAAAGCAAAATAGGAATAGCATTTTTAAAAAAATCCAATTTCAATTTAATTAATTTTTATTTTTATTTTTAGGTAAAAATCTAGTCCCACCGAATGAGCAAAATTGGTTTTACCATATTTCGTGAATATGGAGAGTCGCTAGATAATATAAATCAAACATTTTAAATTAATTAAAATTAATTATGGAAATATATTTATTTAATTAAATTTTAATATTTTTATTAACGTAATCGCCATTAAAAATTTTTAAAATTTTATTTATTAATTTTTTAACGTATTTTTGGCGATAAATTGGCTATTACTTCACAGTCGTGCAAAGTAATTTGTCAGGGAAGGGTGAACTTGGTAGGAGCCGACTCTGGTAGGAGATTGCTTGTGGTTTTACCAATTGCTAGAATGACTTACTGGAGAAGAGCTGGTTTTACGTGAGTATTTAATATTAAAATAACTTACGATTTAGTGTTTAAATTATCGTTATTACGTATATAAACTTAATCTGATTTGATTTTAATTCAGATTGCTACTTAAACGATAAGTATACCATTCAAAATATTGTCCTTTGGTTAATGTTACTCTAGGTGCCAAGATGCGGCTCGTCTCTGATTCCAGCAAGGAAACAGTGGACGCACGTTCTAACCTAACCTAACCTGTTCTAATAAATTACCATAATTATTAGCAGCCAAATTATTAGAATTAGGTTAGTAACGTGCGTCCCACTGTTTCCTTGCTGTAATTCAGAGACGAGCTGCCATCTTGGCAACCCAAGGTAACATTAACCTGTCCTTGAGATATTTAAAGCATTAAAATGAGCTTATAGAAATGAATTATGTTAATGAAATCACAATAAACATTTTGTCTAGTTTTGCATTAGCAATATATTCTCATTCATTGCTATGTTACTGCCTTATGATAAAAAGTTTGGTAGAAATTACTCTCAGGCCATTTATTTAGGTACAAATGAAGCTCTGAATGGAGTGGTTGGGGCCTTATCACAGGAGTAGACATGCCTATGAGAACACAAAGTCAAAGGAACCTGGTCTACATCACGGATTCCCTTGGTTGGTACTCAATGCCCTCAACCAGTTTTCCCTTGTGTGAAAAAGGCTTGGAAATATTGTTAGAAAAACCTTTCTATAAAACTCCCTTACTGTACGTTGTTTTCCCTGTCTGGAAACTATTAACTGCAACATTTCTTCTTACCCGTTTTTATGGAGGAAAGGGAAAGGTTACTGGCGATCGCGATTCTTGTCTATGATTGCCGCTCGGCTGAGACCCTGCCACTCCTACATTTACTTGCTGCCTACGTCATTTGGAACTGCAATTTTATCGTTTATTTATGTATACGTAAGTGTCTGCAGGGGACCAGTTCCGTTTGCTTCTTCTCGGGACATCTATGATCAAGTAAAAACTTCCACAAATTATCATCATAAAAGTGATTGAGATTACTGAGATATTTAACTTTACACTTTTGATCATAGGACACTTCGTCTGTCTTTTTTGTATTGATTCAATATGTATTTTATAATCTACTTGTGAAAAACTCAAAAAATTAAATACTTAAATAAAAATTTATTGATGTACAGTAATTATTTATCTCAAAGTTCCTTCTTGGAAAATTATTTGTGGATGCTTATATATAGGAGTATCTCAGCAACATTTATACGTTTTTTAATTGGTAACATTTATTTATACCATTCACATGATATAAATAAAAGTGTTGCTTTGGTTGATAATGAAATGTAAGCATAGCCTTGAGAATATGAGACATACTCAGTTTTATGTTACAGGAAATACAAATGAACATTTCTATTGACTTTTTAAATGCGATACATTTAATTTACTGTATATATTATTTAGCTTTGTTAATACTTGTATAACCTGTTACATTTTAATTATTTTGCATCTAGTGTTTTCTATTAATCTCATAATTACTTGTTTAATAAAGTTTAAAGAGTAGTATTTTGTAAGAAATTAACAAATCTCATATTCAATATATGCTATTTTTAAAACAATTAGTTAGTTGCTTTAGCTATTGCTATAGCCGTTTCTAGCCCGATAATTCGGCATTGGTTGGTGTCTTACTTTATGCTATTTATATATATAATATATTTATAATTATTTTGATATTGTATGTTTTAATTAAACTTTGATACCACAACAATGATTTAGTTAGAAACAAAACTTAAGGATGAACTAGCCACTTTGATTACTCAATGGAATGAAGTGTTTTTTAAACTTCATCCATTGTTTAATTCAACGAAATTATTGTTTTTGTTAAATAACTTCTGATAATACTTCTTTCCTTGATTTTATTTTGGAACATAAATGTTTTAATTGAATCTGAAATTACATTAAATCTATATTCTGGAATGCATTGCAGTCATTTTCATAACAGTCCTAACATAAATTCTACATTTTGGCACTTTTTTAAATCCTAAAATGCATTCTGGCTCTTTACAAGTGGCCGGGACATGAAAATTCTTGTGGTTGTTTGTATAAAGCCCCATATGTTCTGGTCATTTTTTCTGATCTTTGAGTCTGAGATATGATAAGATTTACAAATCACAAATTTTCTAATAAATGTAATAACTTATATTTTCTGAATATCAACAGGATACTGATAAAAAACAGTTTATTCTAATTAATTAGCTTGAAATTTGATTTGAAGTGCATGTCCTTGTAACTCAATTATATCAGTAAGTTTATCAAGTTTTGATTGCTAATTTTATCTGTGTTATATTTTTAAATGACACATTGTTTTAATTTTAAACTTTTTTTTATCTATTTTGATGAAATTTTGTAATTTTTTAAAAACTTTTTTAATGATATGATTTTTCAATTCAAATAAATGCTATATATTATAATTTATTTTACATAAATAGTTATATAATTTTGAATATTATATAAATACATATCATTTAAATTTACAATATCAAAGATGTCAGATTTAAAAATGAATTTCTTCACGGCTGAATAATGTTAACTTTAATATATTACTCCAATAACCACCACCTTATAAGTTGCCGAGGGAATTTTTAATTAAGAAAACTAACGTTTTCGATCTATTCCATAGATCATCTTCAGGTTTAAACTGACGAACAAAAAATAATTCCATAGAATAGAACACAACATATTTAAATTCAAAAATACCGACAATGGAGCAACTAATTAAAATGAGAATTAAAACGTAAAAAATACACAAATGTAAAATAACAGACACACAACAATTCCAAAGTTATTAGTACAAGCTAACACCATTTAACAGATAATGAAATATTAAAGTTCTCCAAATACGAAACACGTCATAAACCATGAGCCATTTGTAAGTCTCTTAATTGCAAACTTCCAAGCTGATGGTAATCCCTCTGCATCCCTGGCGTTAACGCATCTATTATCGAGTCTACTCTTGTATATTTCCATTTTTTCTGCCGTCTTTGCTAAAGTTGGGGAATGTATTTGGCTGACGATTTCCGCCTCTTCCCATCCAACGACGGATCCTTCGGCCTGGGCCATCTGGGCCAGTACCGTTGCGTTCGAACTTTTCCTCGCATCATATTTGTATTCTTTGACCCTTACACCTAGGTTTCTCGTTGTGACCCCTATATACTCCTGTTTTAATCCTAATTGCTGGTTTTCATATTTTTGCTGAGTACGTTTATGTTTAATATATTATTTAATAAATTATAACCTAAATGATAGTCTTATTGTAAATATTGGAATAAAACTAGTTTTATTTAATATTTACAAAAAAGACCAAAAAACAACTAGACACCAACTCTAGTTGAATGCAAATAATTTTGATAAATTAAGTTTATCTTCTACAAACAATTGAACAGAGCAGCAACAAAATTTTTTAAATTGATAGAGTAAAACATTATGTAACAGTTTTGAATTAAAAATATACAATAAATATACCTTCAGTAAGTGGGGAAAGAGAGCTGCGGATAAGATTATCGACATACTTGAACTTGGATGTTGTATAAGCAGCATTATACAACATCCAAATTATGTTCAAATATCTGCAGTAAACTGAAAAGTTTGAGAATTATAAAAATTAAAATATGCCAATCCCCATTGAGAAAGAATAAAATTTTAGACATTTATGTAGAGATGAAATGTTGTGAAAGTAAGAAGGAAGGCTGATTACATATTTTAAGCACAGATGCTTGCAATGTTTCATCAGATAAAAAGAATGGTTAGGTTCAAACAGGGTTGCACTAATTGAATATTTGCCTAGATAGAGACAAATTGAGACTTCTAGCATACATATGACCAAGTCATATGTCTAGTCTGCTGTATGTTAAGCCAATGTATTTTGAAGTATTGGAAATGCTCAGAGAACTGTGCACATCACTAATTAGTATTTGCACACTTCTAACAGGATTGGTTTTTAGTAAAAGCATTTTTCAAAATATCCAGCTTAAAAGTAATAATTTAGCTGGATAATTGGGATTCTGTTATATTTTTTTCTCATCTCTGCAGAGTATAACATAATTACATAAATGCAAGAATGTTCTGTTTGTATTTTATATTACACAATTCTTAATGTATTTTGCACAAATTATTTGAAAAAATTTGATGTAAAATAATCTTGATTTGAGAGAACATTGATATTAGATAATAAACAATTCAGAAATTTATACAAGGTTTATTTTTAAAGTAAGAATCATATGCATATGACATCTGTGCAAGTCATTGATTGGAGCTGTGTCAAGGTCAAGAACATTCTTTAGACTTTACCATATTTCTAGAAAGTTCTCAATTTTTGTATGCTAACCACAATATTTCTCAGCTATTTATAGAGACAATTTCCAATCTTGTCAGTTGTGAGGTCTGTCAGTGATAAGTTTTTTGAATGCAAAAAACATCCCATTAAAACCTATTGTTGTCTTACTGAGGTTTATCAGTGTATGTGGAAGGTATTATGAATGCAAGAAATGTGCATAAGTGGTGATGAAGGTGAAGGAAAAGCAAGTGTCCACAATGAATTATGTTCAGAGCACATTTGGAAAAACAGGTTACTATGGAGAGCTTAATAAGGCATTTCAAAATTGGCACTGTTGATCTTTACTACTGAAAAGATCTGTACAAGATGGATTTTATGAATACTTATGCTAGACTGCAAGCAGAAATGAATGGTTATCTTAGGTATTTTTAGATTACTACCATTCAGAAGTGGATGAGTTTTTGGATCAGTTTGCAATGGGATGAGATACGAGTCTCTCATCACACACCTGAAACCAAATGATGGTCCTCAATCTTGTTTCTCATTCAAAAAACTATGTGAGAATCTGGAGTTTTAAGGGAAATATTTTAACAAATTTGTTAAAATAATGTTTTAAAGTTATATCAAATTAAACTTGATAGAAAAATTATCCATCTTTGTAAAAGGAAGCACTTCCTCTGACTCACGGAGAAAAACAGTTTAGTTCCTCCTGAAATGATAGTTCAAGGGCGGTACAACCACCCGGCTTCCTCCTAATGTTGCAAGCCTGGCGGGATATTAAAATTATGCAATTGGATAAAAGTTAGTGTAAAAGATGAAAGCTCACCTTTCAAAAACTCTCTTATTTTAACTCTTGGCAGTGATCAAAGCTTTAGCCACTGCTCATCTGATGTTTTTCCTGGACGTCAAATCTTTAACCAATGCTCACATTTCTACACCCTTGCTGAACGCTTAAGACTTTATCTGTTATTCTCCCAGTTCTCAATCTCCAGTTGTTTCCAAGGATACTTTACTCTCCACGACTATTATGGAAACTCAGGTAATATAATTGTCATGTAAACTCACTCTCATCAGGATAGACTTAGTGAGTTAGAACTAAATATGCTTGCATATTTGATTGTTGAACTTAACCATTCTGTTTTATCATAGTCTCCATTCATTTATTTATATATAAAATAGTTATAATATTGCATAATAAAAAATATAGTTATATGCTTAGGCATTAAATTAACTAAACAATGAATAATTCCATCTTCAGCCCACATAACTCATGTAAATCACATATCTCATAAACCATCCTAAAATTCCAGTCAAGTTGTTGTTATATCTTTAGCCACTCAGAAGATAAGATAATTTCATTGCGAGTTGAGACGCATTTCCTTACTTTTTCTCAACTGGTTTTAGGATTGATGAGAAGATTTTGACAAATATTCTTAATTAATTTTACCATCCTGTATGTGGAAAAGGGGTTAACTCAGAATCCTTGATCCCACAAGATTACTGATGCCAATATTGGTTGTGTAGAAAAGTAAGAGATTTGTACAGGGTGAAGCAGAAAGGATGGACATTTTTGAACTGGCTAGAACTCACCACAAGTTAGAGTTGCAGATTTGTGGCAGGTAGTGTAAAGGTAGTGAGGTCTTAGCATTGTCTTTTCAATTGAAGGCATGGAGCTATGGATGATAGAACACCGTGTGTTTGCATACAACCAAGGAAACAGTCGTATGCAAAGGGGATTGTTCAGTCATACACATCTGATGGGAATACGTTTCTGCATCCTTGCATACAATGGAAACATACTCCCATCAGACGTTTGTGGTTTCAACAGGATGGGGCAATAACCCACACAGCTAGAACATCAATTGACACTATTAGTTGTCTCTTCTCTGGTCCTCTCATTTCCAAGTTTGGTGACATTCATTAGCGAGGTTGCAGCCAAAGTTTTCAATGTAAAAATGTGTACATCAGATGTTCAGTGCAGTCTTCCTGTAAACCTAGAAGTTTGACAATGGTGTTTGGAACATTAGTGGAATCATGCTCGACATTCCAAATGCCATTGTCAGACTTCTAGGTTACAGGATGGCAGTGCCGAACATCCAACGTACACGTTTTCGCATTGAAAACTTCAGCCACAACCTTGCTATTGGTCTCTTCATTTGCCTGACCTATCCATGCAATTATATCTTGTAGGGACTGTATTTTGTAAAAATCAGGGATGGAGAGTCAGAGTTGAAGATCTGGATCTTTCTATGGGAGTCTGAGTCGATTTTAAAACATACTGAGTCGAGAGTTATGTATTTTTCCGCCGACTAAGTAAAAATAAAAATTTGTTAAATATATTTTTTAAATTGATTTTTACTTTAAAAAAGACCTTTGTAAATAATAATTTAATATCACCAACTAAAAATTCAAACAGAAAATTTAAATTGAATCTTGAATTTTAAGAATACTTTTTGAAAATGCTTGCATATCTTCAAAATGCTATAAATGTATAAATTAAGTTGTGTATATTATCTTTCAACATAATGTAGAAAACGTTTGCAATTAAAGATATTATACTGTGCTTATAGTACATTATCTTAAATGTTTTCTCTACAATACAGTAATTAATCAAGTTTTTTACAATACAGTCAAACCTGTTTTTATGGTGCTCGTTTTTATTTGTGCGATTTTTTTAATGCGAATTTTTAATTTGTGCGGTATAGTTGGCGACTAGTCTCGTGCGATTCGTCATGTCTCACGTTGACTTATTATAGCTAAATAAACTTATTATAGCATAAATGCACTTATTATAGTAATATTATTGCATGAATATGCGAGAAATGAAATAATTTACTTTTTAAGTCAACAAAACACCACCTGGACAAAAATATGTAAAACAGACGATAGACCAGACGATGCAGTCAAGTGCTGACATCTGTTGTCAATAAATTCTATTTCGTACGGTTTTGAGTTATTTTCTATGTGAGACTTTTTTTATGCGGTCCCTGTTGACCGCATAAAAAAAATATATTTTTTAATTGTGTTGCGAAAACTATTATTTACAGCCATTCGTGAAGTTTCGTGAGATTTTTGGTTTAATGCGGTCCCTATCCCCCGCATAAAAACAGGTTTGACTGTATTTCAATAATGTTAAAATGATGAAAAGAATTCTGAAAGAAGTTATTATATGGGAAAAAATGAAACTTAGCATGAATAATCAGTAAAGTTATATTTATAAAGCCTATATATCATAGATATAGGCTTTATAAATATTTATAAATCAATTAATACTAAGGAGGTTGTTTTATCTATAATTTCATTAAATACTTTATTACAACTTGTTGATTTGATAATTTTTCATATAGAAGTTTTAGGCTAAATGATTTTTAATTGGTTCATAGACTCTCATAAAGGGATACCAAGGTATGAAATGCAAGCTGAAATACTCAATCTCTAGCTTCATAAGATATCAAACAGCCAAATGCAACCAAATAGTTCTCAGTTTCTAACTTATTTAAAATTCAGATTATTATAATTGTTTTATATAAGACATCACGTAATAAGGATTCAAAAGTTATTTTATTCCTATATTTTTGATGTTTTACTGGACATTTAATACCTACAGCTGAAAATATAGAAACTAAATACGGGTATCCCTCATATAACAGGGTACTCCTACAACACTGTTTTGCTCTAACACAGTTTATGAAATATTGTACGGAGGATTTCCTAATTTTTAAGTGTAAACTCTGGTGTTTGATTTCTTTTTATTCAAGCAAGCATGCCTGTCATCTTAAATTTGCTCACGAATTTTAGAATATTGAAATTTTCAATTTGTTTTGTGTGTTTCATTAGGTTTACTTTAATGAAAACTGATAGGAAAGCTAGGACAAGGAAGAAAAAAACTACTATCAACCAGTTGTCGTCGTCATTGCTTTCAGATTTTAGCCTTTAAGACCCACTGTGTGTTTGTTTTTATAGATTAATCTTCATATTTAGTAAAGTTTCTTTAAACATTTTTAGATAAGTGCTATTAAACTTTTTTAACTGTAGGTAAGAAGTGATTTGTAAAATGACAAACGAAATACAGTGGTATCTCGGTACTTGAACAATTCGGTATTCAAACACACAATCCTGGGAAGAAGTTACTTGGTACTCGACTGAACAAACGTTACCCACTAGAACAAATTTTCAGTTCATAACATATTTATATTTTGTCACCCATAAAAAATTTATGATAAAAATAAAAAATATGAAAATGTTGCCGATACTACTGATCAAGATCAACAAAACAGCTGAGATGACGACAAGAGTTTCTAAAAAGAAAATGTCCTGATTTTAACTAAAATTAATATTAATGTCTAATACAGTACTTTTAATTGTCATTGTTAAATATGTTTATTAAAGCAATCAATTAATTATTTCTCTTAGCAAAAGTATACTATTCTTTTTCCTTACTAACTTCTGGAATGTGTAACCCTACGTTTTGCATTAGTCCTTTCTTTCATATAGAATGGATTTGCATAACATGGCACTTTTTTGGAATGTAACTACCATGTTATACAAGGAATACCTGTATTTAGTTTTTATATTTCTATTTGATGTTATATTTGAATAATCTGTTTTTAGTCGAGAAAATTTTTGTGTTCTATTTTCTAATTTCCAAGGCTGTCTTTTATACAGTAGACCTCATTATTTTGCTTGTTTGTGTATGTCATGGTTTTTTTTTTCTTACAAATATAAAAGCACTTTAGCCAATAGTGGATAACTGTATCAACTATATTATGCCATCTGCTGCATTGTCTCCCTATATGCACAATATACTTAGAGCCTACTGTACATTGAAATGTAATTGAGCAAACATAGAGACATGCATGAAAATGTGTGTTATATTTAGTTTTCATAATAGGTGGCAATATAAAATGAAATTGATATGACTACCCTAGTTATTAATATCATGCAGTATGATATTACAAAAGGTCTCCGAGCTTATTCGTTGAATGCTATGTTATTTTTTGCAGTACACATTTATAATGTTTTTGTTTGCATCTTTGTTTATTAATTATTAAAAACTGAAATTTTTAAAACAGGTATTTACAGTTTTCTTCCATTGCTGCTCGACTCGTGAGAAGAGCAATAAAATCTGAATTTCGAAGAGATTTACGAGAAGAATCGACATTAAAACAAGTTTTATGGAAGGATGGTAAACCAGTTCGTGAGTATAACAATTTTTTTTAAATCAGTGGAATTGCTCAGTTTCAGGTATTTAAAATTAAAAATTCTTTTTGTATTTTTACAGGAAAAGAAACTTAAATCTAATTGTTTGTGATGTAAAGAATTTCTGATGAAAAGATGTAGAATCAATTGAAATGAGATTGTGTTTTAGATGTGGTAATTTATGTAGATAAATGCTTGAAATAAATTCATAAAATAAATTTTGCATATAAAAGTATAATTTTAATAAAAACAATGGCACTTTTTATAACAATAAACTAAACATTTATTATTTACATAAAAATATTTCCATATTTAACATACAAATAATTACACTATTATTACAAAGGAATCTACAATAAAATATAGCCTTTCGTGTATATGTTACAAAATTTTAGCATATGATATCGATACAGTAGAATCCATTTATTATAATTACTTTGGGACTTGCGTATACAAATAACAATAGTCAACTGATAATATTAAGCAGGGTAAATAAGACTGCAATTAGTGGAAATTCTGATTCAGTGTTATTTGCTTGCTGTTTTTTACAATATCATCTTTAACAACAGCTAATGTAGAATTGAAGTTAGAAATTTCTACAGTTCAAACTCTACTATACCGCAAGAAAATAACAATTAAAACAATTAATGTTTTAGTATTTGTGTATATATTGTCTACTTGGACCTTGTTTATTAATTGATAGAAACTTCACAAGTATAGTAAGTCCTGATTAGCAAAGAGAAGAGATCTTAGACAAAAATCAAAATATTTTGGTGAAAATGAAGATATTTTGTTTTGATTTTTGACTAAGATCTCTTCTCTTTGCTAATCAGAAACTTCACAAGTATAGTAAGTCCTATTAATAAACAAGGCCAAGTAGACAATATATATACAGAAATGTAAAACAGTAAGGACAAAGAGACAAAAAGCATTAATGTTTAGTGTTTAAAGCACTGTTTAAGACTGATTACAATTGTACTTTAATACCCACATGCCGAGAAAGATAGTGTGAAGAGCATAAGTCTGTTTACCATGACTGCCAGAGATGGTAACAAGGTCCTAAAACAAAGTATGTTAGGACCTATAGAAAATTAAATTATTAAAGGAAGTAAATGGAAAAAACATGATGCCATGGCAGTTTGCTGCTTTGTCCTCCAAGCATCCCTGATATGACCAAAATGTCAATTCCAATAAGCAAAGTTTTTTATACATAGTTTAACTTTTAATCTGTTATTTTTGGGACTTGCTGATTGTGATGATATCTGGTTTGACAATAAGCAGGGTCTACTGTATAATGAAAATTGCATCAGTTTGATTCAATTTTAACAATAATTACTTTCTGACAAAAATCATCTTGACATATATGAAATAATACTGTAATGTCAAAATATGAACAATTACTTATTGTGACATTGTCACAACATTAGGCTGCAATTTCTAACTATTTTTGGGAAAATTTGGACTTTTTAAATATGGAAATCAAATTTAAACTATTGGAAGTTCATGTATAATTAATTGAGTCTCCTGCCCTAGACTTTTCATATCTGGTCTTGAATTTTATCTAATTCTGTTCTCGAGATTAAGGGATGGCCATAAGAAGCTATAGGTCTGCAATTTTAAAATTGCAACCCAATAACAAGTGAATATCTTAATACAGTGGTACAGTACTTGGTACTCGAACATAATCCGTTCCAGAAAGAGGTTCGAGTACCAATATGTTCGGACTCCAAATCATTTTTTCCCATTACAAATAATGTAAAATGGATTAATGCGTTCCAATCCCCAGTTGATTCACTAGTATTTTTTTATTGTTTCTTTATTCTTTAAAATAGTCGATATCGTCGACTTAGCCATAGAATATTGGACAGCGAGATCCGAAACACGCACTCCATTTTTGTGTTTAGCAATGATTTCTTTTTTCAGTTCGATTGTTCTCACTGTTTTCCTTTACACTTGACCACTTTCACTTTTATTCTTCTCGGGACTCATGTTTAAGGGCTAATAAATCAAAAGAAAAAGATGCTAATCCAAAAAATATAGCACAGCGTAAGTTAATGTGCATGCAAAACAATGACTGTCTCGTAAAGACCAACAACTGCCATATTATCGAGCTAGCCAATGGCTATAGTAATATTAATAATTTAAGATAATTTGGTACTAGAGTTAGGTGTTAGGCGCCATTTCTTGCTAAATTTAATAATTAGAATTTTAATTAAATAATTTAAATAAATTTAGGCCTAACTGGACTGTCTCGTAACTGACGCTGCCGCTGTGGCGTCGGCGTCGACTTGGTGGGCTTTCCCATTCAAGTACCAAAATTTTGTTCGGGAACAGGGGCATTTTTTTTTCAAAATTTTTGGTCGGGTACCAATTTGTTCGGGCTTCAAAACGTTCGAGTACCGAGGTATGACTGTACTTGGATTCTGTTTATCATAACATGTAACTTAACATTGTTTAGTGATTAATATTTCTACTATTAAAACTGTTATAAATTCCATTATTTTATGTTTTAATCAGTATAGTCATTCATTAATTGTCAAAAATAAAATTGTACAGAACTTTATCCTGAAACATTTTTATTACTTCAGATCATCTTCAGTGTATGTGGAACACTTTAAAATAATAATAGTGTTTGTTATGAAAATCCAAACACGAATATGTCTGGATATTAAACTATAGAATACAATAATATGGTAGAAGAAATAACCAAAAATAATAATATAATAAAAAATACTACAGGAAACTTAAATTGGGTGAAAAGAATTTTATTTCCATAATTGAAACTGGTTTATTAAACTAGTTTTATTCCTGTAGTTATGCAATTATTTAATGTCGATTGCCGAAACAGATATACAGCAAATTAAAAATAAGCATCACATTATTAATCTACAGAATGGTTTCACTATAGATGCTACTTGGGCTTAGAAATTAATTTGTTCTATATAACAAGTTTATAAATTCTTTAACTATTCACTGTGTGTTGCATAAATTATATTTTATCATATCTACTTACTCTTATTCACTTTTACATGTAAGTTTCTTCCTGTTTTGCCATAATTTACTTAATACATCTGTAGTTTTATATTCAATTTTGAATTTTGGTTCCCCATTAGATAAGTAAATAAAACGACTTAACTCTGGTAGCTGATCATGGCTTTGCACTTAAACAGTGGCTGGCATGTCTTGCACCTAAATAAGGGTCAGTTTTTTAGTCTTCTGGGAGGTACACTCCTTTGCAGATTGTTCTGGTATTGTATTGGCTTATCCCATCAATTGTTACATTATGTAAATTCACTCTCAGCAGAGACTGTAAATGCATGGAAAATTCTAATTATTCCATTTATTATTCAATAAAAGTGTAATTTTTTGCAAAAATATGGAATTTTTAACAAAGATCTATTCATATTAACAAACTTAATCAAATAAATTTATATTATTATGTTAAACTTGGACAAATGTATCTAGTATTAGTGTGTTAAACTACATATATATATAGATCTGCATGGTAAATATAAAAAGTTGAATGATAATTTCTTGTTCCTTATTTCAAAATTTGTCAGCTTTGATAGGGAAGTAGTAGTTTTGTAAGATTTAATGTTGATTTTTATCTGCTAAATGAAGTTTTAATTTGATTCGTATAAAGGATAATCATGGTGTATGTCTAATTAAATGCTGATTAATTGAAATTATTTGTATTGTAGATATCAGATTGGAAATTAATACTTTTTATAAAGTAATAAAGTATTTAAATATGTCATTTTGGAAGTAAAAAAATTAAAATTGACACATTTTAATGTAGCTTCTTTCAATTGTATGGAAGGTAAAGCCTGTGCAGTATAGTGCAATAATGCCCTACTGTACTTGCAATCAATTTTATATCTACTGTATGTATATTAAATTTTGTATAATCCACATAGATCTAGGATCGTGGATTAAGGCCACTCAACACTTTGGAGATTTAACAAGTGGGCAGGACAACTGGATGTAGCAATTTCAGATTACCCCAGTAATTTAAAATGGCGTTCAGATTATAGGGAGATAGGGCAAAACCAATTTTAAATTACCCCTGGGAATAGTTTAAAGGCGATTTTAAGCTTTACCTCCTATGGTTTCATCTTACCCCATCAAAACAGTTATAATTACAAGTATAACAACTGACCACTCGAATTCAGTGGCATGTTTACAGCTTACCTTGTTTTTATCACTGTTCTATAATTGTTGGATATATATATATACCTATATACCTTAGGTGAAACACTCTAAATATATATAGGGTATTTCACGTAAGGTGTTCAAGTCAAGAACTCGATAAATGATACCAATTTTTAAAAGAAATTGATAAGAATATGTTTAATATTTCCGAAGGGTTTTTCAATGACAAACCTCTCCCTTCTGGGTGGGATGGAAGCAAATTCGAAAATTTTAAAAACGGAACCACCCAATTTGTACATTTTGAAAGAAAATTATTGTCATGCACTCTTAATCTGAGTCCACCAATGGCCAAGTAGATAAATCCACTAAACACTGGTGGTGGGTTCCTGCCTCACCAACAGGCTGTTTTCCAAAGAGTTTTCCTGTTCTAAGTGGAATTTTCCGAGTTTTATTCACATTAATAATGCCTAAATAGGAGCCAGTATCCCTCGGCCAATCGCCTATGTGTCGCATTGCCATATACGAATAAAACTAAACCGAATTAGTATACGAGTGATTTTAATATTGTACGTTTTGTGAGTTATAAACATACAAATACTGTATATCATTTTAGATAAATCAGAGAAGATTATGCGAACGGTGCAAGGGCAATATGAAATCGATTTTAGATTACCGGGAGGTAACTTGAATGAGGGGATAGAAGTCCTTACAAACACAAAGGACTTTTTATGGAAAACAGCCCATACTTACGTGTTAGACAAGCGAAATAACATGACAATGAATCATCACGGTGGTTGGTTGACAAGTAACTTAGACATCATTGCCTCTCGCTCTCTTTCCTGCAGAAGCACTTAATTGTATCACTCATATACACTGTACTGCATGTAAGCTATGTGCATATCCATGCGCATAGCTTACATGTATTTATTGTGGTCCCAAATGTACCTATAGTTGTATGTTAATTTCTTAGATGAGTACCGTTATGTGCTTACGAGCGGATGGCATGACGTTGGGGTCACCGAGTTTGATCAAAATCAGTGAGGTTATAGTGCATTCTCAAAGTTGAAAATAATTTCTATTATGTCGTACAAAGTGCCAGGTGGCTCCGTTGGGTGCATAAGATTCATACTCGTGAGGTTGGGGGTTTCTTTTTTATAAAACAAATTTTTACTTTATTCGTGGTATTTTTTAATTTATTACATTGTCAGGTAAAAAAAAGTCACAAGTTGTACAAATTTATTGTACAATAAACAGGGTAATAACATCGATCTGTTTCGAGTAAGAATTCAATGTTAAAACCGATTAAGAAACGCTACCTAACAATATTTAAAAACAAACCATTTTCTATAGCCTATATTCGTCTACAATATGTATTGTACTTACTCCGGCAAAAAAGTCATTGTTTAACCTAAATGCATCTATAATTGCATCTTCGTTCGCTAAAGAATTAAAAGATGGCTTCAATATTTCGTTCTTAGAAATCATATAGAACTGTAAGGTCGCCGACTTCCAGGGGAAAACAGTTAATCACGCGTCAGGAAAACCTAGGGTCGAAATCGTATGTGGGTGGTGGCGGTAGGCGACAAAGATGACAAGTGTCTTACACAAAACCGTACGTCTAACTACTGAGTTAACTTACATATTATTGAGGTACAACACGATCTAGATCGTTAGGGCAATGTAGGTATGGTGACGTTGGGAACGTTCCGGGCTTCCTAGGTCGTTTTCGGAGAGACAGTCTTCTTGTGGCGCTGATGAATGAAGGGCTGTGGTCCCGTTGTAGAGGAGGAGGAGTTCTGTCGGCCTCTGTAGACGGCAACCCCTTTTCCGGGATCTTCGGACGGTCTTGACTGGTGCAGACTCGACTGGAGAGGAACCACCTGTCTGGAGGAGAACCGCCACACTTCCTCCAAGGATGACCGAAGGAGGATCGAACTCTGTCTGGAGGAGAACCGCCCTTCGACCCTGAGATCCGAGGGTTTTATAAGATTTTCCCGAAACCCTTGACCGATCCGGGTCGAAAGGGGTTGACGGAGCCTTTGAAGTTCGCGCTCGTATTTCACGCCGTTATGGCTCCAAGCAATCTGCCATATGTTCTGGCGGCTAATTTCCCCCCTTTGTGTCTCACTCCCGACATTTGTTTGCGAGCACCTGGACAAAGCTCCTCTCTTGGTTGACATCCCCTTGGTCGTTCGTCATCGAGTCGCGTTTGTTTTAGGATAAGTTTTAAGAAAGTTTCTTTCGTGTCTGATCTGCATCACCAACACGCGTTCCTGACCCGAGTTGACTCCCGAAATATACGACTTTGGAACTTTATAATTATTCACCACTTCTACGCGTTTTTGCGACCCTTACAGAACAAATAACATCCTTAATCTCTTTTGTAAGATGGCATTGGTAATGCATTCGGTTTTTATATAAATAATTGGATTTATGAAATGAATCTTGGTCTTACATTTCAAATGCATATTATCTTGGAAACTGAATAATAAATCGAAGATAAACATTACTCATGGCGTTTGACAGTACACAGATGAGAATTTGTCGGACGGCCGAATTTACGAGCGGCTTTGGAGGCAGTTACTCGTTTTCGGGATCAGGGATTGAAACGGACGGGTCGAAAAATCCCCAGAAATTTTTTGAGGATGATCCATCCGGTTATGTCGATCCCCGTCCCTTACCACCAGGCCGCCCCATGGTTGGCATCGCCGAACCAATAATGGGCTTGCTATACAAGGCAAAAGACTTACAAAAAAAATAGCCGAACATATAACAAGCTTGCCAAAAAGGGCGCGTGGGGGAACTTCTTACATAATTTTATAATACAATTTATAACTTTAATATAAAAAAAAACAAATTATTATAATCGGAAATTAAAAACAAACCAAAACCGAAAACAAAATTAACGTAATTTTTAAAAAAAAAAACGTAACTAAATCAATTACGTTTTCTCAACTAGATTTGTAATTTGTAACCACCAGAGGGCAACGAATCAGAAATTGCAATTGTATTGTTCTAATTCGTGATTTCGGTTTCTCCATGGTTTTTAAGATTTTGGATTTCGTTGGAAATTAATAAAAAATTTGAAGCAGGGAGCCTGGTTTACTGAACAGAGATATGAATGGACATTCGAGCATAGATACTAGTCATGCTACTCAACTATTAAAGGATATATTAAATGTTGGAAAGGGCGAATCGAATGTCTCTGGTATGTATTCGAATTACGAAATTAAATCTCAATTAAACTCTTAATTACAATCAAGTCAAATCAAATTAAGTCATCCATTTTCAGTTTGATTTAGATTAAGGTTTAGGTTAATCCATAAAATATATTTACATATATATTATTTTTTTCTTCTTGTCACATTCTGTTTATAAACTGTTTCATAATCTTTAAAACTATAATTAAAATACAATATGACTTTTTGGTTAAATATATTATTAAATATTTTTTTAATAGGATTTCGATCATTTTGCTGGTTGGAAGACCGTGATCTTCGGTTAAGAATTTTACAAAATTTTTGATAATTTCGAAGGATTTTAAGCAGAAATTAAATAAATTCTCGTCTTGTCCGTGTGTAACGCGTGTTGGAAGTGTAATATCGATGGTAAAGCCGGTATTGCTTTTGTCGGATCTGTTTCGACCGAGTCGGTCCCCGACGGTGCCCGTCGACTGGAAGGATTCGGGTCGCGATCTGGTTCTGATCCTCGGTAACTTTTTGGGAAGATTTGTTGTGGTATTGCTTGCAGTTCGGGAATAGAACGGTCCTTTGCTCTTTAATGGGTCTCTTTAATGTTTCTTTGCCGAGTTGTTAAAAAGTAATTTTAAACATTTTATTTTTTCTTAGTAAAGATAACATTAATTTACGGAGATAGGCACCGTGGACCTCGAAGCTTTCTTCGGATTTTGGACTTCTTTCTTAGTCTTTCTTAGCTCTCCCTTCTCGATGGCCCTAGGCTGGGGGCCTAATCTTAACTGTCATTGATAATCCTAAAGTTTTGGCATCCATTAGCAACAGGGAGCTCACTTTTGCATAATTGAACATCAGACTGTTTGGTAACATTCAATATATTTATGCATGGTGTAGTTTCAAGTATGCCACACACCACTTTCATCACTTTTTGATATCAAAACTTCATTTCTATTGAAAATAGTTGAAACTAGATTCCCTTTTCTGGGTATTTTGGGCCTATCTTACTACCTGCCCTCCATTATAGGCTGACCAAAATTTGTATTTAGTTTAAAGGCCTTCTTACATGTTTGCAGGGCAGGAAAAAACAAAACATGATCCATTTTGATTTGAAGTTTAAGTAATCATCTAGCTTGACGTTTGACTGCAAGATCTATCTAATTGTCATATATAAAGATTTTAAAATAGTGGTTACTTATTAACAAATATTTTAGCTTGTTAATATCACATGATTTAATTATAAGTATGAACAATGAATTAGTATGTTTCTTTCCACTGTTTAATATGAATTTTTGTTTATCATTAATGACTATTCTTTTATATTTAAATATTACTGTAGATGTACAGTACAGGTATTACAAATGAAAATGTTTAATTTGAATACTGATTTGTTAGGATGATCATTTAACAATACATGTATAAAAATTAAAATAACTACATTAGAATAAAATATAATAACTCAGTCACTTAAATCCAGTGAAGAACACAAATATATTAAATGAACTAATGTTAACCTTGTTTAAAGGTCATTCTCGGGTTCTGGTATTAAAACAAATTTGTGTTCTTCACTGGATTTAGGTGACTGTGTTATACAGTGTACGGTACATCGTTATTTTATTAATTTATTCAGAATAAAACATGTTTATATTGCAGTGCTCATGTTTGTGCATAATACATGTATTATATATCTATAAATTATTGATTTTTTAATAGAGATTTATTACTAACATCTCATATATATTTTAAACAATAAAGACTTAAGAAGATACATATACATTATCTATTCTATTTATGACATATTCTTTCAGTTATTTATTACAGCATATTTCATATAAATTTTATATTTAATACTTATTTTATTTTTTTGTAAAAGAAATATGCCTTATTTATAAGTATTTACGGAACTAATAAAATTTAATATTGATCAATAACAGTTACTCACTAGCATTGTTAACTGTTTAAAATATTGCGATTATAATTATTAATAGGTCTTTAAAAGATGTTTCAGACTACTCGTTTCTAATGATCCTCCTTTAAGAAATTTATATAATTAACATTGATTACTACATTATTTGTTTGATATTAGAGCAAACTCCATATTAAAATTTATAACTAAATTATAATTCATCAAATTATATTTATTAAAGAATGTCAAATATAAAATCTAATCTGAATTGTCTTCTCTGGATTAAAGTTTTCAAAAAATTTAAACTTTTGCTCTGCTAAAAGCAATTTGTGTTTGATATGAAAATATAGTCTGTCAGATTCCTTCATTACTTAGTTACAAGAGTTTGTATTCACATTAATTTCTGGATTTATGATTTATATAATTGTCAAATTTATTAGATCTAACATCTGATAAATGTTAGAATAAATATTTCAACATTTATCTTATTTGAAACTATAATTGGAAAAATTTAAATTGAACTTTAAGCGGAAATTTATTATATTCATCATTTCATGTGAATAAATGATATATTTTCAGAGTATGGTAGAATCTTCACATGGTTATCAGTTGTCTAATGCTATCAGAATTAGCAGGTCTCATAACAAAGAAAATACATTTAGAACTTCCTTTATTGTAATAGTTTTAGTTACAGTTATCATTATCTTTGGTAAATAAGTTTTCTTTCATTAATGGTTATCAGTTATTATCAGTTTCAAGCAGTGCTTTAAACATTACATGTTTTAATTATTTGTCTGCAGTATAGCAGTTTAAATTGATGGCATTTCTTACTTCTAATATATACTAGCTTTGTTAAAGACTACTGCAAAAAAACAGCAAGCAAGTGATACTAGAAAAATTACTTTATTTTATGTTATAGTGAATAAAACTAGAATATCTCTATTCTGAAATTCTGGTCTTTATTTACTTATCCCACTTGATGATATCAGTCAATTGTTATCATCAATATACACAAGTCACAGAGTGATTTCAACAAGCTCTAGTATTGTTTTGAAAAACTTATTCAATTGATATTTTAGGGAATTTAATGTATTAATTTCTATTAATGAGGCACATAATACTAATTATAGATGATTATAATTGTTATATAATGTACTGTACATTACATACAAGATCAGAATTGGAGATCTCCCACACAATAGGCAATCACCAATCGTATCATGTTTCAACAATTGAAAAAGTCACAATGGAGTTTTAAGTAATAAAAGTCTTGGTTTATTTCCAAGTATCTAAATAATGAATTGTAATTCAACTCTATATTCTTTCCCAGGATAAGAATGGAGCCGATGTTTGTTGATGTTTGTCAGACTAAATACACAAAGGAAAATAATTGTGTTCATTACGAAGTAGATCACAATATATATACACTATATAGAACATATATTAGAAAGTTATGCTTAAATTAATAATAATATAAAAAGAAAATGGACAAAAAACTCACACATGTCATATAGTGTGATATTTGAATTTTCAAATTTATTAGTTACAACAGTGGAGTGATAGGGATTTCAAGATCTACACCTTAGCACCTTGGCTCCATTCTAATTCTGGGAAATATTTTAATTGTTTCACAAGGTTAGTTTTATGTGAAAAGTCCTGATAATAATTGAATGTTGTAAATGCTAGTGATAAAATGAATAGTGATTTAGTGAAATATTAGCATTCAGCCAAATAATTTTGATTATTTACTTTTTAAAAGATAGCTGAATAATGGAGATTTTATTTAAAACTTAGTTATACTTTAGATATGGGTCTATTTAAATACTTCATAATGTAAACTGTTGGTAATGTGAGAGCATATAATATATAAATATTTCATAATGTAATGTGGGAGCATATAGTCTTCCATCATGAAAGTTTTGGTTTATTTTTCACTTGTGATATCATCCCCTACATCTTAGATAATTATTCTTTCAGTATTTTTACTTGGAAAGGATAAGTGAGCAACAGAACAGTCAAGTTAAGGTTCCTCTGGCACTTGTAAAATCATTTGTTGATTTTAACTAAGTTTAAACAAATAAATGTTGAATCATCTGGATTATTTTAAGTAAATTCTGACATACAACTAGATATTTTACTAGTAAAGTTGTTAATTATTGATCATATTTATTACTAAAGGTAGGCATATCATTATCTCAGAATAATTTTAATAATTATTGAAATTAATATAATTTTATAATTTAGAAAGTTGAAAAAAAAGGATCTAGAATAGACTTTTAAGTATGCAACTTTCAGAATATAAGCATATTCTTGGTTATGTCAATATTATTATGTTCCTAATATACATGAATATTTTAATTTGGATAGGATATAATTATGAATCAGCACAATGGTTAGGATAGATCAGTTAATAAAAAATATTATTCACAATATTAAGCAGTGTAAATTTCAATGAAAATAATGTTGCAGGTAACTTCTTCTTAACCGTTAATTTATAGCAAGATTTGGCTACATCTGTACTTTTGCTGCAATTTATATTGAAAATTATATATAATTATTGAAATTGTCAAGATTACGTTCATTAATAAATTGTTCAATTATTTTCTAAATTTTCTAAGCTAGTATCTTTTCTTCAAATACTCTGTGATATAATAATAGATTTTAATGTTTTATTTATTGAAATTGGATTATATAAGTAACTTTTTTCCAATTCTCTTTAATTGACTGCTATTAGTTTAAGTTCTCTTGCACTATGTATGGAAGGCACTATTTCGAGAAATTTATGCAGTAATACCCAGTTACATAAGTAATGCAGACCATAGACCTTTACGTAACTCAAATTTTACATAAGTCAAATTTGTAAATTGCTTAAATGTAGCTACATAATTAATAACTCATTTCCTAAACTACAACCTGTCTTAAAAGATTAGTTTTCTTGGAAGAAAAAGACAGGATGCATGAAGTATTTCTCTTCTTCCAGAAACATTCCCTTCTGTATTTGAAAAAGTGCCATTCCTATTTTCCAGGTTAGATCAGTCTAGTTTGCATGTGTGTACTCGTCTCAATGGTCTCAGTTAAGTTGGTCAGGTAATACAGGAGCTTATATATAAGGTGGCTAAACTTCCTCGACTTAGTGAGCAGTGTCCAAAAGCAATAAATGTAATATTTTTGCTTTCTCAGGTAAACTTAGACTACTGTTAGTTTTTTACATGTGGACTGTA
Source organism: Centruroides vittatus (assembly GCF_030686945.1). NCBI lineage: Eukaryota > Metazoa > Arthropoda > Arachnida > Scorpiones > Buthidae > Centruroides > Centruroides vittatus. Next base: position 44,406 of record NW_027120776.1, read on the forward strand.
GCTACTAGGCCTAGTACTGGCTTGAAAAGAGAAAAATGCTAGTTACAAGTTTTTAGCTTGTCCATCATTTTTAAACTTAGCTCTTTCAATAATAATTATTTCTGGCTACAGGACTGACTAAACTTGAAAATCTGCAGAATTGCTTATTCTTTAAAAATTTTTACATTAGCTGAAATAATAAAAGATTGATTATATTAAAATACCAACTAATAATTATGTGAAATACAACTAATTTTAAGGAAAGCAATAGAATTATCTTAATAAAAAAGGATCATTTGACTCAACGTATAGTGGAGGATAAAATGTTTTGTTGTCACTACTAGAGTTGCTGTTGTTTAATTTTTGATTTTGAGTTGATAAATGAAATTGAAAACAAGTTCTGGAGTTTGTCCTTAAATGACCTGTATTCTAACAAATATTTTCTTTTTATTAGTTGCAAATAAAAGACTATGTTGTAAATAAAAGACTAATACTAACAAAAATTAAGGTCAAATTACAAATTTATATGCAAATATGACTTGCCATTTTCTAATGCACTTATGAAATGTATACAGTATATCAGCATGCTAATGTAGATGTAAAATAAAAATCACTGAAACATTTTTACTTGAGTTATGAAATGATGTTGGCTAATTAAAGATATAACTTTGTCAAATTTTCTTATTATTAATATTTTTTTAGAGCAGCATCACAAATTATTGTGACTACAATGCAATTTCCAAACATCATAACTTACAACAAAATTAATATCTAATATCTATACTAAATTGGGATTTAAATAGAAAAATAATGAACAGTACTTTAATGTAATACAGTAGACCCCCCTATAACACGGTAGATACGTTCTGTGTTGTATGAGTCACTTAAATACATGAACCAATCACAGACTGGTACATGTGCAGCTTATGGGCTACAGCTGTTTGAAAGGTTTTCTCCATAAAATTAATTGATTCTAGGCTAATTTGACTCAAAATTTCCAAATCACGTATAATTTTTTGGGAATAATCCATATAAACTATGCTAAACAAAAATTGTAAGATTACTTACTGAGTCTGCACCGTTCGACGACGCCATTGCTTAAGCTTGTTTTCGTCGCGGAGCAGCTTGTCGAACGGCAGGCACGTTTCCTAATAAGTTATTTTTCAATGAAAAATTTGCCAAACTTTGGAGACATCATCAATATAAATATAATTTTTATGGCCGTTGAATAATAAATGGTTTTTAGTAGATCTCCTGCTCATTTAAACTCAACGGTTTGTGCAGTGTCCCCTATTGGTCCAGATTTGACCAATCCTGTCGCGACATGAGTCGGTGATGACATTTTACCGTGTTATACGAGTCTCTTTTAGTGTTTTATATGAACACGATTTCAATTTTTTTGCCATGTTATATGAACCCATGTTATAGGTGGGTCTACTGTACTTAATTTTTAGACAAATGTTTTTGTTCTACTAAGTTCATCATCAATGTTTTTTTAATGTTCCAATTTTAGAATGTAATAAAGAACAATGAGGAGAACAAAAAATTTGAAATGTAAATATGTATAAAATTATTACGATACACTTACAATTTAAAAATTATCATTTAAAGTCTAAGAGAAATGGTGTACACTTGAATAACATTATTAGAGTATATGCCAAATGAATAATCATCAAATAAACTATTGAATAGTTATCATTTAAACATAACCAGTTTGGTGTAGAACTTAAACATAGTTTGATATTTTATTATTTAATACAATACTATAACATTAACTAGTATTTTATCAGATAAGTCCATAAATTTGTGTGCATTTTTAGGATAAGAAAAATTACAAAATTTAAGAGACAGTTATATTTAACTATACAGTAGTAACCAAGTAAATTGCATCGCCTATGATAGGGCTGGGCATTTTTTTGATTTCTGCCCGATCCTTCTCATTTCTTAACATGCTGAATGTATCTGGCTTACGTCTGTAAGCTATTTTTCCATTAGAGTAAGTTCCAATTTCTTGAAATAGGACTGCGTAGGGTGCTCATATGTTATAGCTATATGGTAGAGAGATGTATCTTGTGGATTTTTTTCTGGAATCTTATTTAATTGGACTTTGAGTTGGTTGTTTTGTTTATCCATCATTTTATATATTAGGCTTTTATTGTAGCCATGATTTTCAGCAATTTCTGCTACTTTTCTTATTTCTCTCCATTATTCCTGTTCTTTGCTACAGTATGTGTAGATCCTTCTGTAAGTGCTCTAAAAGCTGCCATTTTGTAGTTATATGGGTCATTAGAGTTGGCAGGGATGTATATTGGGATGGCTCTTGGTTTTTGGTATATCTTGGTGTCATCTGCTACCATTGAATGTCATACTAACATCCAAAAAATGAGTCTCTTTATTGCTTATTTGTTCAAATTCAATTGTAAGGCCATACAGGTTGCAATTTATGCACTGTATAAATTCTTTTATGATTGGCTTTGTCTTCCCTATGATGCATATGTCATCGATGTATTGCTTATATACTTTAATATTGGGAAGGAACATGGGGATGACCTTGGCTTCTAGAAGGCATACTACAATTTCAGCTAAGTCCCCCTGACAGTGGGCTACTCATAGGTACCTCTCTTTTTTGAAGGAACATCTTCCCATCTAATTGTAAGCATGATGTATAACATAGTATATGTGATAGTTCTAGTATTTGTCTTTGGTCTGCATTGTTTGCCATCTCAGTCATGAGCCAATCTCATAGACCACAGAAACAGGACTCTAGTTTAACTGACGGATTTAGTGCCTTAAAGCCTAAAATAGTGATCTAAGATTTTTCTGGTGGTTTGCAGTTCTGTATGGCTTCAATTACTTGTTTGGAATTGGAAATCTCAAACTGATAGCCTTCTAGGTGTTCAGCCAGGAGCATGTGAATCTTCTGTTCTATCTGCTATACAAGGTTAGTGAGACGTATTTGTATTATCGTTTTGTTCATTAGATGGATTTGATGTTAATTAGTCTTTGAAGTTAGTATATAAATACTCTAACTTCCTCCGACTGTATTGTCAAGATTCCTGACACCAGTTGAGATAATTTCTATCGCATCTCAACTTGTGATGATTCTATTGTCTGAGTGGATAAAGATATAGTTTAAACTTGACCGGAATTATAGGAGGGTATATCTAATTTGAATGTTTCATGGTAATGTGGACTGACAATGGAATTTGGCATAAATCAATCTAAATGACAGTTTAGAATATAACTATATATTTATTATACAAAATTATAACGAAATATAAACACAAATAAGTGACAACTATGATAAAGTTCAACAATTCAAAATATACAAGGATATCTAGTTTCTAAACCTATAAATCTATCCCATGAGTGAGAGTTTACATAAAAATAGTCATATTAGTTAGTAGAGAGTCCTTGGGAAGAACTGGCAGTTGAGAACTGGAGAAAGGATGGCTAAAGTCTTGGGCATTTGGCAAAGATGACAAAATGAGTGTTGGCTAAACATTTGACATTCAGTAAAAACATCAGACAAGAGCAAGATAAAAAGTGACCTTTCACCTTTTATACTAATCTTCCATCCAATAGCATTATTGGAATATCATGCCACGCTTCCAACATGAGGAGGAAATCATGCAGACTTGCGGATAGTCAAGCGAAATACTGCACTCAAACTATCAATTTAGGAGGAACTAAATCGTCATTCTCCCTGAGTCAGAGGAAGTGCTTTCTTTTTCAAAGATAGATAATCCTTCTATCGAGTTAAATTTTAAATTACTTTCAAAATATTATTTTAATATTTTCATGAAAACATCATCTCTTACTCCAGATTCTTACACTTTTATACAAAAATATATATCTGGGAAGCATCTATAATTCTGTATTTATGAAACATGATAAGATAATGATTTATAATAAGCATTAAATTTATTTTAAAATTTAATGAATAATTTGTACATCCTGTAATTAATTAAACAATAATGAAAACAACAACTGTTGCTAAGTGAGAGAATGCAGTAGTTCTGATGAACCATAGAGTGATGCTGCCAGAAGCATAAACTTCCAGTAGGACTACCCATAATAGTAAAGTTTAGTGGGAAGAAATGAAACAAAAAGGGACCACAAGTAACATCTGATCCAGATTGGACAGCTGCTAAATACCATCTGTTCTTCATGTTGGGTAGCTGATTTATAAACACTTGGTTTTAGGTATATAAGCACATCCATTTATATGGAGAAACAAAATTGTTACATGTTCTCAGCTAGATATTTGCTTGGACATTGCCTAGAATTAACAAGATCTGCATGTGTGTGTTAGGCAGAGGCTTAAGTTAAAAAAATCTGCCACAGTCTCTCTTGGCTACCAGTGGCAAATGTAACTCTGGTTCAAGTATTGTTACTGTGTCACAAACACATTCTCTGCTCACCCACACATAATGGACAACATATACCAACTCCGCCAATGTGCTTCAATGGCAATCCAGGCACTGACCGTCAAGGCAGGCAAACTACACCAACAGATGAAGTGGACTCAAGAAGTGGGTAAATTTATCATCCTTACCTACTAAACATCATTACAAAACTTGAAACATACATGACGGCATATAGACAATGTGAATGACAAATCCACACAAAAATACCCACATCTTAATGTTACAGAGAAGGTTGTTGATCAGAAAGGAACTGTTATACACAACTTTATTCCCCAAACAATGCTTGAACATATGAAACAACAAGTTGCATACCAAATGCATCAGACAGAATATCAGACACTCATTGGCAGTTACTCACAAAAATGTACACAGTGTATGTCGTAACGAAAATATTAACATAATAATTACAGTGATACTACAGAGAATTACAGAATTAGAATAGAGTGTGATACAGAATTAATACTCACAAATTTATTTCAAGAAACACTTACTTGTAGCTATTGTATGCACTGTGTACAAAATACATCTAACATGCATTATATTTCTAGAAAGCAACACTAGAGAACAACACTACACTTTAGACTTTGATACATACATCAAAACAAACCAAATATACATAAGACAAAGCAATTTTAGAAAATTAGAGAATAGGTAGACTGATATTGAGTCTACCTTTTTATAGCCTTGAACCTACTCTTCAGTAGGTTGAACAACACTAACTATAGATATGACAACAAAACAACATAATATGTATTATCTCATCTTGTGTATGTGGATGACATAAAACACTCTTCATTCATACTATCACAGATAAATCATCTATTAGAAGTCACACACACCACTGATGCTCAAATGGAATTTGACAGACAAATGCAGAACTTTTCACATAGATAAAGGAATCCTGAATGAAGATTTTGTGTTCAGAAATGGAGATGTCATTGAATCTATGGATGAGTGTAAAGTCAAGAAAGATTTAGGAATTCAACAGCCTAAACTCACAGAATACATACAAATAAAACAGAGACTAACAAAAGAATATAAAAGTAGTTTAAATGCTATACTTAACACAGCTGAATGCAAAACATACATTTATAGCATTATACAAGTCTTGAAATATCAGGACTTCACAACAGCACATACATCACAGTACAGAAGGCTGTCATACTAACCATACCAGTCATAGAAAATTCTTAAACACAGGTAAATGTGGGATAGATTGATCCAGTTTGTTTCATTCATTTTTGTTGTGCCAGTCACCAGTCTTCTCACCCAAACATATAGAATTTTTCTTACTGAGCAACTGTTAGTACTATATATTGACTTTGATACTTTTTATTCTAATGCTGGTACAGTGTACCAGTGTGTTTTGGCTGAAAAATAGCCCCGAAAGTAAAACAACCAAAAATCTGTGAAAGATATCAAATAATTATGACGACAAATCCAATATGGCCACTATAGGATACAAAAGAGAGCATGTGAGATGAGAAAATAAAGAAATATATAAGAAAAGGCTCGTTTTTTCCAGGACTAATAATTTTTTCAAAATAAGACAGGTCTTCATTTTATTCACATTTTAGAATTAAATAAGTTTTACTGTCTTTTCAAAATGCCTATGGTTTAGAAAAACCATAGGCATTGTAAATAATGGCTTCACTTTAATGACTAATGGGTACTAACACTCGTGTTAAGGTGCATTGGTCAATCTAGTAAAATTAATGAAGATATAATTAATTGTTAACATACTTATTACATAACAATTACATTCCAACAAATATTTATTATTTAAAATTTAATAAATAACTCATATAGTAAATTTTTTAATTTTTTAGTGTCCCATAAAGATTGGTACGGTAAGAGATATTGCAACCAGTAACAATAGTCGTACCGGTCATTCATCTAACGCCTTTTGGGGAAAAATTTTTGAATTGAAATAACGTGAATTTTGGTTTGCATCAGAAGTTTCTTATGCAGTTAATCAGGGCCTCCTGCCCCTCGGTTTCCATATCTGGTCTCGTCTTTCATCTGTCTAACTCCATTCTCGAGATGAAGGAAAGATGGATGGACGGATGGACAGACGACAGTGGGAATTTATAGGTCTACAATTTTTTCAAATTGCAGCCCAATAATAGTAATAATGCATTAAGGAATTCCTTAATTACTATTTATATTTTTGTTTTACTTATAAGTATTAGTGAATAATCAATTTTATTCAATCTCTAATTAGTCATTAGTTTCGTACACCTATTAAAAAGAATTTTAGAATGTGATTTTTAATACTGAAACCAATTATAGTTGTATATTACAAAATTCATTTTTGTTTGAGTTTTTAAATATAGTTTTACTTTATTAAAAATAATTTTTTTACAAAGGTTGTGAACACATCTAATAATATAATAATTGTATAATTTATTACTCTGTGTAAGTTGGCACCTACTGTAAACAAACATCTTGTATGTCGTGTCTGACTATAGTTCATTCACTGTAACTTTGTGCATGCTTCTGCCTGAAATAGTTTGTAGTATATTTTCTTAACAATTGTCTCTGGAAGTAAATTTATAAAAATTAACAGGTATTCAGTTTTATCAGGACACTGCTGTTGCTTCTACAATGAGAAAGGGTAATGCAGAGGACTATGTTTTGTAGGATATGGTGGTGAGGTGGCCACTTTACTTCTTCGTTTTATGCACGAAGTTACAGCAAACAGACTATAGTGTAGCGTGTGAGCAATAAAAAAGTATTATTAGTGTAATTTTATGCCATACACTTGTATTAATTAGTAAAGGAATAAACTGAGGTATGGTTTTTATTTTCCTATTTCGGTATATACTCTACAAACTGCAAAATTTGGCATTAACCTACACCAAAAGCTGAGGGAAGAGTAATTGTAAATTGTACAAATACAAATCTGATAGTATTATATAGTGATAACCAAGAACAGATCTATTTAACTGAGTCTTGATATAGGTTTTTGTTTATTTAAGAATAGCTTGAACATATATAAAGAAGGAATCTGTTATAAATTTAATTTTTTTGTCTCTAAAATCCAATGTGCTTTTTTTTATCTTTACTTGTTCTATATTTCTACATTAACTATACTTTCGATATTTCAGAAGTCAGAGTTTGGTTGGCAAGTGTTTGTAATATAGAAATAGAGAGGGGAAAAAAGATTTAAAAAATTAGCAAGTTTGATTTTAACTAAAGACAAAATATTAAATTTGTAACTGCTGTGAAATAAAAGAAAACAAACTGTATTTTACTTAATTTTAAATGTAATAAGTAGGTTTTATATACAGTCAAATATCCAATGGCCTCAAACTTTTTAGACAGACTATTTATGTATCTTCTTATGTATTGCTTCAAGTGAATAGCTTTACCTGCCTATAAAGGACATCAAGATCTAAATTAGATTTTAGATCTAAAAATTAGATGATGATTAGCATTTTAATAAAAAGTGCACATAGTAACTTGCGGCCTTTCCTTATTAATCTAATTTTTATATATTGAAAACAAATGTTTCATACCAGATTATTTTATTTGAGCATACTCTGTTGTATATCGATGGAGATACCTTGTCTGCTTTTTATCTGTTTAGTCAAATAAAATTGACAGTTTTGTTTATTTCGCATCTCAAAGATTCTTGTTTAGTTACAGTTTCTCTTGCCACATACATGCAAAGTTCTAAGCACAATAATAGGGATTTACAATTACTCCACACAGTACTTACCTCACATAGAGGAGATAAATATAAATGTGGATTTGCTTAAACATTTGAACATTAGTTTTATTATCTCTACTATAATATAGCTCTCGGAATATGTAATTGCAGATATATATAATTGGTATTAGTATGGTAACAAAGTCATTAAAAAAAGAAATAACCTGTTGCGAAAAGTTGTAAATAGTGGAAAATCAATACTAGCATTTACGGTTATCCCACTCAACCCTAAATCTTCATATGAAATTTTAATTGATATTTTTAAATGCAATGAAATATTAATTTATGAGTAATTTCATTCAGCCAGTATAAATGAGGAAAATGTGTCTGTAGCTTATAAGAAACATATCTATATCATATATGTATTTATATATATTAGATATGTTTCTCAGTTGGTATTTGGCAGAGCACTGGTGCTTCATGTGGACATGAGCTATGCTCCATGACCATTGCTTAATGAAAAAAGTAATTCTAAAATTTGTTTGAATTTTTTAAATTTATATGATTTTCATTAAAATAGACCTATGTATATATGTACATTTACATACACTTTTATATACATAGTTGACTCTGCATAAGTCGAAACCAGGATAACGCGTCACTGGTCGACTTACATAGGCATTAATGTTATTAACCTTAAAAAACTTGGTTTATTCAACATACTTTTTCTGTTTCACACTTTTTAGAATTCTGATAAGTCGACTCCCCCCCTGAAAAATGAGTTCACACCACACGGCTTATTGTACTATGTGAACTCATTTTTTCAGGAGGGGAGTCAACTTATCAGACATCTAAAAAGTGTGAAACAGAAAAAGTATGTTGGTTTATCCAGTGGTGACGAGTTAAACGATGTTGAATAAACCAAGTTTTTTAAGGTTAATAACATTAATGCCTATGTAAGTCGGCCAGGACCACAGAAAGCTGACTAATTAACCTACGGTGACGAGTTATTTGGGTGTCAACTTATGCAGAGTCGACTGTATTGGTGCTTTTTTTTTTTTTTTTTTTTAATAAAGGTGATAGGAGGCATTACTCATAGGTATATCCTCGAAGGGGATGAAAAGAAATGAGAAGGAGTTAGTTTAAGAAAAAGTTGCTTTGGCAGAGGCCGAAAGGGGGTGAAGAGTTTGAAAAGAAGTGATAAGAGGAAGGGGAGGTCATGAGCCGCACCGAGTGTTTATTTAAAAAGCAATTATGTACATATTTACAAAACATGGACATTTTCCATGCGTACAGGAACTGCGGCTAACATTTGCCGAGTTGAGAAAATTATGATAATATTAATGAATAATATAATAAAAAAGTATACATAAAGACACAGAGTGTGAGTCTGCGAAGAAATTAAATCGCGGGTCGAGTAATACAAAGAGAAAAAAAAGAAAAAAAAAAAAAAGAAAAAGAAAAATAAGATTAATACCAGTAACATAAAATAAAATGCATGCAAAATTTACAGTAAATATAAGGACACGTGACATTAGAGAGCTCGTAACAGTAGATGAGTACTAACAGAAATAAAGTGTAAACAGAATAAACGCGAGAAGTGCTAGGAGTTTAAACGTAAGTCCAGAGCTTTTGTGGCTTCGATAAAAGCCATGAGTTCCTTATAAGTGTTCTTATTGTGTACTAGTTCACTGAGTTCACATGGCCAGTTATGGCCTTCCTGTATGACCGTCCTGAATAGGTTATACCTCAGATGGTCGAACTTGCTGCACTTGAATATTAGATGTTCGTTGTCTTGAACAGACAGTGTTGTCGCACTGGCAGTGGGGGGTGTCACTGTGGCCGAACCGGTGTAGATATCCTTGGAAGTTGCCATGATTGGTGAACAGCTGGCTGGTGATAAAGTTAACTGTGACGTAGTTTAGTTTTAGTCTGTTATGGATGTTCGGAAAAAAGCTGTAGGTGGTTCTGCCTGTATTACCTTCATCCCACAGGCGTTGCCAGATGCCAAAGGCCGTGTCTTGAATTAGGTGTTTTGTTGCTATTAAAGGAATGTCATCGTAGGCGAGTATAGATGAGTTGGAGGCCCCCTCTTTTGCAAGGCGGTCTGCTTCTTCATTTCCTATGACGCCGGCGTGGGATCGGGTCCATAGGAAAATGACCCTGTTGTTGCATTTGATCAATTCTTGGATGATGAGCCTCTGGAGATTGCCGCCACTTTTGTTGGTGTTGAGGCTAAGGAGAGCAGCACGACTATCAGAGCAGATGACAATGCGGCTGTTCCTGAGGTTGCGGGAGGTGTTGACGTACTGAAGGGCTCTGTAGATTGCATAAAGCTCGGCTTGCATTATAGTGCAGTGGCCGGCAAGGTGGAAGCTTTCACGGTGGATAAATGTATTGTTGTGGGTAGAGTAGTGGGCCAGGCCGGCTCCCACACCGTCCTTGGACCTAGAACCGTCAGTATAGACGATTTGAGTGGAGAAGGACGTGCCGAGGTCGTTGTTGATGTAGATGATGGGCTGCTTGGCCGGGTGAAGAGGTGATGGATAAAAAGTTTTAGTTCGGGTTTTACAATTTAGGTTAAAGAGCGAGTCCATATCAAGGTTTGGCAAGAGGCCAATGCGGAGGTAGTTGATGAAATCTTTCTTTTTTTGAGTGGTCATGTTGAGGTGGGTTAACCTCCACAAAGCCATGATGGCTTGGGCCCTGAGGAAGAGCGGAGGGAGACCAGTAATAACTTGCAGCGATGCCGTTGGTGATGTCCTATAAGCACCGGATATGCGAAGTAAGCAGATTCGTTGGACTTTGTCAAGGGCGCGTTTGATATGAGCCCGGGAAGCAGCTGTTCCCCAGATCGGCGCTCCATACAGGATAATAGGCTCTATGGCCTGCTTGTAAATGTGGATTAGGTTGTTAACATTAAGCCCCCAGTTTTTACCAGCTAGATAGCACAAAAGGTTCGCTAATTTGGCCGCTTTACTGCAGACATGGTCAATGTGATAGTTCCATTTGAGGCCTTGATCTAGAATTAAGCCGAGATACTTTAGTTCGTTCGTGTGCTTGATTTTTATGCCGTTTATCTTTAAGGAGGGGGGTTTCTGTAGCTGGCGCCCCCGTGACATTAGCATACAGATTGACTTGTCTGTATTGATTGTAAGCTTGTTGTTGTCGCTCCAAGTGTGAATGACGTTTAAAAGTTTGTTAGCTTCCTCCTGAAGCTTTTCACTATTTCTGCCCGAGAGCATCAGAAGGGTGTCATCCGCATAGCCCTGAAGGACCCAGGGCACGCTGATGTTGCTTGGATTGATTCGAAGAAGCTCGTCATACATAATGTTCCATAGCCCTGGGCCCGACCTAGAGCCCTGCGGGCAGCCGCGCGTCATATTTTGTATAATCGGTGGGTCTAGGTCATAACTTCCTACAGACCTGTTGTTGAGATAGTCTTTCAGGATGTTATAAAGGTTGCTAGGGCATTTGTGCCGCTTGAGAGAGCTTAGAAGTGATGGCCACCAGAGTGAATTAAAAGCATTACTGTAATCAATAGAAACCATGAGCACATGGTGATTGATGTCCCAGGCCTTAGCGATGAATTGCATGGCATGATGTAGGGCGTGGTAGGTGGACTTTTTTGGGACGAAGCCGAACTGGTTATTATGGAGGAGGTTATTGCAGTAGAGGTAGTGGTTAATACGGTTGATTATGAGCCCGTCTAGGGCTTTGCCCAAGACTGGTAAAAGACTAATCGGCCTAAAGTCGGTCGCCTTATCTGGTGTTGCTTTGCCGACTTTAGGGATGAACTTGATTGCAGCGTTTTTCCAGGAGGTGGGGAATTGTTGGTTTTCAAGGCATTTGTTGTAAGTGTAAACAAAGGCGATAGGAACTGCTTCGTATGCCTTTTTAGCCATGAGGGGTGTAATCCCATCAACACCTGAGGCCTTCTTGTTGCGCATGGTGAAAATTGCTGCACGGACTTCGGCAAAAGTGAAAGGGACATCGTTGTTAGAGTTTGGATGAGTTAAGACACTATTCCTGATGCTAGTTTGAGTGTAGTTGTCTTTGCTGGAATCATCCAAAGGAAAATGTGTGTCGAGAAGGTGTTTATAGGCTTCTGAAAGCTCTGATGTAAATGTACCATCCTCCCTTTTGATATTAACAGGGATACTTGTAGCTTTTCTTGGCTTAAGCACCGTGTGATAGGGATCACTCCATGCGCTCTTATTGCCAATCTCGCTGCAGTACTTTTTCCATGCCTGCGTCCTCGCTGTGTTAATTTCGATTTTATAGATGCGAAACTCTTCAAGGTAATTTGTCTTTTTGATCTCTTTGAGCGTTGGGTTGTTTTCTCTTTTAAAAAGCCTATAAAGGTGCCTGACATTGCGTCTTCGTCTATTAAGCGTGTTGTTCCACCATGGTGCATTACTATGATTTATCTCTTTTATGGTGGTAGAGTAGTGGTAAGAGTTCAATATAGAAGTGGTTAATATGGTCGGCTAGCTCCTCAACGTTGGTAATGTCCGAGAGGATCCCCTGAATTGGGGTTGCCCAGAACTGCTTGAAGAGATCTTGAAAAGTGGTCCAGTTAGTCTTCCTGATTGTGATGTTGTTATTGATATTTATAGGGTTGCTGGTTTTAATGTAAGTCTTAATGTACCTATGGTCACTCAAGCTATTTTCTTCCAGAGTGCTACAATAGGTGACGAGCTTGTGGGCCTTGTCATTAGCTAGGCACAGATCGACCCAACTTTTCCCACGAGTGCAGAAGAAGGTCGGGAGTGGGCTGGTATTGCAGGAAACAATTTGGTTCCTTGACATATACTCGCAAATAGAAAAACCGCGGGGGTCTTCTTCTGGGCTGTGCCAGACTGGGGATTTTGCATTGAAATCCCCAGAAGTAACCCAGGGGAAAGCACTAATTTTGGGGTGTATGTACTGCATTTCATCAATCAGATGGTGTATGTCATCGTTTGGTGAACAGTAGACTGATGAGAGATAAAGGCGGTTATTGCCGTGAGTAAGCAGAACGGTAGTGATGTGATCGGTGCTGAGGTCTGGGCAGAAGTTGGCTATGATGTTTTTGCTGCAAATGAGTATTCCCGCTTTGATAGTGCTACAGAAGTTCTGAGGGGGGGTGAACTCTCCATTTCCCAAACCGGACAATTGAGTTGTTGACAAGGTAGGGTTCCTGTATGAGAACGATGTCGGCTTTATGATCGTCCACCATTTTTTTAACGAACGAAGAAGCGGCCTTGGACCTCTGAGTGTTGATGGTGAGGAGTGTGAGACGGAAGTTGCACATAGCAGTTGAATGCATGCTTGGGCTACCGGTATGAGTCAGGGTGTTGATAGAAGGCTGAGTTTTAATGTTGGTTTGATTACACCCCATAATCAGTTTGTTGAATTCGTTGCGTTTTTATTTTTTGTAGAATAGTGCAATCCTGACTAAAAGCGTTATGATTTGCTGGAACCCTTTTGTTTGCAGTTACTTCTTTGTTGTAATTGTTGCAGTTAGTGCAGCAAGGGGTGCTGTGTCTCTTTGTGCACTCGTTGAATTTGTGCGACTTGGCACAGTGGCTACATCGAGTTAGTTCTTGGCAGTCCTTTGCTAGGTGATTAAAGCCGCAGCAGCGGTAGCATCTGGTGACCGGGATAAAGTCATCGGCCCGCACCGTGGCCCAAGACAACGAGAGGTGACGGTTATTTATGATAAGGCTACGTATTGCTGGAGTAACCGATAACACCATGTGTCTGCAGTTTTCTTTTGTACGTCCCTTATTGAACACCGTACTAATGCGGCATTGTTGAGTGAAACTTTCTAAGGTGTGGCCCATCCATATGTTGTTTTGTTTATATAGAGTCTGTATTAGATATTGCTCTTCGACCGAATTTGGGACGTTTAAGAGAATGATTCGGGGTCTACGGCCCTCTGTAACATGGCATTTAACTTTTTCTTTAATTGAAGGGATGCCTTCTATAGCTTCCCTAAGTGTTTCTCCATCTTTATTATTTTGAACCCTTATACAGATCCCTTGGTTTTTAACTTTGTAAACTCGTTTGATGCTAAGCCCCAACTCGTGTGGTTGGATGGCTTCTTTCAGAGTGTTGATTAATTTATCCGGGTTTTCGTTTGTATCTTGGTCTTCTGCTTTGGGGTACACCAAAACAGCGTGTGTCCCCCCACTGCCTTCCTGCTGTATCTTAGAAGATAGAGATCTAGTAATTGTTTTAGTGGTGTTACTTTGCTTAGCTCCTGAGCTGACGATATCTGCGTAGGTTTTGGAGACAGTAGCTGGTGTTAAAATTTGAGAAGTTTTGGATATCAGTTCTTTGAGCATTCCATACATCTGATGAATAGCTGCGAACATTCGTGCAGCTCGTTTCCTGACTTCAGCCCTTTCGTGTTTTCGCACAGCGGAGTTGGTGGACTCTGGGACAAGCTCCATGATCCTCCCTAGACTAACATTAGCTTCCTTGAGAATATCTTCATCAGAATCCCAGGTACAGGGTGTGTCTTCTTCATTTTCACTATCTGCCGATGTACTGGTGGGTGGTTGAGAAGAACAGTCCCCCAGCGACTCGAGGATAACCTTCGGGTCCTCCATTGAAGATGCGAATAAGAATAGACCCCGAAAAAAACAATAAAACAGAGGAAACGCCAGATCGGCTAAAACTACGCTGATAAGCTGAGCCCCGCCGACAAGATTATCTACGCCGAACGGCTACAAGAAAAGCCAAACGGCGAATGACGTCCGGTGACGAGAAAAAAAAAAAAAAAGAAAAAATAAAATAAAATAAAAAATAAAGCAAAACAAAAATCGGCAGCAGTGAGTCCTCAGTCCACAGTAGCCGTTCAGCTGACACAACCGTCAGCTAGAACGAAATAAAACCCGCTGAATCCTGTCAATCACAGAATTTTGTGCCCAGCCGAAGGGAGGAAAAAGTCCAAGACGATAGTTTGCGAGAGATGACACCGCACTTGTAGGTATCCGAAATAACACAGTTGCGCCAAACGGCTCGGTAGACGCCGATAGGCTAAGCAGTAGGCCGTTAAAGTAAACCGACCCGGACAAAACCGCGACAATAACATCAAACAGGAAGACAACCGTTGGGCTTCAGCGTAAAAAATACGCAAAAAGAGCGAAAACTGAAGCCTCGTAAACCTAGTCGCCGAACGGCTACGACGCGTCAACCAGCTACGGCGACCACGTGGTGACTTACAGTCCTTTGTTAACGGTACTATTTTTGTACCTTAATATCTCGGTAACGGATTGACGGAAATAGATCGAATTTTCAGGCATTAAATATAATCGTTAAGGCTATATGAAACCGACAAAATAACAGTCCGGAGGCACACGTGAGGCCCGACCAAAGTCGAAAACTTCGGACACACGTAACTTCTAAACCGCTCGGCCGATTTAAAAACATTTAACACTCACAGTTTCCTCGTTCCGCGCTCTTTCCAACAATGTATAAAACTCCTATTAAAGCACAGAATATCCAGAGAAAATACGATCGATAAGCGGAGCACAAATCTCAATGCTTGCAACAATCGCAAGGCAGTCCCTCACCCTTTGTATTGGTGCTTTGCATAACTGAGGAGAAGGCAAAAGTTGTCTGCTGTTGTGAAAAGACCAAAAAACACTTCTCTAGATCACATACAAATTGAACAAAGTGTAGAATTTTGTCAACTTTTTGGACAGAATCTAATCAGGTACATTAATCTTGTTTTACAGGTAGATCGAATAATGTATCAAATGGTCAGATGGAGTCAACTTCAGAAACATTAACAGATAATCCGCAGAATGAGAATCTCAAGACATCTGTGCAGAATCAAAAAATGTATGTATTATGAACACTGTTTTAACAACTTATCCAAAAAAAATGCTATGCATTAAATGTATTGAAAACTAAACTATGTTCTGTATTAAGTTCATAAGATTTGTCAAAAATATTTATATTTAGTGAGGTTTGTTTCTTCTTGTATGTAATGCCTAAAGAAGTCTGAAAAAAATCAAATGAAAATAATAATTTCAAACTTAATTTGTTGTTATCGGTGTCTCAACTGTCGGCTATCAAAAATCGCTACGAACTTTCCGAACAACCCAATAGAATACTTTTTTATAAAACAAACTGAAATTTCCTTTTACAGTATTCTCACAGGTAATGATGAAGATTTCAGTTTTGGCATTCATGCTCAAGATGTAATTATCTATCCAAGTTCACCTCTTCATAGTTCAGGTAGCAGTAAGGTAAGAATAGAAGTATTTCTGAAGTTTCTATTTGTAAATTTTTCCATGTATGTATATGAGAAACTGAATGTTTCCAGATATACACAAACTATTTATCATGCATAAATTATATTGGTTATATCTTTTTGAGATACTCCCCATCTCATTCTATACAGTATTTTATCCTTTCAAACCAGCTGTGGAAGCAATTATGCCAAGATTTCTGATGCTTTTAACATGCTTTCTGTACCTAAAAACTATCTTTACTGCACTTTGGAAAGTCTCAGAAGTCACAAGGTGTTATATCTGGAATATAGGATGGTTTACTAGTAATATTTAATTCAGTTAGGAAATCCATTGTCCTCATTGTCATATGCCAAAGTATTGCCATTAAGAAGCAGAAGATGCCAAAGTCCAGTGTTTGGCAATCTCCAACAAATCTCCTGAAAGATATGTTGTAGAGAAATAGTTACATATTAATTGTCAGTAACAGTCTTTTGATCTTCTAGGCCAGGGGTAGCAAACCTATTGCGTGTGTGCCCAAATTGGCACGTCGGAGAAATCATCTGGCACGTACCATAAGATTTCTGTTTATCACATGGTGATCTTTTTTCCAATCAGCTTCTTTACATTTACTCTAATTAAAGCACATTCATTTTATTTATTTAAACATAGTTATTCCAAGTCTAGAACTTTGTCAGGCATAAGCATTTTTAAAGATAACTATGCTTTATG
Organism: Centruroides vittatus; assembly: GCF_030686945.1. Lineage (NCBI taxonomy): Eukaryota > Metazoa > Arthropoda > Arachnida > Scorpiones > Buthidae > Centruroides > Centruroides vittatus. The sequence continues at coordinate 61,430 of NW_027120776.1, forward strand.
GCACGTGGACTCAAAAAGGCTTGCTATCTCTGCTCTAGGCATATGATTGCACAGTGGTTGTCGAACAGTGGTAATATTCATTGGATAAAGTAGTCGTGTTTATCCAATGAATATTACCACTGTTCGGCAACCAACACATGAAATGCTTCACCTTTGCATGTGATGGCTCATTTATAAACATCAAGACTGCCAATTTGTTAATACAGTTTATTGTCTGTAAGCAGATTCTTTCAACATGCCACTTTTGGCACATCTACTGTAGATTTGTCATCCCTGGGCTAGACTGAACTCTGTTCTTGTGTTACACATGGATCTAATCTTACTGCAATCATTATGATTCATATGTTGTTCTGTGAATACTATTGAAAGTCAGCTGCTTCTACCTTGTTTAAAAGTTATCCTGCCACATCAGAAAATCTCCAAACAATCCAATTACTTGCATACAATTCAGCGCAGAGTGAAAATCTATCTTATAAATGCTGGAATTATTGAGCTCAGTTAAATCCAGTTTAAAATCTTCAAACATCATCTGAAAATGTTTGGCCAGCTTCATTACAAATGATTGACAGACCAGAGTGAGCATTTACTACCATTCTGGAATATCAGGAGTTTTTGAAAACAAGATATCTGGTTTGTCTACCAAACAAGATTTACTCTATTAAATATAATAGACTGCAGGGCTACACATTATATAATTTTCTTTTGTCTGGAAACTTTCAATCTGACCCATGTATTATATAGTAACTCGATCATCCAAGAGGGGCATATGGCCTGAAATGCATATCATTTGTATAAAATAGAAAATAAAAATCCACTATCAAGAGGAGTGTTCCTGTGTGATAAGTTCTCGATAGCAATTTTATGCTTGGTTCCAAGGAACATACAACATAATGAGAAAACAGTAAGCAATCGAGTACTGTGAATCATTCAAGTTAAACTAGGACTTTGGTTTGAGGTTTGCAGTTGTGCATTGAAATATCTGCTAAAGTAGAACTTTCCACTCAGTGTGAGATATGTTCTGCAATTAAATTTATAAATGCCAAAGTATGTTCCAGCAGTCAAAATTCATAGGCAGATTTACATGTTTTGAGGTGGTACAATGAGGGATGGAACAGAGAAGTGATCGTACAGACTTTTCATGGGAAGTAGGCAGAATGTGTAATTTGAAAATGGAAGATTTTTCCAATCATTTGTGTTTGATGCTCTAATGCAGTTGGTGAATGAAAAAATTGAATGTCAGTCGAGTACAGAATTCTCCCAAATTTCTCTTATTAATGCTTATATGAAATTGTTAGTGAAATGCAATATTACAAATGATGTTTAAACATCTCAGACAAAACATGCAAAACAATGGATTGCAGCAGCACTCACAATCTTTGATCAGTATACCAAAATTGGTAGTTTGCTGTTAGACAACATTGTAATAGATCGTGAAACTTGGATTACAAACTCAAAACCAGAAAATAAGCAGTAATTAGTGGAGTGTAGGCATATTTACTTGCCAAAGATGAAAAAAATGAAACAGATACTTTCTGCCAAGAAACTTGTGAACCATCTTTTTGGGACATGAATCCAGTTTGAAACTGATCATGGCTAGCCATGGCACTGTATCTAAGCTAAGCATGGTAACCAACTGTTTCTGCTCAGTGAAAATATAGAAAATATCATATGTACTGTCAGTTCTATATTTTCAATTTGTTTGTTATACTTGATTGGAGAAGTGGTTCAGGGTGGAACAGAGTAAACATGCCATCTGTCTATATATATATGTGTGTGTTGTGTGTGTTACCGGCAAAACCCAATTTTACGCCAAACTAGTTTGGCGTAAGCGTGTCAGGCCAAACTAGTTTAGAATTACTATTCAAGTATATTAATGGTTAAAATAAAATTAAAAGGCAATTAATTAGATGAACATTAGATGAATAGTCTACTTAATAATTATGGTAATTTATTAGAATAGGTTAGGTTAGAACGCACGTTCCCAATGTTCCTTGTCTTCTGATTGCTAGACTCTGAGACTAGCCGCCACCTTCAATACGTAGGGTAACATTAACTCCATTTTTTATAATTAAGTAGACTATGTTTGAATAAATATTGTTCATCTAATTGATTGCCTTTTAATTTTATTTTAACCATTAATATACTTGAATAATAATTCTAAACTAGTTTGGCGTAAAATCGGGTTTTGCCAGTAACATATATATTACATAAATGAAAAAAATAGTTCACTGGATATATTCAGTAAATGCAGAAAGAAGTTTGGTGGAAGCATTTTCTGTTTTATTAATATGATAAGACAGGACTGACAAATTGTTGAGATAATTGAAGTAAAGCTTTGAACAAACAATACTTCAGTCATGAGAAACCATGAGCCACATAGAACCTCACAGGTGATGGTATTCCTATGAGGTTCTATACGGCCCCTGGGATTTTGGCAATGTAATTTTATTTGTTGTTTATATCCTTAATGTGCAGCCCTAATTAAGCTGATATTGATGACAAAAACATTCCAACTAACCTAAACCAATGAAAAAATGAGAATAAAATATGAATTACTGGCCTTTGTATTATTAGCAGATATTTATTAGTACCTAGTATACTGGGGTTATAAGTATGTTAAAGCCTGCAGCTCTAAATAAAAATGCATACAGTGCATCAGAAGCCTATGAAATTCTCTTTTAGAATGTATCCAGAAAATATTGCTCATTACTCCTTTACTTCATTAAATTATAAAATGAGAAATTTAATGTTATTGATTTGCTGTTAAATTTTGAGATTTATATTCCAACTTATATCCCACAAAACAGATATTTCTTGAACTGAATTTATTAATAATTCTATATTCACTTTATGATCCAGCATTTTAATCGAGAAAATTTAAGTTTCATATATCTCACTGGAGGTAGACACGGCAAAAAATTGTGGCATGTGAAAGAGAGTATAAACATTGTAATTTCAATTATATGCAGCAAGAAACCATGTGGGCTCCGGCAATATGAAACTTGCTGTAATTGTATTGTGTGAAAGATCCCATGGGAATATATATATATATAGAAATTGACCAATGGCATGGTTTTGAACCAGATTGTGCAGAAAAGGCTGAAGGGTGTTTTGTTCATTGAGTCCTTTCTTTGTGGAACAAAAATAAATGTCTAAAATTATTGTGATAACCTGAAAAAAATTACAGCAAGCTATTAAAAAAAGATTTGACGTACTGAGCTATAGAGTGATTTTGCTTTATGATAATTCAGCAATTTGAATGCTATCCACAGCATTCAAATTGCTGAAAAATTTACACACCATATAACTCCAATCTAGCACTTTACTGACACACTCATGTTTGCATTTGAACAAGCTTTTGGGAGGACAATGGTTCCTAAGTGATAGTTGTACAGTTGTCTGCAGCTCTATCAGCTGCAGACAACTGTACAAGGTTGGGTTCAAGTTGGCAGAAGACTTCTTTGATGAGAATTTGCAAAAGCTTATCTGTTGATATGATGAATAACTTTAAATTTATTCATATATTTAGATACTGATATAGTTCAAGTAAATGATTAATGGAAATATAATTATCTTGTAGTAACATACAGTTATGTTTTTAAAACTGTAAATACAGAAATTTTCTTGCATTCAATAGGAGTTTTTATAATCAGATTTGTAATTAAAGTTCTTTTAAAATAGATTTCTATTTAATTTTCAGATAACTATACATAATGTGGTGGACTATAGTTGGGAACAGAAGTCATATGTTGGCCGATTAGTCAGTGTTCACCTCTCAGGAAGTTACTTAGCCTACTCTCTTAGAGGTAATGGATTGAATTTTTAGAAAGTTTAAAAATTACTGATAGAAAATTACCTTAATTTCTTGTGTATAATATACAGTGGTGTTTAATTGTAAAAATTGCTAGAACACAGATTGTCTGCTTTCAAATCAACTTTAAAACACAGATAATTCACTGGTTATATGCAGGATATTAAGGTATTTTAAAAAAATTAAACTGTTTGAAAGTAAAAATAATCATTTGATCATAATACAAAATGTGTAAATTTTAAATGTTAAATTCTATTCTATGATTAATTGAACTTTAAGGAAACTACATTAATTGCTTGTGCTCACAGAGTAGAAAAGTGTACAGTTTAGATATATTTAATTAAACTCTTAAATATACTGTCACCAACTTTTTGTTTTCTGTTAAATGTTCTTCCTATCTTTGAATTGTCCTTTCTTAAATCAAACCAATACAAAAGAGAATAAGTAGAAATTTACAGAAAATAAATAGGAAGAGTAACAAAACAGATTAGATTTTTTTCAAAAAATTTCTAAATATCACTGCAGAATGAGGCCCTGCATTGTTATATAACAGAAATCAATTTCTGATTTGGTGAATTATTTTAAGTAAATAATCAAAATTTTTATACAAAATACTTCTTTCACTGTCAAAAAAATTATTTGTTGCAGAACAGATTCTTTGTGAAGGTTATGAGTACAATGACAAATGGCGTGTACATTTGAGTGGCTCAATTGGTTCACTTTGTGGCATTTAATTTAAAAAAATGATGGAAGAGAAATATAACTACAGTCAATGAATATTTTGCTAAATTATAAAGTGTACTATAATACAGGGTTTGAAATTTGCATTTGTATAGTCCCAGGTAATCAAAATTTTATTTGGACTATCAAATGTACTTTTGAAGTTGTCCAGTAGGCAACCTTATTTATTTTCTTGTTTTTTTTTTTTGTATTTTATGCATATCTTATCCCATTAAATAGTAACTACTTTTTTGGTAATAATAATAAAAACAAAGCAATAGAAAGTTTGTTTTAGACATCACTACATTATGACAACATCCAATGTGGTCACCATGAAATATGAGAATAGAAAGCACATGAGCTGACATAAAAAAAACTAAAAAATTTGATTTAAAAAATTATTCTTTAAAGCTGTAACTAATGTAAAATTGATGACCGAACTGCATTTCGTACGTTTCCAGCAGTGCCGTCAATACAGTGGCGTAGCTAACATAATTTGCGCCCGGGATACGACACTTTATTGACACCCCCTCCTCCTTCCAGAAACACATATAGTTTGTCTTGGAGACCATTTGGGCGCCCCTCTGCAAGTGGTGCTCGGAGCATGATACACCCCCTTGCACCCCCCTCGCTACTCCACTGCGTCAATATAAACAAAAAGCTTTTCGTTTATATTGACGACATTCTTGGAAACGTACAAAAGTTCAGTTTGGTCACAAATTTGATTCAAATGAAAATAAAATAATTTCTAAAACATATTACTAAATTAAGAATGCATCTACTAGATCAGTGTTTCTCAAACTTTTTGGACCGCGATCCCCCTTCTGCACTTAAAAATTTCAAAGGACCCCCGAAGAATAAGTATGTGTCAAAAAACATCCCGGGGAGGGAGGGGGTTAGGCTCATATTTAAATATTTATATTATTTTTATTATTTATATGTGCAATTTATTTAAGTAAAAATTATTTTATATATTTTTTATTTCTATTACAGTATTTCTAAACATGAATCCATAGTAAATTTATAAAATATTTGAAAAAATTGATCTGGCATCAATTTTTCAGCGACCCCCCCCAAATATTTTTCACGACCCCCACTTTGAGAATCACTGTACTAGATTAATATTTTCTGATATTAAATTAATTTTGTTTTTATACAAAATAAAGTATATAACAAAAGGCTCTTTTGCCAGAACCAGTAATTTTTGAACTAAATGAGTTATCATTTTATTCACATTCTAAATTGAACAAGTTGAATTCTTTAATTCATTAATCAGCAATTTAGATTTTCATTTTACTTATATATAGTATCAAATAATAAATTTTATTCAATATTCAATTAGTCATTAGTGCTACACTATACCAAAATTTTGATATTGTTATCAGGCTTGACATCAAGATTTGTTTGATATATCAATAATCAAAAAATTTTGAATGTCGATATCAATATTTAAAAAATTCCGAATAAAATACTAACTTTTATCAACAATGGCAAATATTGGTAATTCAGTATCGTGGGTTCCACAAGATTTTCAAGAATTCTTCTTATTTTTAGACTTAATAAATGACTGTATAGTGTGCAAGCAAATAAAAAAGCTTTATTTTTTGTGTGTGTGATAATTTTCCTGTATTACCTGGTAGTTTATTTTTAAAAAAATATGTGCTCTACAGTTTGGACAGCATTACAGAACAACCAGAAGTTAGAGCTGGTGTCCTGCTGGACAACTATCAGGTATTCTTAATTTCTAACTCTGTAATAAAAAAGATAGAAACTAAAATAAAGTAATTTGATTTTTTAATTAAAAAGTTCAATAAGTTACGAATCTGTTCTGCATTAAAACAAAATGAAAGTGGAAAAGTTTTATTTTGCTTTCCTAACTACATAATTCCTGATGTGTCTTTAGCATGAGATATAGCTTCTATACAATAATTTAGCTTATATTTATATTTTTAAACTACTATACTAAATTATATTCTTTATTTTTTTAATTCATAACTAGATTAGATTAGATTAAATTAAAAAAAAAGAATAATACCATTAATAAATCAAAAGACATAAGTGAAAAAATTCTAATACTACTAATTACCAGTTGATTGAAATATCAACAAAATTGAAAATTTTATTAATATTTATGTAATCATACGCAATCTCATCAGAAATCTATTAAATATTTATGAATTATGAGTTAATCTCGAACATTTTTGACTGTAAATAGCATGTTTATGATTACATCTTGCATTTGATGAATAGTTTAGAGGAATGAAAGATGTTATAAAATTTGTATTTATTGATTAGATAATTGATTAATTTAGATTATAAGTTCCTATAAGCACTAATAGCAAAATAAAGAATCCAGGTTTATCCATAAAAATATAAGAATATAATTTCTATGGTAAGAAGAAATGATAATTATCTAAAATTATGTAAGGAAAATATAATGAGAAAATCATCCAACATTTTTAAGAAATCATAAATATATTTAATCATTAATGTTTTTAAACTTTGCTATCTTATCAGATTGTTCACTTGAATTTTAGTTGTTTTGTTTCAAATGGATAATTGGGATGCAATTTGAAAAAATTGTAGACCTATAAATTCTTACTGTTGTCCGTTTGTCCGTTTTTCCTTATCTCAAGAACGGAGTTAGACGGATGAAGGACGAGGCCAAGTATGGAAAGATTAGGGGCAGGAGACCCTGATTAACTATATACAAACTTCCAGTTAAAAAACTGGAAGTCACATTATTTCAATTAAAAAATATTCCCCCAAAAGGAGTTAGATATCAATAGATGACCTGTACGACTTTATTGCTAATGGAAAAGTATTATCTACAAGGGCAAGACACTACTAATTTGAGGTGGAGAGCATATATATTAAATTAAAAAATTATTAAAAATACGATTAAAAATTTCAGCCCAGCATTGCGGCAATGTCACAGTAAATAATTGTTTGCTTTATTATTCAAATCAAACAGAATAGCTGAAAATTAAATCAGTTATCTGATGGAGAAACAAAACAAGCTTTAAAAGTATTCATCACATAATATCATCTGATCCTTGAAACTAAATTTGATAGAGTAATTGTCAGAGTTTCATCTCCCATCCACATTCAAACGTTTTTGTTGTCTACTATCTCTAGGAAGCACCATAAACAAAAATGGTGACTGTGCAGTAGAGAAGGTATTTTGTGTTCTGCATCTCATCACTCATCATTTTACAACATGAGAAATCTGCAGGAACAGTAGAAATGTGGCTGCTTTGGGAGGAGTGACAACAGATGTGCTGTAGCAAGTGTAGGAATAATTAGAGTGTCAGTTGATGTGTGTCTTGTGACATGAGGTGCACACATTGAGAAATTGTAATTGGAAAATGTGAAATTTGAATGGTTTTCTATGTTTTAATGAACATTACAATGTTCTCGGATAATAATTAATATAATTACAATAATTTAATGGTATAATAATAATAATCCAGGTATCCCTTGCTTAACTCGGTTTTGCTTAATGCAGGATTTGATTAACGTGCAAGATTAATTGCGGCAATCCCTTTATATATGCAACAGAAGTTTTAATTTATGTGGCTTTACTTAATGTAGATACCGTATTTTGATTAATGTGATTTTGATATATGTGGTAGGATAAGTGTAAAAATTATTCTTTGCCAATCACTGTTAAGAACTGTCATAGGCATCATTTTTATTTTTAAAGACCCATCATGGGATTGGCTTTATATAAAGATTTCTTTTCCAAGATGTAAAGATTTTTTCTTTTGGTTGAAATCTAAGATAAGTTTATGCCAGTTACAGGAATGCATCTTAAAATATAATAATTTAAATAACAGATAAAGGTAACGTTACACAATTAATGAAATAACACAGCTGTGATTTTGTTAAGTTACAATCGCTTGCTTAAAAAATAACAATATTAACACACACATTTAAAATTTAATTGATTTCAGTGTACAACAGCCCGTCTGGAATGGTGAGGATTTTGAAGCCTCAAACAGGAGAACGCACTCTCGTTAAAGGAATGACTGGAGATATAAAAGATTTAGCATTTTCTTACTCTAATACAGACGTGTTACTGGCTTGCGTAGACGAAATAGGCTCATTATATGTTTACGAAATTGTAGAACAAGATGGAAAACTTATGTATCCTTTACTTTTATAACTGTAATAATAGAATTTTATCTTACTAAATATTTAGGAATATTTCTTTGTATTTCTTAACATATTTGTAGGGGAAAATCAGTTGTTCAGATTATTCAACCCAGAGATACGGTTGCTAGTGATTTTCATAGGATAATCTGGTGTCCGTATATTCCGGAAGAACCTTGTAGTATAGACGAAGAAAACTCCTTGGATGATGTGTCCAAACTTCTCGTAGTGACTCACAATGAAAAAGTAGAAATTGTAAATATTGATATAATTACAAAACAGTATGGAAACGCCAAGCAATTAAATTCGAATGAAGTAGAGAAAGGAATTCATAAAATATGCAAGCACAACAGAGTAAGTTTACAAAAAATTTATATTTGTATGCATACTGTATATGCATTTACATATTTGTAATTGCATATATAAGATGCGAAATTATAAATTTGAAATGCAAGATAGTATCTGACTATCTTTGAAGGCTTATGGCCAAGATGGTTAAGGAAGCTCCTATCACTTTGGGGATCTGGGATCAAATCTGGGGTGATTAAAGCTAGGTAGATGTGTACCAGTATTCCTGGCAGGTATTCTGGTATGTGTGTACCCAGTTTAATTCTCCAGAAATTTTTCATAGTACTTTTCATTCTAAAATGAAATATTAAAAGTAATTAGAATTGTATTGTATACTGAATTTTAAATGAAATCGGTAATAAATACTAAAAATTTATATTAAGTTGTAGTATAATTTATAAGAAGTGATGCAACATTTGTTATAAATTTATGATTTTACAGCCCATTACTGATGCTGCTCTGTCTCCCGACGGGACTGCATTAGCAACTGCTAGTATAGATGGAAATGTTAAATTTTTTCAAGTTCTCTACACAGATAAAAGCACTACTCCCAGGTAGGATCGTTATCAATATTTAAAACTTAAATTGGATCAAAATTTTGTGCCAGTTCTTAAAGTTTTATGCATTTCAACAGATGTCTTCATCAGTGGGAGCCACACAAAGGAAAGCCACTCTCGAGTTTGTTTTTTCTCGATAATCATAAAAATCCAAACCCCGAGTAAGCAGAATGATAGTTATTTTATTGTTATTACCTGTTACTTTTAATTGAAAGTTTCTAATGCACAATTTTTAGTGTTCAGTTTTGGAAATTTGCCATTACCGGAGCAGATAAGAACCAGGAATTGAAACTTTGGAGCTGCGAAACTTGGATATGCTTGCAGACTATAAAGTTAGTTTAATAATGAAAATTAAAATTTTTAATTTGTAACTGAAAAAACATTTTTTTCCTCCCTGTATTTTTAAACAGATTTGTACTTAATGATGGCGATAACATGCAGATGTGCTTGAATGCAGAATTAGATCTATCGTCGTCATATTTATTATTAACTGATATCAACAGAAAAGTAAGTGAAAGAGGTTATTGTTGATTTTAAACTATGTAGTAACTAAAGATATGACATCTAGACATTAAAAATCATATAAATTATGCCTTTTATAGCTATGTGGAGCAGCTAAGGTGGCAGCCTACTGCTTTGGGAGATCTGGGGTTGAATCTGGATGAATCAAATAAACTCAGAATTTTTCGTGGGATGTCCGTCTGGATACATTGGACCCCATTCCCCACCATTTGGCTGCCCATTGTGGGCCCGGTTGATCCCATAATGGGGTTGCTAAAACGGCTCCTTTAGTGCCTATAGGGTGGAGAGAATCAAAATTGTATTTATATGATTTTTAATGCCTAGGTGTCCTATGTCTAGTAATTACTTATAAATTAATTAATTGCAATTATACAAATTAAGGTTTTATACATACTGCAAATCCATCAAGACCCTGTCAGTAGTCAAGCTAGTTTCTGTTCTATATCAGAATTTCTACTGACATATCCAATACTCAGTTTTGCAATTACCGACGTTTCACGTTGCAAATATAAACCGTCTACCGTGGACGTGGAACATGTAAATGCTGCTAATGGTACCGTACACGTTAAATATATTTATATGGATCTTGTATTTGCGAATATTATTGAAAGTAAATGTTAATAATGTAATTCTTAATTTACTAGATGATAAGAATGATTTTGAAGGAGATGAAGTTAGTGGAAATGAGAAATACATCGAAGGAAACGTTGTGAAGTTATTTTGGATTCATACAAAGTGAGATATTTAAATTTTGTTTCCTGACACTCTACAATTATTTTATGCGATAAGTTGAAACTTTTATGATGAAATAGAGATTTATATCGAAATATAATTGTGTTATTGTATTATATAAATCCAAATTTTCCTTTGGTGCCTATTAAAGTGGATTTTTGTACATTTGAACAATGATGTAAGAAAAGCCTTATATATTATGTAATTTACTCGTTGTTTACGTATGTTATGTTCTAATTTTAATCAGATTTCTATTGTTGAAGAGGGTGGGATGGGGGCTTACTTTTCTCAATGGGTATTGCCTTGTATCACTAAGTAAGTAAATAAAGTATGATGGATACACCAAAGAATAATCGATATCCTACCATGATGCCTGTGTGATTTTTTGCAAAGGCAGATGGCATATTGCTATAGATACTTTGGTTCTAATAATAGAGATATATCTATAAAACAAATTACATTATTAAATTATCAGAGCTATGGAAAGGGAAACTACTACATGATGAATTTAAACTATTAATTTTTGCATGTTTGTAATTTGTATTTTAATACTGTATTATTCAACACAGTATTAAAAATTTATAGTGTATAACATTTCTTAGAAATATTCAATATGAACCTGTGGATTTTAAAAATTCAAATGAGATCACAGATCCTTTGACATGAAGTATATTGGGGAAATGACAGATTTTCATAAACTGATCATGTCCACATCAGGAACACCATTAGTTCATAAAAGTTTGTTTAGTGAAAAAATAAAGAAAATAAAGAAGCATCTTTGACTGTTTCTCTTGCAACATATATAGAAGAATTAATTTGCATCATCAATGTTACATGCTTAATCAATCTGTGAAACTGCAGCACAGACACATTAAATATCATATAGCTGGCCATAATTTAGCCCATTATGAGATGATAACATTCAATAGAATTGACCAGTAATGATGTTTTGATGTAATTATTCTAAAACAAATTTATTTTTCGTGAAACTCAAGCCAAAACAGGGCAGAAAACAGTAGATACTAAGGTAAATAATGACACAAACCGAAACAATTTCAGTTATTATTTGCTTTACTGTTTTCTCTCTCTATCTTGGAGTGTATCATATTAGAATATTTTATATTTGGGTATTGTATTGTAATATTTGTAATTTGTAATAACCTTTCCCTAAGTATTGCAAGAGAAATAGCAACAAAGATAATCTTTTGTTATATTGTGGGCCAAACAAATATACAAACATATCTCATTGCTTGTATGTGTTAGTTTACTGAAATTGTCTTCTTTCTGATTTCCATTTCTCTATTTGGTTTCGTGTAACTCAAAAGTGCTAGTTTTTAAAGCAGCTTTTAATCAATTTTTGTTCAAAAAGCAGTTTGAGTTACACATTTGAGAAGCTTTTATTGTGAAGGTCTCTTATTACAAAGAAATATGTGACGACAAGCATTTATTAGCCATGACTTTGTGGTCTGTAAGTGCAGTCTCAATTTTTTAGGTTGTATCATTGCCTAAGTCAAGTTTAAACACAAACCTGTCTTCATTCTATATAACGTAATCAGTAATTGAAATTTTAGTATTGGAAAATTCTGTACAAAGAGAGAAGAACCAATTCAGTAAAGTGTTTTTAAAACTTTGAGCACTTAAGAAATGCATTTATGGAATAAGGCTCGAAAGAAGTGTTTTCCTGTACCTCGATAACACAAGACTGTGCCAAAGCAGAGAAACAGTGAAGATGCTTAAGAATCTGAGGTTACATATTAGTTTGTACCCTCCTTACTTAGTTACACCTCCTTACAACCCACATTTCTGGTTGTTCCCAAAATTAAAGGTGTTGAAAAATTGCTATTTTTTATAGAATTTGAAGTACAAGCCACCATAAATGAATGGACGAAGCAAATGCAAAAAATGGATTGATGATTTCAAAAAAAAAGTGTCATTCTAAATAATGATTATGCTGAAAATGAATATGACTGATAAAAAAAATTGATTTTTACTACTTTTTAAAACAGGTTACAGTATCAACCCTTATTTATCAATCAGCCCTCATAAATTATTTATTAAATTTAGCGGGTGTCATATAATACTAATGTTTTTTAAGGTTTAAAGATTTTGAAATTAAATTTGAATAAATTTTATAAATCTTAAGCTTATAAAAGTTGACAATCTTTTCAAATGCTGTTTGTTTTTTATAGATCTTTACAAGCATGTCGAATTGTTTACGAGCCTATGTTATCCATTCCTATTCAGACTTCCGGTTCTGTATCTTCTCTTTCGCAAGAATCTTTTGGTAAGTAATACTGAACTGTGACGACGATAACTGATCGTACAAGAAATAAGTTAAATACAGTTTTTTAAAACATAACTTTATAGCATTTTTAAGAGTTTTGATTATTTTGCAATACCATGTTGTTAGAATACAAACACTGTTTACTTACTTGTGAACATACCTATCGAAATGTCCACTAGTTACAGTAATCTAAATGAATATTCTATCGAGTCTTGTCCAGTTAATTGTTTATAACTTGCATTAGACTTGTGATTTTTCTATAAGTAATTTTACTTATTGTTGTTTCTATTATTATTATTATTACTATGATTGTTCGGATTTATACAGTTTGTAATATGAAGTTTCTTTCATTAAGTAGGTACTATATTGTTGATATTCTTTTAGGAATTATATTTTTGAGTTTATCAAATTATACAGGATGGTCCACTTTAACCAATCCACTAAAATAACTCAAAATATGCATTCTACAAAAACAAAACTGGTAGACCTCAAGGGGCCCACAAGATGGGTCGTTGGTTTCACCATAACTCGGTGATGCGACACTCAGTGAAAATGGAATTAGCTTCATCTTCATAAACGAGAACCCCTTTCACCAAATAATAATAGCTTCCTAATGATTTTTTTAGCGTTTTTCTTCCTTTTTCCAAAGAACTTCACAAATATCCACAGATTCAAGTGTGCACCCTGTGGTGGCTACACAAAATTTCAAATGCTCATAACTTGTTAACTGTACCTTCTCAAAAAAAAAAAAAAACAAAAGTGTTTCAGTTAAAAGTTAGTTTGGTTTTTAAAGTAGAATTATAACATGCAATAAAAAGTGGGGTTATCATTTAATAAATTGAACCCAGTTTCACCAATTGTTACATCAACTATGGTGAAATCAGTGGCCCTATCTTGTGGCCCTCTCGAAGTCCTCTCCGGTTCAACAATTTTTTTAAGTTATTTTAGTAGATTGATTACAATGGATCATGCTGTATTATTACAACATTTAATATTTGTGAGAAAATTTGAAAATAATAGTAAATTTATATATTAAAAATCATTTATGTAAATAAATATGAAAAAAATACAAGATTGCAAAAACTAAGAAGGCTTTTGAATGATTTTTAAATATAATAAAAATGCTATTTTTAGTAAATTATTTGGATAGTTTAACTTTCAGTATGACTATAAATAATCCTGTAAGTTAAATGAAGTATAATTTATCTTCAAATACAATTGATAAGATCAAAATTTTAAATATTATACATTGCATTCATACAATGTTATGAATGGTATTACTGATAACCAGAAAGTAATAAAGATATAGAATTTGAAAGCATTCTAAATATCATTATCTTGATGAATTCTTCCAAAATAGCTATTTTGATTGTAGTGAATGTTCATTAATTTATTATAGAAAGAATTAAAGTATTTTATATTTTATTTTTTAATTTTTGGTCAGAAGTCTTTCACACACAACTTTCATTACAGGTTATCATGATAAATTATGCGATTTGAGTTTAGAAGTTCGTGAAGTGCCAAAACAAAATGAAGAAAGTGTAACTATGCTTTTAGATTCTGCAGCATCTTCATCCACCGTTATCAGTCCCTCTATAAGATCTCCTTTGACTTCTCATTTACAGTCTTATAAAGGATGTGGAGAAGTATTATTGACTCCCGATGATTTTACTTCTCCCCCAGCAGCCGGAACTATTCCACCGGTGTCCACATATTCCCATTCCCCACTTTCCCTTCCCTTAAAACAAATGGAAGATGTTAATCATGTGTCCTCTCCACCAAAATCTCCCATAGATAAACGCGACGATAACGAAGTGGCAGAAACCGAGACTTCCGAACCTTTGCCCGATTCGTCCATCCTTCCCCGCAGAAAATCTTCCCAGCATAGTTCTACCAGTTCCCCAAGCCGAGAGGTGGCAGAAATAATGGCACCATCGAAATTATTAAACAGTGGTGAGGAAAATAATCAAAATATTACTACCAGTTGATTATTTGCTAAAAATTCTATAAAATCTATAGGCTTCAAATAGAGAAATTTGAAAATGATTTATTAATTTATATAAATGTGTTTTGTTAGGGGAGCAAGAAGAACCGGGATTGGAAGAACAGCAGCATGATATGGAAAATAATATAGTATCAGAAGATGGAAAAGATATTTGCAATCATGGCTCCTCTTTAGATATAGCTTCTACCAATGATTTGTCACACAGACATAATGAATACAGAGCAAATGGATGGCCACAGGCTCCCGACCCAACTAAAGAATATCGTGTTATAGGCACTGACGAAAGGTATAACTTATAATCTTCCGATTTTTAATTTTTTTTTTATTTACGATGATTTTCTAAATTTAATTCTTATAATGTTTTAGAGGTGATATACATGAGAATACAAATAATCAACATTCTTGTGCCCTTGAATCTATAAAAGAATCCTTTCCATCCAATCAGCTTAGCAACAAAATGGATTATGTTTTACACAAGTAAGTTTATAATTCATTAAATAATTCTGTCAGTAATGTGATATTAATCAGCTTATCAAGTACAGTGGACCTTCATTATAGCGCTGCTCACTATACCGCAGGCAATGTTTGCAACGCGATAAGCTCAAACACGTTTATACAGGTCCGTGCGGCGTTAGTGAGTAGCGCATTTTATTGTTACTGCGTATTGAGTAATTGTGTATGTATTGAGTTCCTGCATGTATTTTGAATAGTGTTTAATTATTGTATGCATGATGAGTAAAAGAAAAGTTTACAGTGTGAAAGAAAAGCTTGACATTATTGTAAAGAGGTGAACCGCGTTAAACCACGCCGCTCAGTATAACACAGTTCACCTTATAACACGGGTGTTGTTTCCCGCCCGACATGCGCGTTATATCGGGGGTCCACTGTAGTTTTTAAATTTGCATAGAATGTATCTTATATACAGTGATAGTGAATATAGAGAAAGTACATAAACTTTAAGGCTTATTTTAAATTTGAAAATATGAAAAATGACTGCAAAGTATTTATTTTCCATGATGTGATTCTGAAAAAGTCACATAACAATAAGTTTTGCCATTGTAAAAATAGAGAATATGAATATCAACATTTTTTGGCTATACTAATTTTTACATACTTTATGGGCTTGAGAACAAGCTCTTAACATAATTTGAACTGTTTAATAATGATAAAAATGTATTAATTAAAGATTATTAACAGTGAATTATGAAAATTATTAATATATCTTTTGATTATTATTATTTTTCTTTCTTTATTGTTAGATTAGAAGGATCGGTTAAGAATTTACAAGAAAACATGAATATTCTATTAGAGTTGATCCATAGTCAGAGGCATCAGCTTCAAGAAGTAAAGCAGGAAATTAAAGAATTTCATCAACAGGATAAAACATTACAATGCTTACTACAACAAGTTGATAAATTAGAAGATAAACTCAGTGCCAACATAGAACATATTGTAGCTGTGCAAAGCGAAGAAGGCTGTATCCTTTCTTTACTTTTTCTGCTTTAATTCTATATTGAGTTATTTACCTTAATCTATACAATAGTTAGAAAATTAGAGCCCTTGTTTGCTAGAAAGGGGAAAATGGATCATTTGCTTCTGGAGAAACAGGCGGCTGCCTTATCGCAGACTGTAACAGTTGCCATTACAAATAAACTAGATAAAACAATCAAAAATGAGATAAAAAATTCAGTTTTGCCTCGTAAGTTAGTCAGTTTGTTTGTTTGTTTGCATTCTTTCATTTCATTAATTTTTTAATGAATTATCTTTTTAGATGTATCGAAGTTCCTAGATATATTAAAGGATCAGTTACAACAAGAGGTTTCTCAAAAATTAGTATCTAGTGATAACATTATAAGAGAAAGTATAGGAAAATTAGCAAAAAATAAGGTACATATCAAGAAAAATTAATAAAATTACAAATAATAATTTTTGAAAGTAACACAAAAAATGCATTTTCAGATATTTAGTGAAAGTTTAGGACAGAGTGTTGTTTCGTTGGTACAACCGCACATACAGATGACGTGTCGGGATGTTTTTCAAACAACGACCGTACCCGCTTTTGAGAAAGCTTGTCAAAACCTTTTCTACCAGCTAAATGAAAGCTTTCAACGCGGAACAGAAGAATGTAAGTTCAATTAATAATAAATATCTTTTTAAACTTTTCTGTGAGCACAAACAAGGCTTTTATTTTATTCTCTTTATGGAAGCAGGCAACGTTTTTATTGTATTCTTTCTTGTTGTGGTTTATATTATTTGTTAGTTTTTAAAGGAGTTTGTTGTAATGAGGCAGTAGTCATATGTTCCAAATGAATGCTACTGTATAATCAATTTAAAATAAATAAATAAATCATAAATGAATAAATTAGATGTCTATCAAAAATGATTCATTAAAAATTATTAACTCAATTGGTTATGTAAATGACAGTTTAGGATGTTGTAAATTTGCAACATCCTGAACTATTGCATACATAACCAATTGGACCAATAATTTATGAACCATTTTAATCGACTTCTAATTAATTTTTGATCCCTGGGGGTCAGTATCAACCACTTTAGTCTAGTTCTAACCTCAATACTCGAGTCTCAGGAGATGAGTTGATAATAACAATAACAATAATAATCAGCGTAGAGCCCAAACAGTTAGGAGTTGAAAGTTGAAATTTGTTACACAGTTAGGTTACGTCACGAGAACGCACACTAAGAAGGGATTTTTCAAAATACCTTTCCACAGGGGAGAGGGACAGGATTAAGGCTTAACACTTCCATCAACAATGGAATTGTTAAGAGAAAGCGACGTGCAAGACGCAGATGCAGTTTTTTTTTGTTTATGCGGGAAATCGAACATATTTTTAAACCATCTAAAAATTCTCTAATTAGTCTGAAAACGGGGCCAATCTGTTTCCAGACTCAACTCTTGCATTCTGTGAAAACGGGTAAGGTTGACTACAACGTAATAATCTTAATCTTCGCTAATGTTACTTTTGCCCAAGCAACACCGGGCCTATCTGCTAGTTTTCTGATAATATAGATTTATATTAAATCTTGTAAGGCTTGTAATCCTGTAACAATAAAATAGTAATAAGGCACATTGTATAAGTTATTAATTAGCATTGTTTTGTGTTATAATTTCTTTGTGACAGATTTACAACATGTGGAAAAAAATCTGGAAAGGCATAGACAACAAGCTCAGAGTAATACAGAAAAGACACTGGGACAAGTACATGAGCAGTTGTCCCATTTTCAGTCTTCTGTAGAACAGATGGTTAGAAATTCTTTAACAATGGTGCACAAGCAAATGTTACAACATCTCGAAAGAAACGAAAAGTAAACCATATCATTTAATTTTTATATACGATTCATACATTTCTGAAAATTTAAAACTTGTTATTCATAGCTTTCCGATTACTTGTTATTTAACATAGGCAGCAAGAAGAGATGCTAAGCAAGTTAAAAACTGTGATTCAAGAAGAAGTGAAAGCGGCAATAGCCGAACATCAGCTCTCTGTTAGAGCATTACAGTCCAATATGGTTTCTCCCATACCACAGATGATCGATCCGCAAATCCAACAACAGCAAATTCGGCAGTTATTGCAACAAGGACAGATAAATGCAGCATTCCAGCAGGTAAGTATTCTCTATATAATAGAAAATTAAAACAATCATTTGATTCTTACTACAAAATTTTATTTATAAATTAATAATTTTTTCGCATTAATCATATATGATGTAGCTAAACTATTTTGAGCATAACCAACAAATTAAACCATGTATAATAGTCATAACACGGGTATTAGACAATGAAATTATATATTAAATTTTTATTATTTGGCTTTTGATTTCCGGTCAAATTCATTAGAAATAGGCCGAGACTCCACTAACGTAAAAATGGGCATAAAATCCCTCGCCATAAAAGCTTTTAATCATGTGACCATGCTATTTTATGCCTGAGCAGGTTGTAAAATCAGCGTAAAAGCAAGTTGAGCAGTGTTCAACTTTTGACGCAAATATGGCCGTAAAACAGTACCATCCCCCAATCGCAAGTCAGTGAAATCTAGGTCATTGTGACACAGTGCGAAAATGGCGGAAAATGAGCTTTTGTGTATGTTCTCTCGTGGCTACTCTAGAATAGATCTGGAAAGAGTTATCGAAAACATCCGAAAGTATTCATGTATCTACGACAAGAGGTATCCCAATTATAATAATGGATGGCCAAAGGAAAATCCTTCAATTTAGAGGAGTATATAATAAAAATGCTAAGTTCATAATTACTGTATTATCTTAATCATACAATAATAAAAGTTAATATATGAAAGTAAAGATATTATTATTACTACATTTGTAATTATAGCACAGAAAAAACTCTTATATATCGATATAAAGACAATGATTATATTCTATCACATATACAACCGTACAGGTGTAACTTCGACAGTGCCGTCGCCGTAAAAACTTCGCTAGCAGGACCTCCACCACAATCCAAGCGCAAACACATAAGTCACGTGATTAAAAGTTTTTATGGCAAGGGGTTTTACTCCCATTTTTACGCTAGTGGAGTCTCTGCCTTACAGTATTGTGAGGTAGCAGGGGAGAATTTTATATATAGTTATATTTAGATATTTAAATTGAGTTTGTTTATTTTCCAATTATTTTGAATTTTGAGAGTTGAGTTATTTTAAACCTTGGCTGCTATCTAAACACCTCCAGAATATGCATAACAAATGAAATTGAATCCCACTAATTGAGGGTTTAAATATGATTAAAATATTAAGTAATATTGTACTGTATTTTGCAACCAGATATTAATTGAATCACTGGTTATGAAATATTTAATTTTTTTTGTATGTTTAATATGCAAGTTAACATTGTAAAATATAACCATGGTCAAACCAATTCAGCAAGTCGGACTTCCACTTCTGCTGGTCAGCTGACTTGCTGTGGCAACCAAGCCATGGAATTTTAAGTGATTGATTGATTTTGATTGAAATTTTATATTATTTTTATTGTTATAATTTTTAAACAAAATTATTATTTCACTTAAATATTGCTGTCATGCTAGTTTAAAGATATTTATGCAAAATGTAAGATCTCTTTGGATTAAAACCTTTCTTTTTCGTGACATTATTCCTAGTTATTCATTCAGTTTCTTAACTATATACCTTCCATCACTCCCACAATACAGTATTCTTACATTTACAAAGATTATTTTAGAAACTTTGTTCACAAAATTATACCTTTAGGCGATTTTAACCTCACAAATCAATAGCCAGCTTATTCTCAATCAGAGTATTTTGAACAATTTTTTTTCTAAATGAAATTTATTACTTTTTTTCATTTCAAAGAATTTTTGACTTTTCCAGCATGTGGAAAATCTTTCCTCAATCTAGTTTTTTGCCTTAACATTTACACCTCCGTTTACCCAATTAATGGTTTTAAATCCAACCATTCCGCTCATTTCTCAACCCAGTTAAAATATCCAATAACTTTCTTTTAATTCCACAACGGAGGATTTCCAATGGAAAGATGCTTCAAAACAATTATATTCCATACATTGGTCTTTTCTTATTTGGTCTAAATATACTTTACAACAAAAATTTGATACCATTTATTTATATTTTAAAAATTGTATTCATTCACTCCTTAAATATAAAGACGTAGACACCTCTCATCAGAAATTGACACTTTCCTTCTCAAACTTAATGCATCATTAATGGAACAGGTGGAAAAGATTAGACAATCCCCATGGAATGTTTACTGATTCACCCAAAAACACTTCCTTGATTCTTGTCAGTATCCCAGGGTCAGGATGACACACTGTGCTTTCTCTTATTAACACACAAGCCATGATGGCTTATCATTGGTTTGCACACGTAGGTGGTCACATTTGGGATGGAATAGGTCCAAGATACAGTGTGGTGGAAGAAAAGCACTCGGATTCAAGTTAAATAATTTGTTTGTAGGATTTATCTGATAACTCTAGCGGGTCAGTTTGGAATTTTACTAACCTTGAGTGCAAGAGAGAGTTTACAAAGGTTTGCGAGTTGATAAATGACTTGTCGTGGAGGTTCTAAGGATGATGAAGGTGTGATCAATCCATAAATAAAAAGGAGATGCACAGATACAATTATCTCAATGGAAGAACTGGCGATGACTGCCCGATTTGGCCATTCGTTAGTATATTAGAACAGGAGAATAAAAGGTCGCAGGGAAAGCAATAGGGGAAACTCAGGTCATACGTTTTAGCATTGTTTCCCTTTTTTAGAATTAATGTATCTGTTATTTAGTCAAGGTTCTCTATTATACCAAGTATTTACATTATATATAATTTGAGTTTAAATTATTGACTACATATTTTTTTCTTATACAATCATTTAATTTGTAAAATTGGAATATCATATACATCCCTTTGTTGGGCTGCAATTTGAAAAAATGTAGACCTATAAATTCCCACTGTCATCCATCCATCTTTCTTTAATCTCGAGAACAGATATGGAAACCTTGGGCAGGAGACCCCGATTAACTATGTACAAATTTCCACTGCTATTATCACGTTATTTCAATTCAAAAATTTTCCCCCAAAAGGTGTTAGATGACCTCCACGACTCTATTGTCAAAGGAAAAGTATGATGTACAGGGACAAGCCACTACTAATTTGAGGTGGAGAGCATATACAGTATTTTAAGCTAAATAAATTTAAAATATGATTAATTGCTTGTTACTAGATTAAGTATTATATATCAATTGTTTTTTAAAGTTTGAACTGAGACCTTCAGTCTGCCAAACATCATTTATTCCAAGATTTTCCTACCTTTTAGCTTTTGTATTACTTTGTGTTTTATTGTTGGTAACAGGAATTTTGTTACGGAGGCAGTTATCAAAAATTCATACCGAAAGCTACCATAAGTCTATGATTAAAGGTTTTTCTTCTTGTTTCTTTTTCCTAATCAGGTTAATTGTTTGAGATTTTTATAAATTGTACTAGTAATCAATTTCATTGTTGTAATTACCGAATTTGAAGTTTGTAATACACAAGTTTTATACAAGCTATTGTTGAAATTCTGATTACGAAACAAAAGTTACAAAGTCCAGTACAAGGATCATTTCTTTGACATTGTAGAACTTGTAATTATCCCTGTTGGTAATTAAAAATAGAATGCTTAGGGTCGATTTACACACAACAGTGACTGTTTGATGCATAAACATCGATAAATATCACACATAGCAAATCCGAATTTCATCTACGACATGAGATCTGTATTCTGTCAATCATACAAGTGTCATGCGTGAAATTCTGATTGGCTTTGTGTGATATTTAACGATGCTTACTGCACTGTGCCAGCACACCACTGTTGTGTGTAAATCGACCCTTAATGAAAAAACATACACACACACTCGTCTATATTAATCTTTTAAATTATGATATAAGAATTGACTGCTCTCGTGGAAAGTCATTGTATATTAGCTGGATGTGTTAATTACTTTAAATTTATAAATTAACTTTTGTATAGATTCTTTAATATTTTCTTGGTTTTAATGAATTGGAAGTACCTAACTGGAAGTATTTTTGACAGTTGCCAAGGATGTAATGAGGAAATATACACTTATAGCTGCAGTCTTCTACAGAAAAATAGAGCAAAATTTAATTAACTTGTTAAGTTAAAAGATTTTAAACAAATAGCAATTCAAATACAAATAATTAAATTGTCTGTTCAAACTATAAGGATAGAAAAAGATAGATTCAATGCTACCCTGATAATCTCAAACATGTTAATTTCAAAAACCTCTTTATATTGAAATTTTATTTTTCCTCTGCATTTTCAGCCTAGATTTAATATATTTTCCATGTTTATCTTAAATTATGGACTGAAGGCTTCAGTTACAAATTCAAAGCTCGGCAACTACATTTTGATAACAAATTTCGGTCGAGGAACATCTTTTGCAATACAGTACCTAGTTGCAGTTAATACTGCTTTTCTCCAATTTGCTACACTTTTGGCTTGCATCTCGTCGGTTGAAGGGAGTCGGGCATCAGACACTATTTACAGACTATTTCTGTTATGTCAAATGTTTTATTTATATCTAATACAAGTATGTAGTGTACTTACTATTGTATTAAGGAAATACCATTCACAGTACAGTAATAGGTTTGATTGGCGGTAAGAACCTGTATATCTCAACTCGTCTATCTGGTATTGTTTTTTCTCGTTTCCGTGAAATTTGAGATTAACAGGTTCAACCATGTTTTTAATTTGTTTGGATCAATAAAATCTAGTTTCTGATTGCTATGAGTAAATGTAATACTTTGTCCCAAACAAGCATTTTCTCTTATTTTCAAAATTACAAATTGTGGAGGATGCAACTTCATTACGACAATGAGTTGTGCAAGATGAACATCCTTCTTGCAGCATCTCTACTAAGTTGCATCCGGGGTGCCTAGTTTCAAGTTATAAATGTCATGTCATTCCACGTGATATTCTCGGTGCATTTGTGTTTCTACTCACATAACAAGATGACGTACCATTCTTTCTTATTTTAAGTTTCATTTCAGTAAACAGAAACTTAGATTAAAAGTTTCAAAAAGGTGTAAGATGTAAACTTTTATCTATATTAGAATATAATAATTTTTGCATTTTTATTCATAGAATCTCATTAAAGTTTAGCCATTCTGATAACTAGTGATATGAATGTATTTTTCTTGACAAAATTACATATTAAAATTAATTGATAGTTTATTTTTAAAATCAGGCTCTGACAGCGGCCGACTTAAATCTTGTGATATTTACGTGCGAGACGGCAAATCCTAATCAAATATTTAGCCAGATTCCGTGCCCACTCCAACAGCCAGTTCTGCTATCGCTCATTCAACAGTTATCCGGCGACATCTCCACACACACCGAACTGAAATTGAAGTAAGTATACTTTGCAGTTACGTCACGTATTGAGGATGTATTTTTTTTTACAATGAAGTATGCAAAATTTCAGATATTTAGAAGAAGCTGTGATGAATCTGGACACGAAAGACACGAGAACGCAACAACATCTTCCTTCGATACTAGGAAGCCTTCATCAAAAACTAACGACTTTCATCCAAAACAATCCTTCGAATCGATTCAGTAGACACAAAATACTCTTACTAGCCACTCAATCGCTCTTAAATCGTTAACGCGATTATTTTAGCCAAATTTACAATATTTATGAGGCAGAAAAGCCAACTGCATATCAGCGTCACTTTAAATTATAGGAAATGCCAAAGAAGTTGACGTCTGTCGTCTTCAGCGGAAGATAATTTTTTTGACTTATTTAAAACCTCGAAGAAATGTATCAGTTTTTTTCATCAGTGGAAAATTTTAAGAAAGAATTAAATCAAACTTCATCTTAAACTATCCGAATATATGTATATATATATTAAAATATATATTTAAATATATGTATATATATTCATTTATTACGAATTTAAATCAGGCAAGTATGTACAAGTATATTTCTTTGTCTCGAGATTTGTAACGGTCAACAATAGGATCCCAGACTTCCCAGAGATATTTTGAAAGTGATGTACGTTCTTTGTATTGTAGAAAATTAATTGGGGGAGATACATTTTATACAAGTGTGTTGTTTAAAAATCTTAAATCATAAATAATAATAAAAAAGAAAAAAAAACAATTTTACATAATACGAAATGTTTGTATTTGAATATATTTTATTCGATAAAATTGGATTATTTTATGGTATTACTTCGATCTGAAGCAATCTCAATAAACTTATTATTTTAAAAGAGCAACAAATTTGTTTTTAACGGTTTCCGCTTCCAAGTCTTCCCAATCCCGGGGCATTATTAACGGTCGTTTTCTCCCACCATTGCAGGTTTGACTATATATTTATAATGGGGCCATCTTTGTTACTTTACTTGATTTCATTTTATATTCTAAGACAAGAAAAAATTCCATCTTTTGTGGGCTCTGAAGACACTTTTTTTTTCTAGTTTAACCGGGCCCACAATTGGGATAAGCTGTGCAAAAATTCAAGTTTTCCAATTCAAACTTGAACCTTTTGAATCTGGCTGGATTGCCACACAACAAAATATAGTGTGTGGCTCTAGATCTCTATTAAATTAATTTTTGATCCCCTGACATAAATAAGTGTGTGGTAGAATTTTTTTTTTCAAAAATAAACAGTTGACTAATTGCCCTTTCCCACAGGCTGCACAATAAAGTTCAATAGTACAACATTTTTGTCCCCTTGCAGACGAGCAAATAGTATCGTAACCTGCCACGAGAGTCTTCACACACTCCGGTTGATATTTTGGATCACGTCGCGACGTACCGCAATTTACCGCGGGACATGCTACACGGAATAAAATACTTTGTTCAAATGCAAAATTATTAAATTTGTTTGCCACATTTATTATAAACTAGCAGACGAGCCCGACGTTGCCCTGGCAAAAAATAACTGCAAACATTAGATTATTTCGTACTTATAATCCTTGTTATATTATATAAATAAAATACTGCAATATAACTACAAAGGTTAACTTACGTAATGGTTTATTGTACCAAGTAAACAGTCTAACATGTTTTAAAATTCTTTAAATTGTGTACAGTAGAGGAATAAAGAATTTTTAATTTAAAATTTGTTAGATTGGTCAATCGGTGTGATAAACCTTTACGTAAGATAACCTTCCTAGTTATATCAAATGGTTTATGTGGTTTTTGTTTTAATATTTCAGCCTACCATTGTCAGTTTATCGCAATACTCGGGTGGTACGAAATGGCACAAATTCAATGGTCAAGGTAGACAAAAATTTAATATGGTATATTTTTAAATCCTATGTTAGCTCTAACAAACTGTACCGTTCGATATTTGGCTGTGAATGGAAATCTGCCAACAAATCAAATTTGGCAAAAAATGGACCAAACATTGAAACATGGCACCCACATAACCACTTAAAGGTAACCAGCAAGCATAAAATATGTCTTATCATATAATTTTCCTATTCGAATGCCACCGTACCGCTGGTCTGTTGCAGCAACGACTGCTTCCTCCCAGAAGAGAGAATGGTCCACGACTACTAATTAATACCGGTCTAGTATTAATATTTTAAAAAAGTGATCCGTATTGGACAGGTTGTGATGGCCCCACATGCGCTAACTTTTATATAGAGTCTTTCAGATGTTAAACTTGTAAAAATGCTAGAATAATTCTTTTATTTAAATAAGATTTTTTTTTTTTTGTATGATAGAGATTGTATAATCTGTTTCCAAAATTTAAAAAATGTGGGAAGTATCCTCTTGTAAATATCACATTTATAGAAAAACTAGCGGGTGGGCCCGGCGTTGCTCGGGCAAAATTAACAATAGTGAAGATTAAGATTATTACATTATAGTCAACCTTACCCGTTTTCACAGAATGCAAGAATTGGGATCCCCTGTTTCCAGACTAATTAGAGAATTTTTAGATGGTCTAAAAATATGTTCGATTTCCTGCAAAAACAAAAAATTGCATCTGCGTCTTGCACGTCGCTTTCTCTTAACAATTCCATTGTTACGTAACACTTCCATCAACAATGGAAGTGTTAAGCCTTATTCCTGTCCCTCTCCCCCGTGGGGAGGAATTTTGAAAAATCCCTTCTTAGTGTGCATTCTCGTGACTTACCCTAACTATGTACCAAATTTCAACTTTCAACTCTTAACCGTTTGGGCTCTGCGCTGATTATCATCATCATCAACTCGTCTCAATTATATATATAGATTATTGGATTGCAATTTGAAAAACTAGACCTATGAATTCTGACTGTTGTCCATTCAATCTTGAGAAAGGAATTAGATAGATGAAAGTTGAGACCAGATGTGGAAAGCTTAGGGCCAATTAACTATACATGAACTTCCACTTTAGATTCAAAGTAATGTTACTTCAATTCAAAATTTCCTCCAAATGGAGTTAGCAATAGAGTCGAGTCAATCATATATCTAACACGAAGAGTATGATGTAGTATGTACGTGGGCAAAACACTACTATGCTCCATGCAGGCAAGTGCTATGTGCTACTTCTCACAGTAATGGCACATCTATTTCGATAAATGTAAGATTTTGTTAAATATTTCCCAATAGATGGTGCTATGAGTAAAACCAACAATCGGATGTAGATAGAAATCCAATCGATAATTTGGAGTGGAATGTACAGTACAACCTGATCTACAGATCTGTAAGTTAGAAGTATTTGAAAAACGTAACTGCCGAGTTTCATAGCAATTGGTTGAACAGCCTAGAAGTGTATAGTGAACAAACAAACAAATATATACTGTATATGAGGATGTACACCAGTTGTGTCTAAACAAAGCATGTGTCATTTGAATTTTGGTAACAATGTAATATATTTTCTGAGACACTTTTGTTAGATCTTCGTGTAAAGTGATTAGGTGTTCTCTAAATACAAATTTTATTGGTCGTTATTATTTGTGGAAAAGCAAACTTGCAATTAATAAATGCTTCTGCAACAAATAAACTTTGGGCTTACATTCTGAAAACTATAAGCACTTTTTGGAGATGTCATTCTTCTTTGAAACCTAAAAAAATATAATAATTAGATAATTTATTGATATACCGTTCCTGTTTTTGGATACTAAAATTATTGAATTGTTTCCTTATTGGAATAGTGAACGTTCGATTTGTTGCGCCATGCAATCGGTTTTATATAAAACAACGTTGAATCCTACCATTAATTAATGATCATATCGGGTGACCAAAAAAGTGTGTGGTTTTTCAACGTTACCTGCAGATAGATGGCCAAGAAGTTAGCTACTCTGAGTTTAAACTGGGCACTAATGCAGTGCGAGCAGTCCACAAGATACATAGAGCATTTAGAAAAAGCACAGTAAGCAAACACATGGCCCAAAAGTGGTTCAAAAAATTTGTGCTGCTTGACAAGGCTCTTGAAGATGCACCTTGAGAGGGAAGACAGAGCATCAGTCAATGGACAGCCATCAAATTAGATTGAAGACAAATCTTCCAGGAGCTTGCAAAAAGGCTCAGTTTGAGGGCAAAACCATTGTATCGCCTAGGAAAAGCCCAGAAACCGAGTAAATGGATTCCATGCGAACTGAGTGCCAATAACAAGTTCCAAGAGCTCCTGGTTTGCTTGTTACACATCATTGGTTATTGTCTAACAAATCTCTACCACGTGCCAAAGCCCAACATCCGTCGACAGAAAATTGTCTTGCGTGCCTGGTGGACTATGGCTGGAATTGTTTATTATGAGCTTTCCCCAGCAAGTGATCACTGTAGATGTCAAGATGCACTGCTCCAAAAACAGCCTGCACTTGTTAATCACAAATGCATTGTTTTCCTTCGGCACAAGATTTATTCATTTCTAAACATCACTTTTTAGAATGGTATTGAGAAAAGGTAGATTATTCGGTAAAGTAAGCACTATCGCAAAGTATCTCCATTCACTTTTTACATAAGTTTTTTAATTTTAGCTTCAAAAACGTTGCACTTGATTGGCGATAATGGTGGATTTTATATCACCGATAGTTCCTCTAGTCTATCGTGGAACAAAAAAAAGGAAAGACAATTCTTGTCGGCGAGAGCAATTTCTTTGTATAGTGAGTGTTAAGCCGAGTATTGGAAAACCTGAACATACGGATGACAGAATCGTCAGTTTTTTTCTTTTGTCCAGACATTTGGGTATACCCGGCTTCGTCCATTGATGTTCTAAACCTGCGAGAGAAGCTAGCTGCATTGATAAGATTTGCTAATAGAAAGCTGCCAAAACAAAATTTGGTTCTTAATTAATATGTCCACTGTTGGGTACAACTTCTCGTTCTTAGATTGAAATAAGTGATACAACAAAGCTTTTTGACTTCGGAGGAAAATTTGACGTGACGACGGAAAGGAAATTAACGTTGCAAAATCTTCCAGATCTTGTACAATATTAAGGCTTGCTAAAAAAAGATCTCTTGGTACCCACGGGGCCAAAAGAAAGATAGTAGTTGCCGGTTAAAAACTTTCATTACTAATGTGCGAAGTTACCGACCGACATACTTCAAAAAGAAATCTCTCTCCGTGAATAATAATTCCAAGAAACATTTTAGTTTGATCGGGATGTTTATTTTCATAAATTTGTAATTAACATTCTAAATAAGTTTTCAAAACTCAAACCATTTTATATTTACAAGTTTCTGGTTAGGACGAGCATTTGAAATCATGAGTTTGACGGTGATAAAAATATAAACATAGATTTGTTCCTCGATTCGATTTTCGTTTTGGCTGCCCATTTTTACAGCCTATTATAATAGTTTCAATTTTCTTTAAAGCAATGGTATTCAAACATTTTAACAGTGCGACCCATAGATTGAATACCACTGCTTTAAAGTATTTGAATTTACAATATTTTTTCTGCCTACGAATGCAGACAACTTAAAACGAGCTTTCATAAATTAGTCTAAAGTAAATAGAAATTTCTATTTTAATATATTAACTTGTAGAAAAAGAATTATGTTTTAATATGTTATGAGCACCTACAATACATAAATATGTTAAAACGTTGTAAAATATAAAATTGCATTTAATTTTTCTTAAAGTAGATTATCAAGAGAATAAAATAAGCTTAAAAATAATCAGCTAGATTATGTATATATGTATACTGTTTACACAAATCTAAACCATGATTTATATCACGTTAATGATTTTTCTGCAGCCTTTGTGCGTCTGGCACACCTTGGACAATGCCCCATTCTTTTATAGAAACATTCTCTATTAAAAAAAATAAGTTAATTTTACATTAGTATATAAAACAATTAAACTTTTAAATTAAATTGCTAAGTTCTAACTAACTTGTGAAAGACTGCAGAACATTTTGGACACGACGTCGAATGCGATTCGAACGGGAATACGATATTGTCGGATTTACAGAGCTCGCAGATGAATCCCTTTCCTCGACAGCCCTAAATACGAGGTCGTTATTTTAAATGTTTATTTGCGACGTAAATTAACAATGCGAGGAATTTATTTACCTGACATTCTTTTGTTATGTGCTGAATAAATCTGTCTTGGATTTTATGTAGGTATTTAAGAAGATACCCAGATTTGATATCAATTAAATCTTGCATAGAATACATGTCGGGACTCTCTACGAAGTGCTGTCGATCCTGCAGGATTAGAAGTAACCTACTTTCCTGAGCGGCGTGACACGTTAGGAAGTACTGTTTCATCATTAAGATTTCTTCACGTAATTTCTGAATATATAATAAAATTTTCTAAAATCTTGCCTGGCCTAAAGTCAAAAATAAAAATTCTCTACTCACCTTTACCATACATAGTTCTGTTACAAATGGAAAAAGCATAGAATTAAGTGCTTCGACATTTAAGACTGGTTTTGTTACCATTAGTTTTAGAAACTGTAACGAAGCCCTGCAAACCTGTAAATATGATTTGGAAATTATATAGTTACTATTTTAAGTATTATAATAGAGCAGCCTGCATATCAAAACAAAGACAAGACATATTACTGTAGGCAAAGTTTCACACGACTACAAACTTCACTGCTGCTGTTCTTTAGTAGAACAGCGGTGTTCAAACTTTTTGACTGGCATCCCAAATTGCACTTATGTCATAGATATGTGATGTGGGCCACAAAGAATTTGTATATACAGAACAAACACGAAGCCTATTTCTATCATAAATGGTGCTTTGTGTGAGCTTTGGCCACAATATTTTGTGCAAAAAAATACAAATGTGGCTGAGGTAAATTTAAAGTTTGGTTTATTGACAAGACTATGTCTTGTTTATAAAATCGTACTTCAGTTTTTGTCACCAGCTTAGAGGTATGAAGGAGTACATGTCAAGAGTATTAGGTGCCCAAATCATTTGCGCATAAAAAATCCAAACTTGTAGGTAGTCAGGGGACCGAGAACCGAGTCAAAATAAAATACAAAATGGCGACCCTCTTCTATAAACAGGCAAAACAGGCACCTCACCCCACCAAAGTCAGGTGGGGATAGTACCACGCACAGTCATTCTAAGAAGTGAACTCTGACCTTAGGACTGAACACATAGTATCTTCTATGTTAAATAAAATTTGTAATCTAATTTTGTAAATTTGGGAGTGCTTCAAATATGACGTTACAATGGTTTTATCTTGTTACAAGTGGGTTTTTGTAACATTATCTAGTATAGTAAAATCATGGAACTGATAAAAATTTGATGTGTAGGGTAGAGGGCACCACCGTGTGACCTTCACCCTCTGACTTCACTTTGCTCCTGAACTCCAACGAGGAGAGATAGCTTTTCACTTCACGTTAGTTAACCTTTTGAGTCGACAGCCGTGCCAATCTTGGATTTGTATTATATCTCGACACTATTGTAAATATCGCATAGCTGATCCAAATGAAGTAAATTATTCACCTGGATCAGTTTCTCAGTTAATTTTTACCGGCGGAACATGTGGTCGAGGTCAATGTGGACAAGGTAGGATGCAATCCAGACCAATTCTGACAAGCAGCGAAATGTGCCGCGTACAGATTTTAGCCATGCCGCTAAAGACGTTATATTAGGGTTGTCGTTACATCTGATGATGTTATAATCGGGTTAAACTGTATATTATTTGTGCAAAATAAAAAAAAAATAATTTTGGACGATACAATAGCCACGATTAGTTTTTTCAAAAATAGGAAATTTTCGTTATGCATCAACAAAAATTCAACCCGAGCTGACGCAATGGAGAGAAATTTCGACATTGGATAGGTTAATTTCACCAAAAATGCATCATGGACGTGACCGGCGAAGTTTGAATGATCACATTCAAAACCAGCGATACCAAAGAAGATTGGAGAATGAGAATGAGAACAAGACCCGCTTGAGCATCAAAGTGATTCCGCTTAGTAGTGAGTCTCCGAGACAGTCTTGTCCCAAATACGGCTTTGCTGTTTTACTTGTTTTTTAAAAGATATTTTGAAAAATGACTTCTGCAGAAAAGGAGGTAAAATCTTACCTTTCTAGGTTCAAAATCCCAGTTATGAATAACCCTTGCCGGTATGACTATTCTACTATTCCAATGACAATAACTGCAGTAAAATAAACCATTGTAGTCGCATTTCCTGGGTAGCATAGAACCTTCTTCTAGAATTTAAATTAGTGACATTCATTATAGCAACAATAAAATAATTTTTCCTTAAGCAATTGAAAAGAACGATTCGATAATCGGCACGGGACATACTTGTAATTATTTTACGCCTACATTCCGCACATCGATAGTTTTGTGCCGACAATCCTACTTCTGGGCATATGTCTAATATATAAACGGGTTTCTCCAAAACCTATGTTGGTTCGTGGAATAAACATTTATGAAAAAACAACAACAAACATTTAATATTACGTTAAAAGTAAATTCTTACTTTTGTTTTGGCACAAACTCTAATTATAGTATTAAGGCACTTGGTATGGCATTTGAATCCGCATTCTGAAATTTAAAAAATATATTACTACATAAAGTATTTATTATTATTATTTTTATGAGATAATTTTAGTTTTTTGATTTATATATTAAAAGAATTTGATACAAAATTGCCAAGGCAGTTAAGGTATCAACCTGGCATTTATTACTTCATTTATAAACTAACTGTTGTTGTTGAAGATTGCTATCTTCGTTACTGTTTATTTAAATTACTGTACAAGTATCCATTGCTTGATGCAGGATCTGATTAACTTGCAAAATTAATTGTGACAATCTCTTTTTATACATGGCAAAAGTTTTAATTAACGTGTCTTTAACAGTTGTCTTTACATACCGTAGATATTGTTTTTCTCGGAAATAAGGTATTAGCGAATTTGTTATTTTCGTTTATTTAGCGGGTGGCAGTTGTTCGGTCAAGTACCAAGGTACCTCTGTATTTGATCAACATGATTTTGATATACGTGGTAGATCGAGAGATTAATTAACAGCATTAATACCTCTTACCATACCTCTAAATCATATCCAAGCAGTGTTTGAAAGGAACTGCTTAATCTCGTTAACTAGTCCAATGCATTCAAAAATTTAATAGAATTATTATAATTACTATTGTTTATTCTGTTTAAAAAATCATCATCTCTTATTTCTTTCATTTAAAATTTTACATTGTCATAAAATAAAGCTTATCTGTTTGTTTCAATGTAATCCATACAATTTACTTTTTGTAGATTGTATCTTTTTTATTTTTTTTGTTTAACTCTTTCTGCACTGTGGGTTCTAAGAGGGCTTTGTTTCCAGGCCCGCAATTGGACTGGCCAAATGACAGGATCCAACATACCTGTGACAGATCACTTGTGAAAAATTCCCAGAGTCCACTGTTCAGATTTGATCAGAGATTTCCAGTGATTTCCTTACCTGCTTTGGCCGTCCGACCTTCGTAAATTTGGTATCAAACTATTTTTATTTCCAATTTTAAAAAATGACCTTACCTTTACAACAATACCAACTGTACAATGGACAAAGTATAGGCTGACAGCACTTTTCACAATATTGTTGAGGTCTCTCTAATTGTTTTACTTCAAACTGATGACCTAGCACAACTTTATCATTGGAAATTTCTTCATTAGGTTTATCCTGTAGTAATAAAAAATTCCTTCTGTGATAATATGTATTCAGTAGTATTTAAAAAAATTATATTTATAGATTTGTAATGTAATTAAAGTTATATAGATTAAAATCTAATGACGATTTCTGAATTAAAATTTTAAATCACTTGACTTCTGGAAATGATTAGCTTTTAAACAGCAAATAAAAATAAAGAAAGCCGACATTTATTCAGCTAAAGAAAAACACATTCGATCAAGATCCGACCGTCTTTGGCTTAAAATCTTGCATTTACCAGCTTAGAATATGCAGCTTTATCGCATCATATAGCTTAGGTGCTTCTTGAAACAAGCAGCGATTTCCTTATTTATTTACAAAGGCAGGGTTTTGTAACTTAAATTATTAAATGTCCATTGTGGGTTCAACCTGGCCCACAATAGACCCCTTTATATCTGGACCACATCCCAGAAAATTCCAGAGGTTTTTCGACCACTCGAATTTAATTCCGAGTTCCTCCATAAAGGTCGGCCAATGTCGTAAGTGCCTCGGCCATCTGGCTGGCAAATTAAGTTACAAAAGATATTTTTAAAGTGCATATAGAGAAATAAATGACGAATAGAAAATTTATAACTCAATTATTACGAAACGAGTGAGGATTCTAAAAATTAATCGTTAAAAATAGTCCCATTGCTTATTAGTCAGGATATCCAGGCACTAAAATCCATCAACCTTTAACAACCAAAATTTAATAGCATCAATTCCCCTAATACACAA
This sequence comes from Centruroides vittatus, assembly GCF_030686945.1. Taxonomy (NCBI): domain Eukaryota; kingdom Metazoa; phylum Arthropoda; class Arachnida; order Scorpiones; family Buthidae; genus Centruroides; species Centruroides vittatus. The sequence goes on from NW_027120776.1 coordinate 95,881, forward strand.
ACCTTCCCGAAAAATTTCAGAAATTTTTGACAAAAAGCACAAGAGTTATTAAGCTGCACAAAGGGCGAACAAATCTGTGGCCCTCCACATACAAAAAAAGCACCGATACTTTTGCATTTCTCAACATTTCAAGGACCCGAGTCCAAAAATGTAAAGAACTTGGGGGGGGTCAGTTTTGGACCAATCACCGAAATACTTTCCCTCTGTTATATATAAGAGAGCCGGAAAAGTAAAAAAAATAAGATGTTTGTGTTAAAAAGCATATATTACCCATGCTAAGGTTCAGTTCATTTCTGTTATATTATTATTTCATTAAAATCTAGAGGAATAACAATGTCTCAAACCAATAACATCTGAAAATCATTTACAAGACAATGACAGTATTATCATCATCTTACTCTAAAGATAATGCAGCTGTTTCTTTGTCAAACAATAACTCTGGTAAATATTAAAAATTATTTTGTGAAAACAAAAGCTGATCCACTTTAAGGATTATCGGTTTTTTTTTTAAAGCTTTTTCTGCCGTGTGGACACTAAGAGGGTTTTTTAGCAAGACCATTATGGGTTTGTCTGAGGCCAGAACGGAGCAACCGGGTGGCAAGGGACAGGATCCAACATATCCAGACACACTGCTGAAAAATTCCCGGATTTTTCAACCCATCCAGATTCAATTCTGGGTCCCAAGAGCAGTAGGTTGCCGCCTTACCACTTACGCCTGTCTATCTTAGTTTCATTTAAAGTCAGTGATTACAGGTCTTTTCCTTTCAGTATATACAGAAATTGCAATGTTTTGAATTTCCTCATTGAATAACAAGGAAATTCAAAGAAGATATATTCGACATAATTTCCTACACTTTTAATTTCATCTTTTCAGATTGATCTCGCCGTTCTCAAAATAAAAAATAACAATGGTAATCAATTTTGAAATGTAATTATGATGAAGCCACACACACAAACAAAGTATTTTAAAAATTTTTAGATGGATAACATAGGAATAGTACGAGATTAATTCCGTTAATAATGAATTTCTTTCATTTTATTTAATTCTTTAATCTCTTTACTTAGCTTTCAATAGTTTATTTCAGTTTTAAATTTTACTAGTTGCTATTGATCTAAACTAAGTTTATGTTTCGTAAGTCCAACCCATATTACACCGCAAAACTCGTGCACTGCCTTGCACAAGTCACAATTACGGTAAAATCTCGATTTAATGGCCCTCAATTTAGCTGATGCAATTTCCAGTCCGAATGTCATTCGTGAAAATTAACATCCTGTTAATTTTAAAATGCTTTTTATATGTAACTAAATTAACAGATTATTTTTTCCAAATCCAAGAGTCATCACTCTTAACTTCGTGCCACAGCAAGAGTGTCTTGATATATCATTTTCCAAAGATGAAAAAGTGGAAATTTTTTTTTTGCATTTTTATCAAATTTGAATTTTGTTTCTTTTTAAGAACATTGTGCTCGACCAGTGGCCGAGTGGTTCTGTCACTAAACACTGGAAGTTTGGTTGCAGGTTCGCGCTGCACTCGGACGGGCTGGCCACGTTGAGTTTTCCGGGTTTTCTCCACATTTATAACACCTGAACAGGGGCCAGTTTCCCTTACAAGACCTCCCAGAAGGCATTTTCCCTCGCGTAACATCACGCACCAGAGAAGGCAACGAGAACCACTCTGTTTGTAACTTCCCCCGGGATACACCTTGGCACCTTACTAGCCACTTATTAACCTGTGCCAGGTGCTTGCCGATATCAGGATTTCTGATGTGGCACGCAGAAAGAGAAGAACATTGTAACACTTCAGTTGTATTTAACTAAACATTAAAACAACTGAAGTGTATTTTGATTTAGATCATATATTTCTTTTGTACAGTCTCTTAACTATTATGAGTACATAAGCAACAGTACGTATAGAAAACTTTTCATGCATATTTTATTTTAATTACACAAATACATCTATGCAAATAAAAACAGACAAACTAACTAATTTGTCAATTTTTTAAAATTAATATGTACATTTGGAAAACCTACTTTATTATATAACAGACTTTCGACTTTAACGGATGCCCTTTTGGCCAGATTACTCCGTTAAATCGAAGCTTTACCGTACTTCACAAAACATAATGAAACAAGTATATTAATTTGCATGGAACTGGAGTGATTAAATTGTAGAAAGTAATATGGAGTTCCGAACTGATTTAAGCCATTACGCTAATTAGTATCATAAATTAATTATAAAATATTCTTGATTAACCAAATTATGGACCACCTCCTTATAACAAAACACAATTAAGAATCAAGAAACTAATAAATTTTAAGAGAACCAACCTTATAATCCTCTAATTTTAATCTCAATTGCACTAATTTCATTACTAAATTTTTACGCCACTCTGAATTCTCCGTAGATTCTTTTATCATTTTCTCACATGTTTCTATTATTATTTCCAATTCTTCAACATTGGAAAAACCAAAATATCCCTATTTGTAGAAATATTCAAAAAGTTAAAAAAATACAAGAATATTTTAGAATTTTGTCGTTAAATTTTTCATAGGTAATCTTAAACGGATTACTTCAGGTCGAGAGAAATGGTCCTCAGATAAACCAAGTTCTTCATCAATACGCTTGTTTAATTCATCAGGACAGGAAGAATCTGCTTAAAAGAGGAAAAAAATTTAAATTTTTTTAATAACAACATAGTAAAACTGTGCAAAATAAGTATTTATTAAAGTAATAAAAATTCTACGTGCATTGCTTTAATAAAAAACATTATACAGACTATAAATTCTCATAAAAAATGTGTATTAACTCACAAAAAATTAATCTTTGTAATGTATATAAATAGAACTACAATCCTTTGAATTAATATCTATATTCTGAACCGTGTCTCATCATCAATTCTGGAGGATTTCCCTACAATATAGGATAATCATTATTGCCCTTCCTTCTTTTGTTATTTAGGGAAATGCTAGTGATGCTACTCATTCAAGTGGAATGCAAAAGTTTGCACTTCCATTCTGCCAAATATAAATCAGGATAGTTATTTTTCCTAGTAATGAAAGAAGGAAAAATTATCTCGCATTGATAATCCTCTGAAACTGGCAAAGACAAGTACATTGAATCAGAATATAGACATTAAATTGAAGGATGTATCTACTCTGTAAATAAATATATCAAGTAGAAAAAGTCAAAGATTTACAAATAACTACACTTGGCCATTTTAAATTTTATACACAGATATGAGCTGCTTAATGATATTCCAATTAACAACGGACTGCATATATGACAAAGGTCCCACAAGATTATAATGGAACTGAAAAACTGGTCATAGCCACCTGTACTTTCTCTGTTTAGATACATAAACACTAATTAATCATTGCATTACAATTGTTACATATAACTTATGAGTTGTAGACTATATCATGTACGTTTGTCTAAAGGCCATGGCACACCAGGTAATTTTTGCAGGAGACACGTGACCAGGCAACAGAAAAACATATTTCTCTGGCAATGGGTGAGCAGTTGTCAGTAAGACAGAAAGTCTTCTCATCGTTCGCCACAATCAACGAGCACACGTAGATTTATCACAGAGTACAAAATTGTAACACTTCATGCACTCACCCCTTTTCCTCAGAGAATGTGTAAGGATCCAAAGATCCAAATATCTGGTCTCAGTTGAATTCAATCAATGAAAACTTCAAGCATCACTTCGAAACACTTCGTACAAATAGAAACAGGATGTAGTAACACATTTGGAAAAACTACCAATTCCTCAAGTTCCTTTTTCTAAAATCTTTGATATCATTTCTTGCAAGAAAATATGACATTCACTTAAGGAATTCGGCTTATCATAATCCAACTTGCACTTCTATTTTTACAGAAAAGCCAAGATTCGTTTTATAAATAGATACGAATGCTTTTTATCTCTAATATTAACAACAGAATCCACTAATCTGCATCCTGTTTTAAGTCTTACTGAAGTATGATAATTGGCATTCATTTATCTTATAAATGTGCAAAGACTGCATTCCAGATACAACAGGGGAGGGTTGAGCTATCACTTTTGTCAATGGAAACAATTAATATAATTATTGATATTCAGAGTATTAAAAATAAAAATAAATTCAGTTAAGTTCTAATAACGGGTTGACTGAGCATGGCAGAGAAATGTATCCAGCAACAAGGCTGTTTTATGCCATTTAATCATTTGTTTTTGTAGGTCTGTGAACAATAATCTCTGATCTCATAAAATGAAGATATAAAACGTCATTATATGTGCAATTTTTAAAATTTCAGTATTTTATCTGCAAAGAAAATAACTTGGTCTCTTTTTTGGTCTTCAAAAATATCCACAAGATGAAAAGTCTACAATAGCCTTCAGTTCTGCTGATTAGTTCTGAGTTTGTTTGTATATGTTAATGCAATATGTGGACGATATGCTGAAGGGGAATGCCTCCCAGGAGGCTTTTATGGGAAAATGGATACTATTTAGGTGTTACTGATGTGAAGAAAACTTCACATAGCCAGCCCACTGGTGAAGTGCGAACCTATGACCAACTACCGGTGTTCAGTGGTTTTTTACATTCAGTCAGTGGTGAGCCAATTTAGTCAAGCAATTGAATAAAATTTGCTAGCAAAATATGTAATGAAAATTTGTGATTTATAATTGTATTATATTGTAAAATTTTAGTTACACCCTGTTTACTCAGTTTTCATTTCTGCATAAAGTATTCTTTTCCCACCTGGTTCAAAAAATAATTAGTAATAAAGAGCGACAGGACACGTTATTCACTGCCTTAAGCAGGTTTTAGGCCTCTATGCTCTTGGTAATCTGGCACTCTCACTAATCTGGCATTCCTCTGTAACGTTCCCTACCCTCACCACTGTAAGGACATATCCTTACAGTGGTGAGGGTAGACAATCATCAAGGATATGTCCTTGATGATGGTCTGTCTATCTTTCAGTGAAAGACAGGAACATTTCCCTTCTCAAGTTCTGTCAGGATGATACAAGAAGTTAAATTGCATGGGGGGACTAGTAGTACTGGACATAGAGATTCATACTGACATGAATTGACAGTAATATTCATGTTTAATGAACAATACAGTCATGCTTATAATAGGGATATATAATGTAGATGTCTGAGAAGATGGTGTCAAACAGAAGTCTGAGAAAGATGATGAGAAAGCATTGGAACGGGTGAACAATGCACATGAAGAGATGTCCAGTAATCTCTGTCAGTGAGATCTTGTCTCTCAGCCACAGGTAGCATTCTTGGACTGAACTTTAACATTGGTAAAGTTGGATCACATGCTGATCACAAGATACAGAAGAAAGGGAGAGAATACTTCCACAATGAAAACCACAATGATGATTACAATCTTGGGAAAACAATCTTTCAATGTCAACCACTCCATGTCCTTGAAAAACCTAGCTTTTATACAATTTTATCCCGAAATTTTGACTTCTGGTTGTCCAAACTGTTAGTCTCCTGCATCCCATTGGCCCCCAAACTGTTGCTAGGGACACAATTCAGGCCTTGGGGGTGTTGACCACCTTCTATCTGCCCAATATAGACTTCTCTCTCTGAGGGTAGGGTTACACTTCTTGAATGATTGTTCCATAAATCACAGAAAATATGTTTTTCTTCCCTTTCGGTGAGGATACAGCTGCATTCATATAGTCCTGGCACCTCCCCTCCGAGGAAGCTTTTTCCCCTCACCCGATTGATGTTGGGTGACTGAAAACTTCAATCAGTGTCACTCCCTCTCTCTTCCCACAATCTATGACTGGAATGTGACAATTAAATTCTACAACACCCAATTTATCTGTCTCCCCGACTCCAATCAGGGGAATATACAGGGTTCCTATTCAAATTTTTGTTTCAAATTCTGACTTTCCCTGACCAACTTTGTATGGCCCTCGTGTCCCTTACAGTACAGCACATTAACAAAATGAAACAGCATATGATTTACTATGCAAATATGCTATTGCTTCTTCAACTTTTTAATTACTTATTTTTTCTAATTAACACTTACATAATTTTTATAATTGCCAAATAATTAAAATTAAAAATAAAATGTTAAAAATAAAAGTACAAAATACCCCAATGACATGCATTAACCCCCCCCCAAAAAATGAAAATAAGGAATGTTTACAACTTATTTTAAAACTTTTTAATTTATTTAATATTTATAAAATTTCAAAAATACTGTATAACAAAAAAAAAAAATTGACCAACATCTACAGAAAACAAAAAAGAAAACAAAGGAAACGCTAGATTATCACAAATTCCTTCGGGATTTAAACAGAAACAGATGTCGATCATGCGAAGTTTCTTTCTCGGGCAGCAGACATCCAAACAGTTGTCGCACGACATCATCTGACAGTCACAGAGTCTAGTGCATTTATTGCAGCATCCGCATCCGCAAGAAAAACCGGAACTACAGAGATTGTTGCACATTCCTTTCGACTTTAGGTATCTTCTTGTTAGACACCTAAAGTCGAAAAAATAAAAATGACGAGAACATAAAGAGTGACACAGAGAATAAAGATAGCGGCAGTAGGTATAGGTAAAGTTCTTACACCATTATTGGATCGAGTAGTTGGCTCGTATGTCACATTAAACTATAAAATTTACTCCATAGAAGACCATAGAGAAAAATGAATAACAATGAATGCCTACAAAATATTATTTTATTTCTTATTTTTCCTAAGAAAATATGATTTTAGAATGCAAAGAACGTCTATAGATCTATTGTTCAACTGTGTCCTTATTTGCACGCTAAACTGGCAGAAATTGTCATCGCAGTCATCTTCTATAGAATAATTTGGATATAATCTCGATAATATTTGTCCAGATAACTTAACAATATCAGATTTTGCAGCTAGTGGAAGAAATACGCTAGACGACTTTGTCCAGACGTTTTGTGGATTTTGTAAATAAAGAAGTGTTACTAATCCCATTCGTCTTCTCTCTTGAATTCGTACCTCTACAGCAGGGGTGGCCAACAAGTCGATCGCCAAACCAATTTTGGTCGATCGCTAGCGATGTCTTGACTTAATGTATTATATTTGTAACCAAACGCAACTGTATGCATGCAGTTATGACTCGACTCATAAGCAGTGAGTGCACTTCGTACTGAAACACAGTGTATAAACATAGTATGTATTTCACACTCCCCCTCCCCACTTAGACTATGCCTATGACAACAAGTCGATCGCAACACATTTTTACGATAAAAAGTAGATCTTATGTGCACAAAAGTTGGCCACCCCTGCTCTACAGCATGTAACAACTTGGAACTAATTTCAGTTTTCAAATTTTTCAATTCACCTAACAGAAATTCAAATATGCCTTAATAAATAAGACGACCAATTTTGCATCTTGTCAACTACTGCTAACATCAACTACTAAACATATCGGTCCTTAAACTTTAAGGAGCTCTACAATTTTACAATACTCTGCTTTGTTCCACATGCGAGAAGCACCGATGTCATTCAAAGCTAAAACATGACATTATTTTAAGTGTACAAATCTTTCTATCGTTTTTCCTTAGTTGAAAGATTTCTCCCTATTGTAGGGAGAATTGGACACTTTTTACGCATAGGGGGATTTTTTGTTTTTGTAGTTAGTTTCATGAAACTTAGTATTTAACAATATTCCCATTTTATGGTAAAATGTTGATGTTTTAATTCAAATAATTAATTAATTTATATGTTTAAGTCTAGGCTCAAAAACCGTTTTAGTTGGGAAACCCCAGTTACATAAATTTCTTCAAAAAACCGGTTTTGCAAAACTGACAAACCCTAAAAAGTAATAAATTATAAATTAAATATATTATTGTGCTAAACCAAACGATCGCCTTAATTAATTGGGCTATTATTTTGCCATTACTAATAATTAGATATTAAGTAATTTGGTACTAGAGGTAGACATTCAGCACCATCTCTTACCTAAATTAATAATTTATTAAATAATTAAGAACTAGCCTGGAGTGGGATTTGAACCCATAACCACCACTTATCACGCGGTGTGCTGCCAGTAACTCCACCCAGACCTTTGTCAATTCTTCGTTTCCGAGCATATTTAAATCTAGATATAACCATTCATGATTAAATTAGATAAGAGAGGGTGCATAACATCTACCTCTAATACCAAATACTTAATATCTAATTATTAGTAATAGCAAAATAATAGTCCGACTAATTACGGTGATCGTTTGGTTTAGTATCGATGCATTGGGCTTCGGGATGTTTATTATATTTATTATGTAAAGCACATTTCTTATCTCCATATAACCTTCACAAACCTATTAAGCAGTTTTATTTCTTCCAAAAGCAAAAAATAGTCTTACACGATCTGGAATTATCAACAATATGTAAGCTGTCTGCGTACAATAAACTCCAGATGAATTTTTTATTGTATATTCAAGTATATTTATAAAAAAGTTAAAATAAAGGATATTACAATAAGGATGAGGAAATGTATCATCAAGGATATTATATTTCCTCGGTGATTAATTTCCAGAGATATAAAGGAAACATTTTTTTATTTACTCATTCTAGGAACAGAGAAGGTAAAATTGTTACAGATTTAACATTTGCAATGTTACACTTGGGCTAGAATGTTCTCTCGGAATCAGAATTAAATTTAATTTTATATAAAATTACTTAATTGTATATTAATTTTATATGTAGATTATTATTATGACATTAAACTTACCTTCAGTTTATCTAGTTTACATTTAATGATTTATTACTTTTAACTGCTCATTCTTCCAATCGAAATATGAATTTTTAGAAGAGAGAAAGTAAAACACTATCTCAGTACCTTTTTAATTTAATCTTTTAAAAATTCGGCACTAAACACCGAACTTTTTTGGCAAAATAATTTGCCAATTTCAGATTTACAATAACACACAACTTTACTAACGTAACGATAAACAAAAAAATCAGTTAAAAATATGTTATTAATATATTCAGATGTTTCAAGTATCTAAAAATCAAACCCCTTAATGAGATATCTAAATCTAAAACTGAAAATAAAATATTTTTGTTTTATTTTTTAATAAAACTGAAAAATTAAATTCATCAGAAAAATATTACTTATCTATAATATAAATCAACAATATCAGAAAAACAAAAATAAGCGTATTCGTCAGAAAATATAGGTTGTCCTCAGTTACGAGACTTAGTCAATACATTTTCATTTTAATTACGCATAGATTTTGTAGTACCTACCATTTATTTAGTATAATGCACTTCCAGGAAAGGTCATTAGTATGTATGACTTGAAATCAACTCCCATACTTTAGTTTCTAACCTGTCCGGACCGGTCTTGAACTGTTTGCTGTAGTGTTTACTTAAATTCACTTTGACCTTTTGGAATAATCACTGTTAACTGATTTGAGCCTCTATCATCATCACTACGGGTAAACATATGACAGAGTTAATGATTCACCCCATAGATGATAAAGTTTATATTTCTACCCAATATCGTTTGCACAATGATACAGGCTTGTGACTTGAACAAATAACAATAGTCAAAGGAATCTGAAATGTATACTTGTAAATTGAGGTCTAGATGTATATCCAACCATTAAAGCATGTATTCTTATGGGATAAAGATTTTAATTTAATGTTTTACTTTTAAGGAATGTATCTACTGTGTTAACTGAGTACTGTATACTTACATATTCAGTAGAATTTGTATATTGTAATCAATTTGGAACTCGCCTATGCTAACGACGACAACCAATTAATGACATTAAATGATTTATGATAATATCTGTGATTACAATAAGCAGATTCTACTATATATATTTTTTATTTTCTGTTATTGTTGATATGTGTAATATTAAAGTAAAAATATATCTCAGCTAAGCCAAATACAGAAAATCTTTAGCTGCTGCAAGTTTGTATTCTTTGATTATACCAAATTTGAAAAGTTAACAAGTAAGTTGAGTACAATTTAATGTTTTATGGTACAATAAGATTATATATAGGGAAAAAAATCATCCTAGTAACATTAGAAAATATATTTCTTTCAGTATTAAACATTTCAATTTTGTACAGATTCTTTCGTAAAAGTAGTTATATACAATAAAAATAAGAAAATAATTTATAACAGTAAACCATTGCATGTTTTAAATATCAGTACGAGTAACAAAGATTTTGTTTTTTTTTTTTATTTTTGACTCTTTCTGCCCTACAGGCACTTTCTTCCATGCCAATCATGCATTTGGCCAAGTCCACAATTAGGTTGGCTGGATGGCAAGTGACCAAGTCTAACATATGCAGGAAAAACTAAAAATTTCTCATTCAAAGTTGATCCATGTCCTCCAGTAATGATTACCTTAACCACCTTAGCCATTAACCCATTAATTTACAAAGATTGTGACTGCAAAAGAATACTCTCTCTTCAGTCCTTGGTATTTGTATGATTTTAACACCAAAATAAAGTTCTTACACTCAGCGCTCAGCACTCAGTACATTCTCTGCTTTTGTATATTGTTAAAATGCAATACACAAATATTTGAACACGAATAATTCGAACACATACACTGCACCACACAAGCCTGCGATGGGTAAAGATTTCCTGTATGCATTAATATTTAGATCATTCATAAATGTTATAAAATAAAATTAGAAAATATAAAATATCTTACCAAAATTTAAATTATTTTCTGATGGAGTAATCAGGCAAGCATCTGATTTTAGATTTGTTATATCTGACGGAATTTCATTAATTTGAAGATTTATTGGTTTTTTCTCTAATGTTTCTTTGTACATTGTATCATGATCATAATTGGAACAACAACAGGAATTATCTCAATCGTTAAATCATTCTCGGAAAAATTCTGTCTATTAATAAGAAAATTGACTGGTTACGTTGAAATAGAATAATGTTTTTTATATAAAAATATTATAAATAATCAAAAAATGCTTTAATGGATCTAAATAAACATAAAATTAGTGTATAAATAGTTTCGGGCAAGTCACTCGACATTCACATACACAAACATTCTTCGGAGAAACAAAATTCATAGCGTATCTTAAATAAAAAGATAATTTGAATAACACTGTTATAGTTATGTTTATTTAGATGTCATTAAAACATTTTTTGTTCTTTTAAGTACATATTTGAGCCAGAACACATGGCCAGATATTTTCATACGTAAAATTAAGCACAGAATTCTGCACCAGTGCATACAGATGGATATTTATTTTGCAGAAGTTAAAGGACTAGACCAGTTTACATGCTTCCCCTGGAGATGGATTCAGCATGAAAATTTCTCCATGCAAAGGCTGTGTGTTTTCTCTCGTTTTGAACCATGTATTGTCATATTCTGTGCTGAAATAATTCCACGTGAAAGATATCTGTCTATATATTCTGGCCCTTAGTGTGTATCATTGTAATATGGTATTATTAATAAAATCAAGAAAAACTAAATTAAAAAATTAATACATATATTATTTCTTTTTCAAATTTAAGAAAATAGTTGAAATTTTAAAATTAGTATTATAAAACAAAATTATTTAACTTGTGGATTCATTAGAAATTGCATTAAAACAGCTGTAATAACTATCATGCTTCTATGTACAGCATACGTTTCTGATATCATTATCACCAGTTTTTCTTTCTTAACTCTGTCCAGTGCATTCTATCAGATCGGATGGGCTAAGATAAACCAAATCGCCCATGAAATTTCTGAAGATTTAACCTATATTTGAACCTGGGCCAATAACCGTTAGTTATCCATTGTTCATTTGCAAATTAAGTTATTTAATTTTCATCAAATAAAAATGACAAGATATTACAAGAATTTATATTCACTATTACATTACATTTTTATTTGTATCTTTGTAATTTTATTCCTATGTTTATTTATTTTTGACCTATAAACAGTTTTTGTTTTTTGTAAAAATCTATTACTCAAATATTAACCATACTCAGCCAATTTCAGCTTTATAAAAAGTCATTTAGAACAACAAATACAGGTATTCCTTCGTTAAAACAGTTAATTAATCCCTCGATGCTATGTATACTGTGTATATCAAAATCGCGTCAATCAAATTAAGTAAAGACAGCTGGTAAAGCCACGTTAATTAAAACTTCAGTCATGTGTATAAAGGGATTGCCGCAATTAATTTCACACGTTAATCAAATCTCCCATTAAGCAAAGGATACCTGTATTTCATTTATTCATAATTTGTGCTACAGGTACAAGAGAATAAGAGAATAAACCATTCCAAAAGCTTTGTACCCTTTGTTAATTTAGGTTATTTTCTCGTGTTGACCTCTAGAAAGCTTAAAATGTTTAAATTTTTAAATATTTTGACTTCAAGAATAAAACACAATTTAGAGCAGTGGTTTCCAACATGTGGGGCGTGCCCCCCTAGGGAGGCGCAAGACTGTTGCAAGGGGGGCATACAGCTGTTTCCAAAATATCATTTTTGAATACAAACCAAAAAAGTCGAATAGGTGTCAAAAAAATGAATCAGCAAAATAGGTATACGTAATCCACAATCCTCGCCACAAATTTTTCGGGTACAAATGCTAAAACATCCATCCATACTCTTGCTGGAACGAAAACATCTCGCTTTCGCGTTTAGAGCCGAGCGCCGGCGGGGCGAGGAAACAAAAGACAAGCACTCGGAACATCCCGGGTATTCTCGTGCTTACTCGCGCCAAACTTCAGTAAACAGAAGTATCTGTTTTTTTTTCTGTTGTCTATGAACAGAATTAGTTCGTTAGTAGTGCTTGCGATAACCACGTTGATATATAAAATGAAACACTTCGCTTTGGTAACTTCTAAATTAATATTGAGGTAAATTTCATAACTGTTATAATAGTACATTATTAACCAGGAAATGTTATTTTATTGTTGAGGAAGTTTATCGGCACGAGCGCGTAGTGCCAGGGTTATAAACGTCCGAAACTATAAAATAACATCCTGGGCGAGGTTAATATACGATTTTTTTCACTACTAGCGCATTTTTTACTTTCTCGTAAATTTGTTTTTATTACATTTAAAATTATTATTTCTTATAATAAATAATTATTTTTTTATGTATATTTTTACATAATATTGTATATTATTTTGTAGCCCATTAAATAAATTATAATATCAGTTGAGTATTTATGAAATTAGATTGTTAGAAAAATTAAAGGGGCACAACAATTTTTTTTTTAAAGGGGGTGCAGGTACAAAAAGGTTGAAAACCACTGATTTAGAGCATCATACATTTATTTCTTTCAAAACAATTTACAGAATTTCTTCTTTTCAGTTTTGACCCTAAAAGACTAATATATAATGTAAGACTAGCAAATGATTCTAATAGCCTTTGTATATGTAGAAGAAACCCAAGTGTTTTTCCAAAACTACACAATAGATAATAAGTTTGGCAAGTATAATAAAATCCTAGATTACTAAATGTAGATGAGCTTTCATTTCTTTGTAAAATGGATTTAAACATTACAACATATAATATATACTAAAAAGTGTAACATGTTTTCGATGTTTACAATAACCAAGCGTCAAGCAGAAAGGATTTGAATAGAGGAGATTTGAATTTTCCCACACCGGCTCAATTTTTTTTACTTGTTTCCATTAACCTTTTTCAATTTTACTCATAAATATAATCAATAAATTATAAAATATTTTAATTAAATATTTATTTACTAGTACTTGACTGCCTACTGTTCTCTCAATTAGTTGTATTTCCTTCAGAATTAGCACAAGGTTGCTGTTGAGAACAAATCACACAGGAACTCTTTGAGTGGAAAAAAAGGCTTATTTTCTATGGTTTAAAAAGGTATGCATTTTGGGCTTAATGTCCCTCTCCAGTCCTAAAATATTAGAGACTGCTGGAATGACTAAATTATTAAATCCTTGGGTAAAATAAGTAAAACTGTAGAAATAACTAAATTATAAAAACAAAAATAGTTTTATTTCTACTTTATATTTACTTTGACAATGAAAGTAGTGTGTGATAAGTCCTCCATAGAGTCGAAACTTAGTGCTCATAGTAATTAAAGTAATTAAAATGTAATGTGTTTTTAATTGAAAAAAACACTACATTTTAATTACTTTATAATAATTTTTTTCTATGTTTTTATTATTAGAGCATAACTTAATAATAAATTTTACTCTATGAAAATAACAAACATTATTATTAAAAATCAAGCAATGAGTTGCTTAACTTTCACAACAATGTTTAAAACTGTGTGTGTGTGTGGGGCACTATCTGTTATGATATTTTATTAGTAAAATCTTTTTATATATTCTTAATTATTATAAAATAACAAAAAGCTTAATTTTGAGGGTAGGGACGAGGGCTTTACAAAAAATTGTAAATGCTAATAACGAGTAAAATCTTCATTAAGTCCGACTCTACTGGAGATACGACACACGACACACCATCTTGCCAACCCCTCGACATTTAAAAATTTAATAGCATCAATCCCCCAATTAACAAACCTCCCTGCAAAATTTCAGAAATTTTCAACAAAAAGCACTAGAGTTATTAAGCTTCAGACAGGGTGAACAAAATTGTGCCCCCAAAGAAAAAACCCGAATTTTTTTGCATTTCTCGATGTTTTAAGGTCTCCCAAGTCCAAAAGTTCTGGGTAAAAATCTTGGAGAGTCATTTTTTGATTGACTGCCATACTTTCCCATTATATATAACAGAGCTGGAAAAGTAAAAATGAAAAAGATAATTTTCTCAAACTATTGTCTAAATTGAATAAATTAACAAGTTGTATATTTACCCTTTGATCTACTATTATTTTTATCATTGAATTTATTATCTATTTTAAAGTTTTCTTTAAATTTCTCTAAATTGATTGAGGTTCAATATAGTAAGCAACCATTCAAGTCCAGCTCATACATCTATATACAGAAATGACTTATCTACTTGACATTATTATATTCTTTTCAACTGCTTTTCTGTGATAAATATACAGATTATCTTACTACTCAATTTGTTATTAAGTTGTTATTTACCATATTTTACGGCGCGTCGGCACACCTCCAATTCAGCATATAATATTTAGGGAAAAATACTTACTGTATTTAAGCCATCCCTTTGGAATCAACCCCAAATTTTTTTTACTGTATTTTCATTTCTAAAAATTAAATTAGAATGCACACTTTTATTTAGCAGGGATAAAGAGAGAGCTAAAAGAGGTATCCCTTTCTTAACGTGGGATTTGATTAATGCATGAAATTAATTGCGACATTTCCTTTATATATGTGGCAGAAGTTTTAATTAACGTGGCTTTAACAGCCATCTTTACTTAACATAGATACCGTATTTGATTAACATGGTTTCGTAACATCGAGGGATTAATTAATTGTGTTAATCAAAGTTTATCTGTATAATTAAAATTTACCATTAACATATTCAACAAATATGCACAATTGCTGCTTGGCTATCAAATAATAATAATCTTTAATTAAACAATAGCATTTTTATTCAAAAATTGACTAGGTAGAAGTTACCTGTAGCCTACTGAAGGCCACTTGCGGAATTTGTTAGCCTACGGGAGGCTGCAACTTCGTATATGATAAAGGGCAATTTTTAGCACGAAAGTTGTATCTTGTGTGTCATAAAATAGGTAGTTATTAATATATAACAATTTGACATTAAAGCTTTCATAATCTATATGAAGAAAAATAATTTGTTTATTACCAAACCTAAGTAATTTTAAAACCGTCAAAGCTAATGAATAGCTTTTAAAAATTAGTGAAGGAAAACCAATTATAATATTTAATTCAAAGACAAGACTATGTAAAACTAAGATTGAATAGGCTATGCAATATCTACATAAACCCAATATTTGTTTCTGTTTAGTTCAACATACGGAGAAGAAAACTGTACAGTCAAACCTTGATTTTTGAACATAATTTGTTCCTAAAAGTTGTTCTATAACCGAAACAAATTTTCTCATAACAAACAATATAAAATGGATAAATCTGTTCCCTACACTCAAAACAAAGCCTTTTTGTTTTTACTTTTTAGCTACATTTCATGCTAAAAATGCTTATAAATGCAATCTAATATTGTATATAATACAGGGCTTTGGAGCAACCATTTTTTTGAGTTGCTCCGCTCCAGCTCCACTCCGGCATCAAAGTATTTGCTCCAGCTCTGCTCCATACTCCGGTTAAAATATTCTTACAGAAATTACATTAATATTTTCTTTGATATATAAGTACATATAAAAAAAAACTTGTTTATTTACAACTAATTTATTTATTACTAAAAAAATTAACACAACCTAAAATTTATTCGTTGATTTTAATAAATAAAATGGCGGACAGCAAATCGTCCTTCATTGACTGCCTATTATCAGTTAAAATTAATCTTAATCCTGAAAATAGATGCTCAACACTTGCTTAAGAAGTTGGCATGCTTGCATGCTTTTCTGATGTGCTTTTGATAATGGTCAATGGCTTCGAATACATTTACCTTTAATTTCCCCACATCCTCTATTGCATTATAGACTTTCTCAATATGTTTGTCTATTTCGTTGTCATCTTTACTATGTATAGTGGAAATTCAATGACTGTTTTCTCATCTATCCAATTCTTTTTCAAAATCATTGTCTTCCAAATCTATATTATATTACAGGTTGAGTGTGATGACTCAACAATTGCTGGCTTTTCAGCCAAATCAATTAGTATTAGCCTTTTGATTCGCCGGTGGATGTCTGAAAGACCTTCCCTCACTTTTAGTTTTTCTGCTTCACTTAATAAGTTTCTATACCCAGAATCAACATACACTCCAGCAAGAAAATGTGTGTTTTGAATAAGCTTTTCTTTCCACTTTCTCATGGAAGACAGAATTCCTGAGTCAACATCCCTGGAGTAAGATTGGCAGTTTGAAGGGCAATTGTCAAAATATTTGCTTTTTCTAAAACAGCTCTGATATCTTTTACTTCATCCCATTCTGCTTTGTTAAGTTCCAGGTCTTTTGTCCTGGCAGCAGCTACTTGGTCGCAGTAGTCTTTGGAAAAAAAATGATGATCAAGCATGGCATATGTAGAACCTTATCTTGTTACTGTATCTAGGAATTGAGTTTTACCATACATTTTCAGCAAAACATTACGAATTGTTGGCATTCGTAATTTTACCACAACCTGTCAAATTTTCCCTAATATTTTTATTATTTGTTCATTCTTTAATCCATTCCAAATGGTCAGTTGAAGAGTGTGAATCCCACACCTCATTAGCTGAATTTTCATATTATCATTACACCATTAGGGAAGGATCCTTAACCCACTGTTGTGAAATGTATACATTCATTTCTTCGATGTCTTCAGTTTTTTCATCATCTTTGTCCTGGGAAATATTCTCATGATTGCCAAGTTTATTTATAGCACATATCATGTTTGCTGCATTATGTACACAAATACTTAGTACTTGTTTGACAAGTTTGCCATATGTTAAATAATATCAGTGTTGTAAACTTAACAATGCAAAATAACTTTAATTTAATTTAATATTTAATGGTTTGTTAAAATTGTTACTGAAAAATCAAATGTGAGAAATGAATATTAGTGCTGCTCCTAGTGGTGAATTTCTGTACTAATGACTAAAGCCACTTTCATTCTAAACAAAACAGAACTATGTCAGAGGATTTCAAACATGGACTTAACTCAATTTTTAAATTTTATGACTTATGCCACTTCCATTTTCACAGGCTCAAATATTAAAAAATATGCATATCGGAGCAGCGGAGCGCTACAAATTTCTGTGCTCCGGTTCCACTCCTGCTCCAAATAAAAATCCTTTGCTCCACCTGCTCCATGCTCCAGCTCTGCTCCAAAGCCCTGATATAATGTAATACTGTATTACTGTTTGTATAATAAATTTTTGTCATTAAATTTGACTGAAGCACCTTTAAAGACAAATTCTTGGATGCATACTGAAAAATGGGAGTAGTATCTTTCCAACATGTGCATTGAAATCTATTTTAACCAGCAATGTCATCGATGATTCACCTCGTGAC
The DNA here is from genome assembly GCF_030686945.1 of Centruroides vittatus. Classification (NCBI taxonomy): domain Eukaryota; kingdom Metazoa; phylum Arthropoda; class Arachnida; order Scorpiones; family Buthidae; genus Centruroides; species Centruroides vittatus. Next base: position 113,900 of record NW_027120776.1, read on the forward strand.
GTCTAATAATGCAGACAATCTGGGCACTACTGGCTCTGAATCGGTAGTCCTGCCGCCAATTGATTGAGCCATTGACCGGTCTGTATGTCTCTAATCTGTGGTCGGCACTTGCTAAGTAGCTTGTTTGGCAACTGGAGCAAATATGAGTTCAAAATTCTATCCGTAAACTGAAGTTTGACTATATTAAAAAAAACCACAAACTATTTCTATATAAAAATATATAGAAATAGTAAACCTGTTTTAACAGACAAATTATCGGAAGGGAGTGTATGATACTGTTGTAAGTCCATTAAATACAATTAAAAAAAAAAGCTGATAAAGGGTCTTGCTAAACTTTTCTGGTACTCAAACAAGAAGTTACAGAAACCAGAAAGGAAACCTAATAATTCTCAATTATACTACAATATAAAATTTAAACAACAGAAGGTTAAGAATAATTTCCTTGAATTATGAAAATTGTGTGTGGCACTATCTGTTGTGAAATTTTATTAATAAAAAATAATTTTTATATTGGTAATTATTATAAAATAGCAAATGGCTTAATTTTGAGAGTAGAGATGAGTTTTTAAAAACAATTGTAAATGCCAATAACAAGTAAAATTTTCATTAATTGTGGACCCAATAGAGATACGGCACGTGATCACCTTTATCTTGTGTCATCGTCCTTGTATATTGTCGGTTTGCCTTATGTTATTTTTTTTATTCTCTCATCTATGTTCCGTTCGCATTGTACAATATCAATATTGTAAGTTGTCATCTTTCTTATTCCTGTATGCACAATGTATTTAAAATTGTAAAATATTCCTTTTATATATATATATATATATATATATATATTTTTATTTGCTATTTTTGGGCATTATTTGTATGGCAGCACTGTGTTGGCAGCGGGGGATATATCGGGTGTGAGGGACCGGCAACGTCTCATTCTGGTTCCTGGTGTTGTTGGGGAAAAGGTGTCTGTCACGAGTACTGTGTGTATTGGAGTGAACCGGCTTTCCTTACCTTTGTGTTAGGAAATTCCTAATTTTAGAATCCGTTCCCATCCGAGTGAAGAATTGTGAAGTAAGTTATAATATTCTGATGAGTGGATCAGTTGCCTGTTTATAACATCACAAAGCTAATAGTTTTTTTTTCCAGCCAGTTGAATTTGTTCAACGCTTTGTGTTCTCACTGAAGGACTCTATGTGAACCGCTATGTGCCATGTATGTGCCAACTTTGTGTAGATATTGACATTGTATATAATTTTTGTACATAAAGTTAGTTTTAATTGTGATTCTTTTTGCTCGCCTCCTCATTTTTGTGGTAATCAAACACCCACACCTGCAAACTTCAACCCCACAGATATTCGCAATCCCACAATCTTCATCCACCCTTAACCTTTAACAAGAACAGCCATCAGTTGCAGTTGCCTGAACGGCTGGAAGTTGTAAGGTGTAACCACGGCTTAAGGTTTTTCTTCTTTACATTTTTGGATGCCTCGAATGTCAAAATGTCAAGAAATGCCTGAGATGTTAATTGACTAATTACCATACTTTCTCTATGTTATATTCTATAACAACTAGAAAAATAACATATATTATATCCTGTACATTATAAGTTTATTTATCAAAATATTATAATGCACAGTGAGTACTTTAAAGTTCTTGATTAGAAGAGGAAAAAAAAAATCATCTTAATGTTCTATAATGTTATCTTTATTGAATATTTCTTTTACATTTTATTGAAAAAATTACAACTAAACAACTTCGTTATATTACCTTTATAGAGGTTGGTTCAAATATTTTCATAAACATTTTTAGATATTGCCCGTATCTATCTTCAGATCAAACATAGAATGAAAAATTCTTTGTTCTACACTTGATCCAAAAATGGATACAGGCAATATTTGGAAAAGTCAATCAAAATATTTGAATTAACCTCTAACTTTCAAATGAAATAATATAACAAAGTTTTTAGTTGTAATTCTTAAATAATAAAAAGAAGGGGATCCTGTTCTGAAGAGCAGTACGTAGATCTATTGTTTAAAACGAAAGTGCGAGTTACTTTTAGAAACCGTATAGGTACAATTACATTAAGTTAATTAAAAAATCGAAACTTTTTGTTTCCTTCATTTTTTGAACGTCCGATAAACAGAACGGCTTTTTACACGAAGGAGGTCTCTAAATACAGCCAAAAACACTCGTAATTCAGAATAAACGTTGCCAGAATAAGTAAGAAAGATATTACATTAATTAATCGTGTATATCGGTACAATTACATCTCCAAACGAGATTATCGAGACCTTACCGCAACCGTAGACCATACCAAAGAGCAAACAAGTCAAAGGAGCCATACTCTACATACAGGGAGCAGGCAAATCCATCATTAACAGTTCACATCTTACCAAATTGTATATATATCAATATACAAATATTGACTTAAAGGCAACATCCACCTAAGAGATAGTATTGATATTTTATACATTCAATTCACATTTAATATGAAGATTAATCAGTAAAATATGTTATATAATTTGTTCTGCTCTATTTAACTAATAAATACATTAAAATTATATTTTCTGACGAACAATTTTACTGTATCTATTCTCATTCAAAATGTAATATTTGAAGTAAACAAATACATTTTAATTTTCGAAGAAATCAACTGTATAATTTTAATTTTAGTCATTTAAACTGCGTATTTATTACAGCACGTGAGAGTTTTATATATATATTTAAATTATTATAATTTATATAAAACATTTACCTTTTAATAATGAATAATTTTTGATTTCTAAATATTTTATATTCGTCTAATATGTAATAATTCGAATTTTAAATGTTACTTTAATCAGCATTATTCACTCGTTTCAACTCCTGTGTTTACATCAGAAAATTAAAAAGGCTTACAGTTTTTTAAAATCGTCGATGCGTGGCGCTTTTTAATTTTAGTTCAAAACTTCTTGTAAATTTTTTTTTTTTTAATTTGATTGAAGATTTAATTTAAATTGCGATTTTAAATTATTATTTTCTAATATTAATAATATAATAATTGCGTAAATAAACGTAAAATTCTTATATAGATAAAATATTGAAAAGAGTTTGCGAAATGATTGAGCGTTCAGATGTCGATCGACAAGAGAGAGAATCCGGGTTCGAATTCGATATCAAGATGCGACTTTGATGACGCGAGCGAGCAAATTTTCCGAGCGAGCGATAATATGTGGCGAGAACAGGCGAGACGTGATAAATATCAAACCTTGTCAGATATGTGAGAGAACCAGAAATTCGCTCTCGCCAGCGAGATTTTTCGCTTCTCGCATGAGCTTTTGCGAAAATTATATCGCTCGCAACCTCTCGCTCGGTACTAAATTCACGTCTGCATAGTCGCACCCTAAGATCTTAATTAGGTTTACAATATTGTATCCGTCTTTCGCTAGTATCAATTACAATGCTGTTTAAATACGTTCATACAGCGTACAATCGCTGTTACATTGTTAACTCGTGATAACTGTAAATTAAATATTTTTTAAAAGTCTGCGCCCACAAGGCTTGGGCACTAAAAATGCGTTTTAAGTAATCCCATTATGAGTTCGGCCAGGTAAACAATATTGTATGAAAATTAACTTTCCAACAAAACAAAAAACAGGAAAAACTATTCCAAAACTTTAATTAGTAGACACTACTTTGAGTTCATAAAAGATTAATACTTTGCGCATAGAGAAAAAATTAAAAAGCCTCGAAACAAATTAGAAAATAGGAATTAAAATATTCAATAAATGGAAATCTATTGAATAAAAGATCACACATGAAACTGACTTGGATTTGAAAAATAAAAAAATGCAACACAATCCTTGAGCGATCTTTCGAGTGGGGATCTTTAATTTAGTGAGTGTAGCTTTATGTTTAAACTATAAATATATGTTTTATGATATAAATACCAGTCTCATAAATCTTATCTTAATTTGCGGTTCATATTAATAACAATTTATCACTACAAGTAAGATACAATTTTCATTTGGTTTTACTTATCTTAAAATATAATTTAATTTTATATTATAGTATGATTATTAAATATTAATATTTTCTTTGTTTCTTAAACACAATTTAGTGTAATTAGTCAACAAATATTTTTATTTGAAAAAAATTACGAAAACTTTTAGAAATTTTTCAGATTTTCATATAACGCGACAATGAATGGTATTGTTGAATTTTATTGTTCGAATTCCATTGTTGAAATCATACGATTCAGAAGTCGAAAGCTAATCGAGGTGAGATTTCGGTGCGTTTGCTAGCGGGATGTTTGGTGTTTAGCGCAGTCACCTGAGGAGAAAGCGCCGAATATATCCAGCCAAACATCGATGTTCAGATGTGTCCGTGACACGCGCTTGCCTTCTGAATATCCCGCTATCAATGCTAGCGTTTCGGAGACTTTCGCTGGCGATTATTTACAGTCATTGCGTTGAAGCGAAGTATTAAATGTCACTCAAGTGGAGAGTAATGGAAGCGAGATATCGCAGGGTGCATTTGCAGTTTGCCGATTCGAGCGACAAGTATTTGAATTTTCTGCAATACGTGCTTCTTGAAATCAGCTCATTTCGGCAATTGAGTAGCATAAAAGTTTCGTGGAAATACTAAATAATTAAAGTAGATTGTTCGGTTATCTGTTTTCGTGGTCGCGTGATCATAGCGGAATGTCGATCTTGTCTCCAGAATATTATTGAAAAATCGCTTGGCATATGCGTCATTAGCTCAGTCGGTTAGTGTGTTGTACTGATCGCGCGAAGGCCGTGGGTTCGACCCCACACGAGCCAGTCGTTTTATTTTGCAGATTCCGAACGTCGTAAACAGAGTTCACTACACTGTTTTTATTTTTGTTTGCATTTCAACGTTAACGATAAATCCCTCATCAGTTGAACTGGAAGCTATTCTTTTACACACGCACCAACGCAGTGCAGTCTTCAGAACAGGTGTTTCGGTCAGTGCGTACGACTTTCGCAGTAAACCAGAGTTTTGTTTCGTCGTAGCCGTTCGCACGTCAACGAGTCCTTTATTTATAACGGAAGCCGACAACGACGCAGCTCGGAGAGTTTCGTTGCAAACTCGAAACGGAGGTTACGAATATTTTTCGACGGATAGAAGCAGATCGAACTAGCGCAAAGTGAAGAGAGAAATGAAATAGAGCAGGAGTTAGATCGGAACGAGTCGAGACGATTCCTGCTCGATGGATAACGTGTAATTATAACGGAGGTGGTGGAGGTGGTATGAATTACTTCCACCTGGTCTATCCATAAAGCCTTTGATAGCATTGGGCACGACTACCTATGGTCGGATTTAAACCACATCAACATTAGAGAAAACTGTCCCAAATGGATAAACTTATGTTACGAAAACGCCACCAGCCAAATAGTGGTAAACAGAAAACTTACAGAGAAATATAACCTGTACAGCTCTGTACGCCAGGGCTGTCTATTATTCATGCTTCTTTTTATTATTTGCATGAAACCTCTTTTTTGCCACATTACAGCCGACGGTAACATCAAAGGATACCGCCTCCCAAACAATCCTGACAGCGAGATCAAATATATTGCTTATGCGGATGACATAACGCTGTTCCTCACTGACATAAGCAGTATTAAAATGGTGAGCTTAGTTTTTGAAAAATTTAAAAATATCTCCGGTACGGAAATGAATCCACAAAAATGCAAAGGACTTTGGGTTGGAACCTAGGAAAATCTCCCATCACACTACTAGGATTTAACTGGTCCAAGACTAATATCAAAAGCTCGGGAATCCAGATAGGTAAGAATAGCAAGGAGCAATGGAACAAAAACATCGACAAGGTGAGAAAGTCTTCTTACATCTGGAGAGGAAGAAACATTTCGATTACTGGTAAAGCAAAATTAGCAAATGCCAAACGATTGAACCCTTTTTGGTATTTTATTCACGAGCAACCACTCCCGAAGAGAGCGGTGACACAAATCAATAGAATATAAAAGAATATAAAAGAATAAAATATAATATAATAAAAATAATAGTAAATAACAAAATAAATAATAAATATATATATATAAAAACATAATATAATATATATAAAAGAATAATAAAATATAAAATATTAATACTAATTTTTGTTTCACGAAACTTCACGAATGGCTGTAAATAATAGTTTTCGCAACACAATTAAAAAAATAATTTTTTTATGCGGTCGACAGGGACCGCATAAAAAAAGTCTCACATAGAAAATAACTCAAAACCGTACGAAATAGAATTTATTGACAACAGATGTCAGCACTTGACTGCATCGTCTGGTCTATCGTCTGTTTTACATATTTTTGTCCAGGTGGTGTTTTGTTGACTTAAAAAGTAAATAATTTCATTTTTCGCATATTCATGCAATAATATTACTATACTAAGTGCATTTATGCTATAATAAGTTTATTTAGCTATAATAAGTCAACGTAAGACATGACGAATCGCACGAGACTAGTCGCCAACTATACCGCACAAATTAAAAATTCGCATTAAAAAAATCGTACAAATAAAATATCGCACATAAAAATAATAGTAAATAACAAGTAAATAATAAATATATATATATAAAAACATAATATAATATATATAAAAGAATAATAAAATATAAAATATTAATACTAATTTTTGTTTCTTAAACACACTTTAGTGTAATTAGTCAACAAATATTTTTATTTGAAAAAAATTACGAAAACTTTTAGAAATTTTTCAGATTTTAATACAACGCGACAATGAATGGTATTGTTGAATTTTATTGTTCGAATTCCATTGTTGAAATCATACGATTCAGAAGTCGAAAGCTAATCGAGGTGAGATTTCGGTGCGTTTGCTAGCGGGATGTTTGGTGTTTAGCGCAGTCACCTGAGGAGAAAGCGCCGAATATACCCAGCCAAACATCGATGTTCAGATGTGTCCGTGACACGCGCTTGCCTTCTGAATATCCCGCTAGCAATGCTAGCGTTTCGGGGACTTTCGCTGGCGATTATTTACTGTCATTGCGTTGTAGCGAGGTATTAAATGTCACACAAATGCGCGTTCCGCAGGAATTTTTAGAGGAATGCAGGTCGCGCTGAGTTGTGCAGAAGAATAGAAGAATGCACCCAATTACTGATGAAATGTTATGTTTAGTGACAAAGCAAGCTTTCCTTTCTAAAACAGTAATGGAAAGTCATGAGTGTGACGATTTACTCCTGAATTCCGAATAGTTAAACCTCATAAAGGAGGAATATTATATATATACTGTATAATTTTTTTAAACGTTCCTCCTTTGAATATGGCCATTCTACTTGCTAATTTACGAAAAACTTAATCTGTGAATTGAATGTATTTTATTAACTCTTTCCGCCCTGCGGGCACTAAGAGGGCCTGTTTTAGCAAGCCCATTATGGGTTAGGCCAGGCCCACAATGGGGCGGCCGAGTGATGAGGGATGGGGCCGACATATCCAGACGGACTACCTCCGAAAAATTCCTGGGAATTTTTCGACCCGCCTGGATTCGATTCCGGATCTCTCAGAGCAAAAGCCAGCCATCCGGCCGTCTAAAATTGAATGTATTTAATGAACGTTACTGTTATAATTAATTAAAAACCGCATCATCGAATATATTAATATTTCCTAAACGAAAATATTTTTGAAACGAGTCGAAATTATCGTTTTAGAATTTGTATAAGTCACAACACGTTTCCAGCAATTATACGATATGCGCGAAATGCCGAGCGGTAAAGGTTAGCAGTCTGCCGCCCTGGGGACCCGGGATCGAATCCGGACGGGTCGAATAATCCCCAGGAATTTTTCGGGGGGTGGTCCGTCCGGATATGTCGGTCCCCGTCCCTCACCACCCGGTCGCCCCATTGTGGGCCTGGCCGAACCCATAATGGGCTTGCTATAACAGGCCCTCTTAGTGCCCACAGGGCGAAATAGTTTTAAATAAAGTCACAACACGTTTCCAGCAATTATACGATTGCCGAAAACGATATTAATTTTCTTATAAACAATTAAATTATCGTTACTAAAAATTATATATTAAAATTTATTAGTTTATTTTTATTATTTAAAATGTAAAAAATTTTAAAAGTTTGAATTTAGAGAACGTTTTCGAATCATAGAAATCATAAAAATCATTCGAATCGATAAATATTTTAATCGATTATTATTTTTAACCGTTACGAAAAATAATCGTAATTATTTAAAATTATCATCGACGTCTAAAATAGAGTTACGATTTAATTTTCTAAAAATACTTTAAAAGAATCTAAATAATTTTTTCTCGAAAAAAAAAGTCCTAACCACTGCGGAAGACAGTAGACACGTGACCATCCTCCAGCACGCATGCTCAGTAGATGTCCTCCCAGATCAGTAAGACGACGGAAAGGCAAATGAACCGAAATTGGACGGAAGAAGAAAAATCGACCGACGGAAACGTTTAAAGAAAACAAATATAAACAACGTAAGCAAAAGTAAGATAAACATACGATGAGTAAGAGTAAAAGTTACACTCATTACGACGGTAAAATAGCCGGCCTCTATGATCTGGGCGACACTCTTGGCCGCGGCCATTTTGCTGTTGTCAAATTGGCCAAACACGTCTTCACCGGAGAACAAGTTGCAGTCAAAGTGATCGACAAAACCAAATTAGATGAAGTGTCCAGAGCCCATCTGTTTCAGGAGGTCCGGTGCATGAAGCTCGTGCAGCATCCCAACGTGGTTAGATTGTATGAGGTCATAGACACTCAGACTAAACTATACCTGATCTTGGAGTTGGGAGACGGTGGTGATATGTACGATTATATTATGAAACACGAAAAGGGAGTCGACGAGGAAACTGCCAAAAAATATTTTAAGCAAATAGTCCATGCCATATCGTATTGCCATAGGTTGCACGTCGTACACAGAGATTTAAAGCCGGAGAATGTTGTCTTTTTCGAGAAATTAGGTATGGTTAAATTGACTGATTTCGGTTTCAGTAATAAGTTCTGCCCCGGACAGAAGTTGGAGACTTCCTGTGGTTCCCTGGCTTATTCGGCGCCGGAGATACTGCTTGGCGATTCCTACGACGCTCCCAAAGTCGGTAAGTTTATCGGAATCCGGTTAATAATAAGTTTTGACTCGTCTTTTAGAATTATTTATAACGTACGCAAGTGTTCGGCAAAATTCTAAAACGTTCGCCCGCTGCGGTATTTACGGTAAATGTTACGTAAACTTAATACGTTACGTAGGATTCGAGTTTATATATAGAACGAAATGCCGAGGATTTATTCGGTGAAGCCAAATAGTTACGTCTAATTGTTAATGACGTGCGTGTTTGTTTACTTACATTCAAGCTTAGATATTTAATATTGCTGCTGTGACAGATCTTCACTTGAAAATACGGTAGTTCGTAATTCATTATAAAACGTAAATTTAAAGTTTTAATATTTAAAAATGATCCTACTAATGTTATGCATATGTATAGTTTGTAATCCATTATTTTGTAAATAAGCTTTCATATTTAATTTGTAAATTACAAAATCAATACTAATGTAAACAAAATAATTACTTGCATGATTGTTTTTATTTTTGTTGTTAACTATCTTTAGATACAAAATGAAATTATATTTTAATTAAATAATTATCTCAAAACTACCAATTGATGGAGATATACGAGGCTTATCAAACTGTATTGAAACATTAGAAAATGATATTTTATTTCTTTTTTGAGGGTTTAATGCATGAAAATTTTGGACCAGATGTAGAAAACTGAAATATAAAATTGAAGATTTTAGAACAAATTTTTCTAACCAATGACTTATAATTTAACATAGACTTGAGTTCTAATAGGAATAATAAAGTTCAAGGAGTCTCAGTGCGACTCCTTGAACTTTATTAGTCCTATTAGGATTCTTAAGTTTGTGTTTATTGTTACAACTATTCATTTTGTATGAATTTGTGAATTTTAAAGAAATAGTGATGATCAGGATGTAACAAACTTATTTAATATGATTGCAAATGTAAAGGATGATGATAAGTCTCATTACTATTAAACAGCTTGCTTGCAGAATTTGGAAGTCGTCTAAAATAAAGTTTAGTTTACTGCAAACATATACATTCTAGATATCAACAAACTAGCATTATAAAAAAATTATATTAAACATAAATTAATAAAATATAATTAACAAAAAAGTACACGGTATTGTTTTTAAAGTACTTGCGATTACAATGGCATACATATACATGGTTGGAATTGAACTTAATGTTTTCTTCATGAAGGCTAATAAAATTTTTGTATAGGTTCTTTTATAAGGAAGGCGGTTTTATTTAAGAAAGATTGTATATTAGACAATATTTCAATTATGTTGTTATATTAAAACACTAAACTTCAGGCAACAAATCTTAGTATCAGAATGTTTTCAGCCTTTTAAAAGCAATCTTGAGTGCTTCTAAATGAACCTCTTTCAAATTGTATTATTATTTATTGCCATTTTGATCAACACTGTATAGTTAGATATTACATTTGGTGTTATAAATACATACAGGAAATGAATGGAAACCTTATAACTCACTCTGTCTCGTCAAAGCTATTTTAAATAATTGTTAAATAATGATGATTTATAAATGCGAAAATTAAAAACAAGATTATGGATTGTTTTCATTAATTATGTAAAAATAGGAGTTCATTTGCAATAGTATTATAATGATAAAATAAATGAAAACATATACAATGTGTAGGCGTAAAGCTATAAAATTATACAAACTTATTTCCATAACATTCTTAATTGCTTAAAGTGTCTTGATGACATAGTAATTGCAATAAGGAAATGAATTACTACTATCTGATCGTGAGGAAGTTCTGTTGTAATATGGTATCTCAGACCTAGAATATTTTTAAATGTATAATTTAATTCCACGGATATTATCGTGCGGAATTAAGGTAATTAATGTGCTTTCTATAAGAAATATGATAGTTGAAATGTTTTTAGAGGATAAATTATCTAATTATCGGTTAGACAATATGTTATGATTATTGTAATAAATTCTCACTTGCCAGTAATATTGGACTCATATTGAAATGAATATAAATTCATTCTATATCAGCTATTATGTATTATTAAATATTTAAAAATATTTTGGAATGTGCTCATTAGAATTTAAAAATGTGGTTTTATGTTTGTTAAATATTTAATAATCTGTTTGATGACCTTTCTATAAAAACTCAATGTTTGATAAGAGAATTTCATTAAAAATAAAAATAGGAGTTGATTTCAAATAGATATGATATATAAATTTCTTATAATAAATTTATAGTTAACCTAGTTAAGCTTTGATTACTGAAAATGGGAAAATTTGAGATTAAATAATGATGAAAAATTGATGGCATATCGAAGAAAACTTTTGAAATGTTTCAAAATATAATATAAAGCCTTTAAGGTTAATGTTACTCTTGGTGCCAAGATGGCGGCTCGTCTCTGATTCCAGCAAGGAAACAGTGGGACGCACGTTCTAACCTAACCTAATCTATTCTAATAAATCACCATAATTATTAGCAACCAAATTATTAGAATAGGTTAGGTTAGGTTAGAACGTGCGTCCCACTGTTTCCTTGCTGGAATCAGAGACACTGCCATCTTGGCACCAAGGGTAACATTAACCAGATTTTTTGAAAAGAGATAATGATTTCCTGTTAACTACAAAATACTAATATGAGTACGTCGTATATTGTGGCTGTCGTAATAAACAACAACAAACAAAAAAATATACATGTGAATTTCTAATTTTTTTTTTTTTTTTACGACTTTAAATTTTTCTCCTTTATGACATACCTGTGCATGATTTTTGAAAATTTGACTTTGGAATGATGTCTAAAAGTTGATCTGCACAAACTGTTAAGATATAAACTATTATCTTATTTATTAGCATACAAAATCAGACAGTGATGGATTAACATAATGGTTAAATTAAAAGATAATCGTAATTATATTGTACTTCTTAAAATTAAAATTAAAAATATATATATACAAGTCATATGTCACAAATATTAGCGAGGTTGAGGCCAAAGTTTTAAATGCGAAAATGTGTACATTGGACGTTTAACACTGTTTTCCTGTAAGCCTAGAAGTTTGACAATGGTGTTTGGAGAGTCAGTGGAATCGTGCTCGACATTCCAAATGCCACTGTCAAACTTCTAGGCTTACGGGAAAGCAGCGCCGAACGTCCGACGTACGTGTTTTTGCGTTTAAAACTTTGGCCTCGACCTCCCTATTAACTCAAAGCAAAGAAAAACATACTTTTTGGTGTTAAGTTTTCATTACTTTTAAGGTAAATGTTTTCAATATTCCAAGTTACCGTCATTATATCAAATTTTTATATTAATTGTTAGCTAGCCGAAATATAGTCTGAATAATCTGACTTTAATAATTTGATTATTATTACAGAATATTCGAATTTAGTTATGGTGAAGCATATGGTGCCAGTTATGCAAAGGTTTTATTTTATTCTAGAAATTTTCTGCAGGGAATTTGCCAGTTTAAGTTGCGTGTTTCTGCTGCTGCTGCTGCAGGTTATCTGCATTAAATTATGGCATATGTCAACATTGATTATTTTATGGATTCGACTTTAAACTTAAAATTGATAAACTGGAATGAACAGAATGTTTGATGTGTTAATCATTACCATAAAACAAAGGATTTTTAATTCCTTTTTTCATTAAATATATTTAACTTTATATTAAAGAAATTACTAATAAGATATTACTATCTGTGTTAATTATATAAAAATATTGATTCATTGATGTTGACATATAAGATAAAGATGTAAAATAGCTAATGTGAAAAATAATCTAATTGCCACTAAAGGCAACTGCCTACCAATCTAGCCGAATTGCTTTGATTTTGATTTATTAAGTAGCCCGATAAAATCCTGCAGATTGTAAAAGCAACACTAAAAAATATCAAAATTATTATTTAAAGTAAAATACATAATGATTGCATGATTAATTTACTATTATTACGAGTTATGTAATTATTATGCATTCGTATTTATATAATATGCATTTAAAAAGTTGAAGGTTACAATTTAAAAATTTGTTTTGGAGGTACTGAGCTTGGATTTAGTAATGTAGGTACGGTACATTAGATAAATAGGCATATCCTTTCTGGAATGCATCGTACCGATATAGTTTTTTGTAAGATGCATTACGAAAATATATAATATTTTTCATTGTCTTGTAAGATATTTTAGCACAAAAATATATAATATATTTGCTTTTTTCTTATTCTTAAGAATTATATGCCGGAATTCACTTTTTCAATTGTCAAAATCCACTTTCCTATTTTGTCTGTGATCTTTAGAATACTTTTCTTTATTCTCGTGTACAGTACTTTCAAGTCTTTTGTCTAATCATTAGGGATAGGAATTAGGAAACTCTAGAATTCAAAGTTTACAAAGTTCAGAAGGCTTGAAAGTATTTGGGAATTAAGAAAAAAATATTCTGAAGATCTACAACAAAGTAGAAAACGGGAAATATTTATACATTCATATTAATTGTAAAAACAGTAGCTAAATTTTATACAGTAGTTTTCTACTGCTTGGCAGTAGACCTGACAACATTACATAGAAAAAATTATTGATATTTTTATTAAACGTACGTTGTTGTATATATATAAATATAAACATCTTAACTACCCGACACATTTCAATAACACACCTCCAATTGCTATATACCATCGGGCAATTTGTTTCTTCCAGTTTAATATAAAATTATTTAATTAAATTTAATACAAGATAGCACCTAATGCCTCACTCTAGGGTCAAATTCATTAGTAATTTATAATTATTATTACCAAATTTTAGCCCGATGGTATAAGGCAATCGAAGGTGTGTTATTGCTGTATATATTTTAGACATTAAATTTCAATCATGCTTTAAAAATAGATCTATCTTAAAATAATGTAGTACGTATCTGTGATGCTCGAGGAAATTAAATAATTATTTGCCGACGTCTTTGTCTGAATAAATAATTGCATTTATTCGTTGCCGTTTTTTCTACTGTTGATATAAAGCATAACAACAATTGCTGAAAAGCACTAAATAGGAAGGATTGATAGAAATGAACTTGATAGTCAAGAACTTTCTTATTAAGTAATGAATCAATACTACGTGTGTTATGAAATTATGAATAATGTAGTTTTACTAATTCATACACGTATATTTGCAACAAAAAACAATCTTATCTTTAAACGAACAAATCTTAATGTAGAGACAAATGATGCAGGCCTATTAGTAGGTTGAAAATGTTTGTCTGTACATTAAAATTGCTTGCCGGTTCGAAAAAAAGGATGTTTTTATGTCGTTCATCTCATCCCATTATTGCGAGTAGTATTTTTGTACATGTATTGCATTAATAGTACCAAAAATATTAATCTCTGCGTAAAAAATTACTTTATAGATTGCTAATCTAACATTCAGTTACCTCTGTTTTAAATAAAATCACCTTTAGGATAATAATTTCATTATGCTATGTCTTCAGAATTTATTCATAACTAAATGATAATTCAATCTGTATGTATTAGTATCTCGAATTTCAGTAATCTTTGTAACTATTGTGTGTAATAGTTACTGATTCACGTAAATTTTATCATTATTTTTAATTTTATCATTATTTTATAATGTGTAAATTTAGTGATATGCTAAATTTGCTTATATTAAAATACTAATTCCTTATATAATAACTTATATTGAAGAGTCATTTTAGTTTTGCAGAATTGCTTATTCCAATTAGTCGTGTGTAAGTACTTTCACTTTTTTAACAAAAGTACTTTTTTAAAAAGTGAAAGTACTTGAATGTAACTATTTTAGTTCCTTATTTTGTCAGGTATTTCCAAATATTGTGATTACGTATTTGTTGTTACATTCACTTTCATCGAGGACAGTGTAGTTTTACGGCTAAACTATAAATATATATTTTATGATATGAGAGTTATCAATCTTATCCTAATTTGAAATTTATATTAATAACAAATTATTATAAATGAACATTGTTTATACATATATACATTCTGCTGTAAATTAATGAACCTTATAGCCAGCGTACAATGGTGATCAGATTATGTGCGTGGAATGGCAGCAAAAAAATTTAAAATTTATTATTATTGTACAGCACAAAGATACATCATTGAAGACCAATTTCATCACGAATGTTAAAAATCAGAAAATGGCAAACACACTGTGGCAATTAATGCAAGTATGTCAGCGACAGTGATGGGTTTACAACTTAATAATATGCAACAACTGTAGCAAAATAGTTCATCGTCAACTATCACAAACCTTTGTTTATCCAGCAGATTAATTTATTTGATTAATTAACAACAAATATTTTTGGCTGCCTTCATCAGCTAAATGGAACTCTTTCCAGCAGAATTTTCCTCTTTCAAGTAAATATTCTACTGAGAAAAGTTGCATTCAGTTGACGTTTGATGGACCTGAAGATGGCCGACGAAAGCAGTCAAAAACATTTGTTAATCTGCTGGAGAAACAAAGATGGTAGTTATACAGATACTCCAGTTGTGCGCTTAGTAGGTTTATGGTTCCTGAGCGTTGTATCCTTGTACTGTAATATTGTAATAAAGTTTTTTTTTCCTTACTGCTATTCCATGTGCAGAATTTGATTACTTTTGCTTGCCAGTTTACAGTGTCAGTTGTTTTTGCAACAGTATGCATAAGAAAGCGGTTATTTAAACAATTAAAATATCAGGCATTGGATATAGATACGTAGTTTTTTATACTAGGCTGACTATAATTCTTGATGCCAAAACAGGATGGGAGCCACAGCTGGTAAATACAGGCCTCCTCTTATTAAAATTTTGTCAAGAAATATAGATAATATTATTAATTTTTAGTACGTCGTGTCTTATTGATTTAGTGACAAAAAGAATGTGGTCGACTCATTAATACGAATTGCTAGGGGAACTGTAGTTAGTTTGCTTTATTGGAAATTCGTACGAACGATTTTCACGGTCAAGGTCAAGGCTTTATAACTTAAAACTTAAGGATTAATAGGTAATCAAAAATTCTAAATTGTAATATTTTGGATTAATTTACTAAATAAAGTTAAATATAAATTAATGATGTAAAATGATTTTCAAATCAAACAAAATGAGAAGAAGATATTTGTCAATTAAGTATGGAACAATAGAAAATATTTTTGGTTCCAAAAGAGTAAAAAAGGAGGCAAATCTGGCATCATCTACATGCACACCTCAATATTCAGTTCCATGCAAGTACATGCTTGCACGAGACTGCGTCCATTTGAGGGTTAGGTGTCCTTAAACTCTAAACCTTACTTTTTAAGTATAGTAGAATGGTCGGCTAAAACCAGACGTTTGAATTGCTTTATAATTGGAGGTCAAATTCGTCTTTGCTTGCTAGGAGAACGTTTATTACAGTACCACTTTGGTTTTTACACTTTTGATTGGAACAATAAAATCATTATTGGAAATAGGATTATTTCTTGAGGGTTGTGAAGTTAATTTAAAGTTCAGTTTAACATATTCTGGTAAAATTTTTGTTTAATTTATCATGTTAAAATTAATGTTGTGACAATGGCATTTTGCCGGGGGGAAAAGGTAAAATTCGCTTTAACACGAGAATTTGCTTTATTGGTGTTTGTTTTAAGGTGAGTTCACTGTATATAAGTTTTTCTAAACGATTTTATTTTTGAAATCTAATAATGAAAAATATGTTAATTTTATTACAATATAATTTAATATCCAATTTAATAGTTAGGTTTAAGTAGAAGCATATTTTTCAGTTGAACTTATTTTGATTAAGTTCCACTCATTTGCAATTTTACTATGAAACTTACTGCACTGTAAGTTTCAATTTTGCTTCATAATTAGCATCATTTTCATGGCTTTAATAATTAAACTTAATTTGTCTTTTGATCACACGAATTCATTTCTACAGAAGCTGTATTTACTGGCAAATAATTCTATCAATTGATTAAAATCTTGGAATTCAAGATCCTTTTCATACATTTCATTAAGCATTTAGACTTAATCAGCTACATTTATTTTTTTTCCTTTGCTATTTTTTCAAGAGTTTAGTCGTCATTAGCGAGGTTGAGGCCGAAGTTTTAAACGCGAAAGTCGGACGTTCGGCGCCGCTTTCCTGTAAGCCTAGAAGTTTGACAATGGCATTTGGAAAGTCAGTGTAATCATGCTTGACATTCCAAACGCCACTGTCAAACTTCTAGGCTTACGGGAAAGCGGCGCCGAACGTCCGATGTACACGTTTTCGTGTTTAAAACTTCAGCCTCAACCTCGCTATTATTATTATTTTTTTTTAAGTGCCCATTGATTGAATAATGAAATTTTGTTTGTTTCTTTGAGAGTAAGCACAAACTTGCTATGTAGAATTTATCGTACAGGAACAGTTGTACATAAGTTCTACATAGCAATTTTGTGTTTAATCCCAAAGAGCAAAAGAAAGAATAAGAAGCAATCAAATATTGTTTGTTTCTGTTTGTCTTATGTGTTCCTTAAATTCTGTATTTCTTGCCATCCGGTTGTTTCCCTGGCGACGTCCATTGAAACTTACTATTATCACAGAAGGAACATTTTCTAACATATCAAAAATTTGGAATACAACATACAAATATGTTTAATATATAAACTAGAAAAAAGCGGTACTGTCTTGTTCATAACACTACATACGGTCATCCTAATAATAATAGTTATTATTCTAAAAGTCTGATCCAATATAGTAAGTGTTTCAATATATTTCTACATTGATTCAATCAACTACAATATGATTCAGTCTAATGTCAACTAATTAAAAATCCTAAATGGCCTTTTTATATTGATCTCGCTTCTAGAAAAATGATTGTTATATGAATATTTATATTTTTTAACGTATCCGGCGAGAAAAGAGAATCAGAAGTTTTTGTTCTTAATGTAGTCATTTTATTTGAATCAAGTTATATGTAATAATAAGTTGGAGACGATAAAAACAAAATAGGAAAGCTAAAAATATATCGCTCTGCGTTAAGAAATGAGTATATTCGTCAGTTTTCATTTATGCAGAAGTGAAATTTATAAATAATCATTTGCGCCGCCCCAAAGAAGAGGGAGAATAATTTCGAATACCGCTTTAAATAATGAAAGCGGAATTAAAGAAATAATAGTTGTTTTCAAGATCAGAGTGGAAGTAGCGGAACATATATTGCAAAGAGATAATGAAAGTTTTTAATAATTATCTGGCGAAATGTAAATGTAGTCAATCTGCATAAGGAAACAAAGAGCAAGACATGTATTAATAGTATAGCTGGAGGGGAAAAAAATTTTATTTCTTAGTTTTAATGTTGATACTTTAAAAGGAAAAAGAATACTATGTATTTAAAAAGTATTTTTTATTATCTAGCCTTTTGTCGCGAATACAAATGTATCATTCTTTTATATACAAATGTATCATTGTCAGTCGCTGCCTATCGGAATAAATTGAAATTCGCAATTTTTAAAATTAGAACGAGACGAAATTTAAATTCGTATAGCCAGATCAATGCACGTAATATCCCTTGTTTGTAATATTTGTCGGTTTAGGCGGCTCGAAAATTTCCATTCTCTTCGGTACGTCGATTTTAAATTTCTAAGTCTAGAGATAACGATAAAATTGAAACGATCGGACGACGTTTTCTTTGTTTTTACAGTTTCGACGACGGTAAATAACTTAAATAATTCAAAACTTGTTTTTTTGTATTCCATGTTTTCAGTTTTTAAATATTATAGATTCTTATTCCATACAACAAATGTTGATGCTACATTTAAATTAAAAATTTACATTTGTATAGATCTTTAGATAAGATTATCTAAAAATATATATATATAATTATAAATTAACTTCTGTAATTTACATTTGCTTATTTTATAATTAAGAAAAAATTAGCATGCTTTGTGACTTTAGAAGCAGAATTAATAATTTATAAATTAAATGGATTGCTAATCAAAAAATACCGAAAATAGCACTTGTTTTAAAATGATGTCATGACACAAGATTAATAGTAATAGATAAAAATATTACTGCAGTCAATGATTACATAAGCATAAAATAATTCTTCCTACGTAAAAAAGATTAAAAAAATATTTTTTATACAAGAATATTCAATATTTTTATAGAATTATTCACTCTTTATATATAAATGAATGGAATAATTCATAAATACTTAACTTTTTGGCTCTTTTTAATTTCTACATTGTCATCGATTATGTAGATTAGAATATTCTCTCGAAAATTTAAATTTACAGCATTATCTTATTTGCCTAAAATGTAATAAATATATTTCGTATGTGCGAAAGCGTACGTCGACTAGATTAGTTGGGCTGCCTATCTCTTGTTTATATGAAATAATTAACTTTAAAATAAACGAGTTTCTGTGTTTTCTTTGAATTAAATTCAATATATATATATATATTATAAATGTATATAAGGTAAGATTAATAAAATTTTCAAAGGACAACTTTTAGCTTGTAATAAAAAATCGAGACAAATTTGTCAAATTCGATCGCTTTTATTCATTTTCAGTGGCAGGAAAAGTGGCGATGGCACTGACCTTTCCTTTTAGGTCGCTTATCTGTTGAAGATTAATGAAAAGAAAATCCAGTCAAGACCTAAAAAACAAATTTCTCATGCTTTACGAACACTGTGTTCCTGCGTATAAGGATAAATTATAGGGTGACTTCCATTTGTTTCCATTTCAGTTTTTTAAAGGGCAATGTAGATTTTTATTAATATGTGATGGACAAGTGGTTAAAATGTAAGGTCATGTCATTATAATGTTATTCCTTGGACTTCTAGTGATTGAAAATGATTAAAAGGTGATTGAATTCTATCAATTTATCTTAATCTTCTACGTGTTCCATTTCAGAATCTCTCAAGTTTAATTTTATCAGTTAAACTAGAAGAAGAATTCTTAAATTAGCTCAAAACTTTGAAAAGTATTTATGGTGTTTGCTTGGTGACGAATCTTTTAATAAAAGTGTAAGAAGAAATCTAATTTGTTGTCATTAGTTCGAGGGAATCTTGTCAGCTTTCCCTTGTATCCAAAGTTATAAAATTTGAAAAACAAAATGAATGTAAAAAATAGTTTTAAGCTAAATACAGTGGACCTTCTTTATAGCGCTGCTCACTATACTGCGCACTCGGTTATAGCGCGGGCGATGTTTACGACGTGATAAGCTCGAACACGTTTATACGGGTCCGTGCGGCGTTAGTGAGTAGCGCATTTTATTGTTACTGCATATTGAGTAATTGTGTATGTATTGTGAATTCCTGCATGTATTTTGAATAGTGTTTAATTATTGTATGCATGATGAGTAAAAGAAAAGCTTGACATTATTGCTAAAGTAAAGAGGTGAACCGCATTACACCACACTGCTCGGTATAACACTGTTCACCTTATAATGCGGGTGTTGTTTCCCGCCCGACATGTGCGTTATATCGGGGGTTCACTGTAAATATTCAAAGGTTGCCTGATTTTTTTGATCTATTCTAAGATTATAAATTAATTTGCTAAATAATTTCGATTAGCTATAAGTAGTATTACCTTCTTGTAAATATTCTAATTTATTAAAATACTGGTTATTTATAGTTCAAATTATATTTACGGGTAGTCAAACTTTGTCACAATAGGAGCCATATAATGTGTATCAGAAATACATGAGAGCCATATCCTATACTGCTTTACTGGAATTATATTTTATATACAAATTTATATACTATATACATATACATCAGACCAACTTTAGGGTAGGGATCTGTTATACAGGAGCTGCAATAAGGGTGTAGAAGAGCTGCAGTTTGGCCATTGTAGTTATATCAACTAGCAACGTATAGGCAATGTGTGCATAGCTTTATGCTATAATATACAAACAATCTAGTATCTAAGCGAAACAGATGTAAAGATCATGAAATTACATATTTAAATATAATTTTTTAAATTTAATTCATAGAAATTTGAGTAATACATAACACACGCTGAATTTATTTATCAGCTTTTAAACTTGCAAGAAAATTAAGTGTAACACATTTGCGTTGGATAAGTTTAACTTTTGACGGCGTTAATAATAATTATTATTATTTAAAATGAATTAATATTTAATTTACCTAATTTAACTGCTGTTTATTAACTGTTTGTAGCTAGTAATATAGTAATGTACCATAAGTGGTTTACATAAGAGAATATATATATATATATATATATATATATATATATATATATATACAGTATTATAATAAGTCCTTTATACTAATTGTTTAATTCATAGCCTAAAATAGAATGGAAAACTGAGCAATATTTAGTTAATTATGTGAGAAATAGGACTATGTAAGGTCGACATGCATAAATAATCTTCGTGTGATTGCTTTTGTAGCATTAAATTTACATTTAAAGTTTTGAAAGGTTGTTTGAATTACGGTGTTTTAAAATAATTTTTACAAATAGACGTTTGTTCCAGTAACGTTTTGTCGGGTAACTGTTCTGTCGCACCCAAAGAAGAACTCGGAATGAGTCGGAAAACATTTGTGCAGTGTCCGTTTTTTGTATTATGTGCACCAGAAGTTGGTTCCATGTCTGTTGTTACATATATCCCGATGCGGAGTAGTGTATTCGTATTAAAACTGGATCTTTACAAAATGTTTAAGTTTTTTAAATTTGATCACATTAAAATCGTCGAAGCGATTCGGAATTTTCTTAGGATTTATAAAAATTTAATACAGTTTAAATCTAGAAATGCATAAAATAATATAATGCATTTTTAGATTTTCTTTATCTATAATATAATGATTGCTAAATTGACGTAATTGATTTTAATTTCTCAAACGATATTCTGAATATATTTAGTATAATAGAGGCAAAAGAAGAAGAAAAACAACTATTTAAAGTAAGTTACGCTATGAACAAGGCAGACCATTAATAACTAGAAATTTATTTAAGAAAGACAAAAGAGCGGTTATAAATCAATTTATAACTGCTCTTTTGTTTGATAAACTAATCTGTCGGATTATTTAATGGGCTATTTTAAGAATGTAATTAGATTTAAAATAGTCGGTTAAATAATACGTTAGGTTGAATTATAATTTAAGCTATAATTCTTTTGTTTTTTAGTTCTGTTGAGCTAACGATAGACTGTAGAGTGAAAACAAATGCGGTTTGGTAAATAAATTTTAATTCTTAATGTATTTATTACATCAAATATGAAGTTATTTCCTTATTTAGGCAAAAATATTATATGAAATAGCATAAAGATATTTCAAATTTTCAAGATAAAACAGTTTTAAATACAAAACTTCTATTCATAAGTTTGTCATTTTTAAATGTATACACTCAAACCTGTTTTTGTGCGGTCTTTTTTTGTGCGATTTTTTATATGTGCAATTATTTTTGTGCAGTATGCCAATTTGATTGAAATTCATATACCGCACACAAAAAATCACACAAAACAAATCGCACAAAAAAAAGACTGCGCAAAAACAGGTTTGAGTGTATTGTGGCAATATATTTAAAAAGTCTGAATGCTTAATTGTAAATACAAAATTTATGAGAGTTTTATTCAATCTGACAAGCTGTTTTCCAATAATTTAAATCCATTAACTTTAAAAATAGATATTTCTTAGTTGGATGATTCTTAATTATCTGTGCACTACGAAGAGAATCATTCAGCAGGAACTGAGTGGTTCTTTTCATAATGCAGAGAAAAATAGACAGAAAATACACTTTATAGCACAGATAAATTTTGGAAGTTCTATTACAAGTCCCATAAATACAATAAGATTTGTTATCCATTCAAGTTAACTTTATTATTTGCGTAAAATATATGTTGTATTTCATGCATTTACATATCCTATTGTTTGGTTTTAGTTTATTATTTGTACATAAAATCTATGAATCGGATTATTTTTACATGTATTTGTCTACTTATATATGTTGTGGATGTAACTTGTTTGTTGACTTAGTGCGGCATGACGTTGTAATTTTTGTAGCAAAAGAAAACTATATAAACAATCATTACAAGCCTAGAAAGTACATAAAGATGCAATCTTTTATATATTACATTAAGATGAAGTATATTAAATGAAGATTTATATACTCAGATACTTATATACTTGTTTATTCCAGGCTTTTTCTTGAGCATTATTGATCAGTTTAGTCCTTGTAGTATAGCAGTTTGGGTATCTATTTTTAATGTCTTGTTTTCCATCACTTGTGAATGCAATCTCGATGTATTTAAACTTCTCTACCTACCTCAATTATAGATTTATTTATCTGGAGAGTGCATTGAATAGGATTTCTTGAAAGTACTAAGTTTAGTCTTTGGTATGCTTATTTTTGTTTTAGCATAAGTACAAAACCTTACTGTGGTGGGAGGATTTGCATTTCCTTAGTGTTCTGTGTGGTAATACTGGCAGAAATAAGATTAATTTTTGTGATAGGGATAAGCATGCCAGACTGGCCAGAGGACAGAAAGGAGACAAAATAAATCAAGAACGACTATAAGATGGTAAAGTCCTATAGTAAAGACTAACTACATCACATGCATTCAAACTTTAAGCAGTGGCATTCATTTGAAAGATATGTTAGTCTTCAAGTCTGGATTCCTTTAGGAGGAAGTGTGTGTATCTTACATCTTAAGCTCAGATACTGGAAAATGTGCAGATCTATTTACCTAGTCTGGAGGCAGAGTATCAACCTTTCTTGGATGAATGATACTGTCTTTACTCATGTAGCAAACATGGAATCCACCTTGTTGATGGATGTTTACAGTGCACATGCTAACAATGACTGTTCTAAGTGAAAGAGAGAAAGTAATTGAAACTACTCTCTAATACAGATGAATGAGTTGAAATTATTGGACTTTTCCTGCATGAATGGAATGTCTATAATGAATATCTTTTTTCATCACAGAGATATTTATAAATATAACTGGTATAGGTACTTCAGGTCAGTAATCTACAATAGTTTTCTATATTTTTTCTTCAGATCTTTCTGATTTAATATTGAATCTTCAAGTGAAGAGAGGAGCAGAACTGATCATACCTAGTTATATGTACCTTTAGACTTCAGTGAGTAAATGAATCTTGTTTATCTGGAAACCTAAAATGTTAAAGTGGAATTCTTTGGAAAATGAAGCAGTAAGAAAGGCTTTTACAATTGATATTTCTTCTAGATATCAGGCAATTCCTGAGGAGCACCTAACATTTACCTCTAGTAGCAAATTACTTAGTATTAATTATTAAAATTAGTGGAATTATAGTCCGGTTATTTAGGCAACTGTTTGGTGATGTTTCTATATACTTATCAAGCTTTGTAATGTTTGTTAGGCCGCGACTCCACTAGCCGTAAAAGGGCCGTAAAACCCCTCACCGTAAAAGCTTTTAATCACGTGACCATGATATTTTACGACCTGCTCGGGCGTAAAAGCTTTTACGGTGAGGGGTTTTACGGCCCTTTTACGGCTAGTGGAGTCGCGGCCTTATACGTAAAGAAGAGAGCTTAATTAGTATGGCAAAGCTCAAGGTTTCTTGGACTATGAAGCCAGTATATTGAGACATAAAGCTGCAGTAGAGATTGTAAAATCATCAAAGGAGAAAGCTTGGGGAATTGTTTGGCAGAAACTAGAATTAGACAATACAAATGCAAATAAAGTATTCTGGAAGACCATTCGTCATGTTAGGGAGAAGGAGAATATTGTTTGCTTAATAAAAAGTGCAACTGGGAAGCTCCTTAAGAGAAAGACATCTCTACTGAGTCTCCCTGGAAATGTACATGTTAAATGTTTAGAAAGGAAATGTGGAAGTTGCAGTGTGGTTTTTGACCTGACAGAAGCACAATGAATCAAATCTTTGTTCTCCAACAAGTTTTTGAGAAATGCTGGAGCATGTAAAAGAAAGCTTGCATTTGGAATTAATGGCAAGCTCTCACCAGCCATTAAATCTATGCATGTTCAGATATGCATATTTGTATAAACAGTGTTAAGTTAAAACCCTTCAGTATGCATGTTGGACTTTGCCAAGATTGTATTACATTACCTCTGCTGTTTATAATTTACATAGACTGGATTGATAGACACAGCTGGTGTAAAGAGAGAGTTGCTCTTGGAAACTGTAGAAAGGTTGACTGCAGCTTACTGATGACTTGGTTCTGCCCAGTCACTTGCAGAGTGATCTTCAGGATGCACATGATCAGTTTGTACCGATTAATTAATTACTTCAATTAATCATGTATTATTCTTAGAATATTTAAATATAGCCTAATACGGTTAAATACTATCGGGTTAAGCTGTTTATCTTAACCCAATAGTTATATAGTAAAGCTAAACAATCGCCAGGTTATATCAGGCTCTATTACTATTATTAACTAAATGCTAAGTAATTTGCTCCTAGAGACAGGCATTAGCGAGAGATGGCACCTAATGCCTGCCTCTAGTGCCATATTACTAAGCATTTAATTAATAATAATAGTAGTAATATAGGCCAATATAACCTGGTAATCGTTTGACTTTAATTTTGTATTAAAACTGAATATTTAATTTTAGTTAGAATGTACTTTTTAATACTTTGTAATATTGTTATATTAATATTATCAATGTAAAATAACCTGTAAATTTGATTTTTATTTATTTATTTATTATTATTTATATGGGTTCTAGAACCTTTCTGCATTCGAAAATAAATAGCACACTGTAGAGCTTGGGATATAAGGAGTGTTTGTGTTTTAACTAATTTTTTCTTTTACCGAAACAACTTTTATTGTGTTCTTGTCTTCTCGTCTTTCAGTTTTGTTATGTGAACAGAAACAACTCAGTTGTTTAGTACCTTTGTTAAAGAAACTGATAGGTTGTTGATCGTGTCATCTGCCAACAGATAAGTAGAGAGCATTCTCCGTGAAACAATACAAACTTGAAGGGATGACGAAAAATACAGCCAAATAACCAAGGATTTGGTTAAGTACACAAAAACATATCTATGATAATGCAAAAGAATAATGAGCTTCTATTATTTTGAGAAAATGCTAAATTCAAGTGCAGTAAACCCTCGATTTAACTGACCGCTTTGGGTAAAAGGGGGTATCTGTTGTCGTCGAGTGTTAAATTGATCGTGTATTAAAAACGCATATTAATAACAAACTTAGGTGCAAGATGTGTTAAAAGATTGTTATAATATATAAGAATGATTAAAATAATATGTATACTATACTTAGTCCACCCGTTTAGTGTGGTCCACAAACAAAAAAAAAAAAGGCTTAAATTTTTCCTATAGGACGGAAACTTTTTGCCCGCTAAATCCAGTCTGTTAAATCAAGGGTTTACCGTAATTATTATTTCTCAATTTTATGTTTGTTTTTAAATATATGAATAAATAATATAATTATTTAATGTACACTACATCTAACCCTTTACTTACGAAGTAAGTTGATTCGAGAAAGTTTTGTATAAATCATAACCACGTAAACTAAGATTGGCACTTATTCGGGAAGAATAGGCTCCAAGGTTTCGTGTTTTTCCTATATATATATATCGGTCTTAATTCATACAATTTTGATTTTTATGATATTTTACAGAATTAATCTGCCGTATAAATCGACGATTAATTGTATAAAGTTTTGATGAAGATATATTTAAGTTATAAACGACTACAGATAGTTTATGGTTTTGAATACGATACAAAGTATTTTATTAATAATTTGTGTATTAACGTGTTTTACGAGTAGAATATTACACATGGTATCGTAGTCTACTAAATGCTATACTTTTAAACGAATCAATATTTTTAACTTTTAAAAATTCAATATTTATTATTAAACAATGTATTAAAAATAGATAATTGTAACAGATTATTGTGCGATGATGTATATTTTTTACGTATTTAAAAAACGAGGTGTAAACATTAACCTTGAACGAAAACGAATAAAAAATCGTTAGAATTAGGTCAAAGTAAAAATAGATTTAAGTTTAGACTTGAATGAAATGTGATTTTTATTTTTACAAATCTATAAATGCTACATCTACAGATTAAATCCGTCGAATTTAATTTAAACGGGAAACAATTGGATTCGTAAGTAAATAAATTTGTTTGCGAATCAAACGTAACGTTTAAAGAAAATGTCTTTAAACACGTGTCCTATTTAGACCGAGGAAGCGTTAATTATAAGAAGCAAATGTACTTTAAAGAAGTCCGAATGTTGTTTACGTATTGTCAAATTGCACGTGATTATTAGGATTAAGACTCGATTGATGCTTGTATTCATATAGTTAATTTGGTTTCTTGTCATTTTAGATGTATGGAGTCTTGGTGTTATTTTATATATGCTAGTTTGTGGACATGCTCCATTTCAAGAAGCAAATGATAGTGAGACATTAACTATGATAATGGACTGTAAATACACTATCCCGTCACATGTTTCTTCTGTTTGTGTAAGGTATGTAGTTTTTATACTTAAAAATTTCTTATATTTAATTCTTGAAAACGTCATTTTGTATTAATTAGACATTAATTTGTTTATATGCTACTCGTCATATTAATCTCTTCAGTTGTGTTGATATTTGAATGTCGAGATTAATATGATCAGTATCACTTTTGATAACCGTATTCTTATTTTATAAATTAATTTTATATTAAAAGATGATAAGTTTGTTAACTGAACAAAAAATTAGAAAGATGTATTGTAATTTTCCTTTAATAACTCTGGGTTGTGTGTGTTTAAAACACAACTGAAACAGGGGTGCAGGTTGGAATGTTTCCTTTTCAATTCGGGAGACTGGACAGGCCAAGGAAGTGTAAACAATCCTAGCTGCGTTTGGCCAAGCATTATTTTGGTGGAAAATGGCTGTTTGCAGCTGTCATGAAAGGCAATACAAGGGTGCAGGATTTGCTGAACATACAGCTTTACCATCAATGTCCCTTGCTTCACTAATAGAGACATGACTCCCCAGATCAGCATGCTAACAATGGGGGCAGTATGGTGCTCAACAGTAAAAGTGTAGTGACATGCTCATCACTTGTCCTTCACATTCTAACATGATAGTTGTCTGTAATCAAACAGAAATAGGTTTCATTTGCTGTGCATGCATGCAAATTAACCTCTGCATTATCTGCCAATGATACAGGAAGAGATAGGGTTCTGTAGTGAAGCTCCCAGTTATGTCTGATAGTGGATAAAGATGCCATTGCTGCTGTTCATACTTGTCTTGTGGTCGACTGATTGTCTCTCCTGGTGAGATGTCCAGAGTCTGCTTACTGTGTATGTGTAGGAAAATAAATTCTTTTTGTTGTTTTTTTAAGAGTCATTTTAGATGAGTTGCTTCTAGTTGACCAATGCTTTATGGCACACTTCTACAAAAGTGTGCTGTAAAGCAACATCTGTCACAAAGGCTGATTGCTTGGGAAAAGAAGTCATCACAAGCAACAGTTAAGATGAGAAAAATGACATAGATTCTTACAATACGGTAAGAATTTATAAAGTTTTTTCAAGTAGTTCAAACTTTTAAAAGAGTTGTAACAAAACTATTCTTAATCTCTATAAATGTCAGAAAGTTTACAGAAAATCAGGTAAAATCAATGAAAAGATCAAGTCCATTTTTTTTTTCTTTTTGCTTATATCCTCTGTGAAGCAGACTATTGTGTATCTAGCAAAAGTTTATACAGGACTATAGTCAGAATTTGCTCTATTCAGGTCTAGAGATTAAAGCAGCAAAGACAAGCTGTGATCTGGATGATTAGAGGAGATTGATCGGAGTCAGCAGGTTGCTGAGGATACGTGTATCATACAGAAGATAGCTCCTTAACTTGGCTTTGCTCACTCAGCAGTTTGTGTGGCACTGAAATGGTTAGGTGTATCACTACTGGCTTAGTACCAGAACTGTCACTTCTTCAGTTCTTTTGTTTACCTATGATGAAAAATGGATTTACTATGACAATCCAACTACCCAAGGTGCCTATGTAATGTTTGTTGAACCACCACCCATCAAGTCTAAGCGAGCATTGAGTAATAAGGTGTTGTTGTAGCTGTTGTCAAAGCTTCATTTATCATCACTACATGCTATTGGATAAAATGATTGATAGTGACAGCTTCTGTAATATGCTCAATAACCTGGCTACAAGGATTGCCAAAATTTGTCCATATTATCCAACTGGAAGGGAGTTTGGTTTCATCTAGATAACGCTAAACCATATATCAGTAAGAAGACAATCTGCCTCCTCCTGCTGCAGCTAGGCTGGGACTCGTTCACTTGCCATATTCTCCAGATCTTGCTTCATCATATTTATAGCCGTTTAATTCTCTGCAGAATTATTGTAACGGTCAATGCTACCTGGATAAGAAGCTGAAAAAAAGTTGGCAAATGACTGCTTTGCTTTCATGCAGCCATATTTCTTGGAGATAGACATTCCAAAGCCAGTGAAACATTTCCAAATCAAGTTATCATCACATTCATTATAGGACTACATATTGAATTCATCAAAAAGAATAAGATAATCAGTAACCTTTAACCTAGCAAATAAAGAATTAAATATTTTCAACTGCATTAACTATCTATCTTTAAGTTTGAACGAAAATTTATGGTTGCGCGTAGAAAGCCATGTTTGCAAATTTAATTTAACATTACATTTGAATTTAAAAATAAAACAAATACTTAAGTTAATTGTACAGTAGCTTTTGTGCATTGGATAAACATCATGCATTAATTCTTCAATTTATTGAATTTGCTGGATTAAAAGTCATTGAGCATTTTATTGTAGACATCCAGTTTGTCGGCTTTATGCAGTTAAGAAGAATGTTTATCTACTTTAATATCGAGCTATTAGTAATCGGAGAATTTAGATAAAACATTTAATACTCGTATAAGAATTATTATATTTAAAACATAAACATTTCGGGTTATTTATAATCTGTTTAAAACGGAATACTTTATGATTAAAATTAAAACAAATCGTACTATCAAATGTTTTATTGGAGTCAAATTTACACTTATAGTGGATACTTTTTAAGTGTTAATTTGTTCATAAATATTTTCAACACAATTTTGGGTATTAGTATGACCTATGAAGT
This sequence comes from Centruroides vittatus, assembly GCF_030686945.1. NCBI lineage: Eukaryota > Metazoa > Arthropoda > Arachnida > Scorpiones > Buthidae > Centruroides > Centruroides vittatus. The sequence goes on from NW_027120776.1 coordinate 143,982, forward strand.
ATAAAACTGCATGAAACTGTAGTAAAGAAGGAGTGCACAAAAGAAACTATGCTTAAAATATGAAAAAATTGAATCAGTTTAAAGTAAGATGCAGTTTTTAAGGCTAGGGGTATTCACATTTGGAAGCTTTTCTTGCTTTTAGAAAGCTGTGAACCATGAACATACATTCAAATAGAATGATTTGCAATCCTTATTTCATTTTTGTCAGATCACTTTATTGTATGGCATTATTTTATTATTATTTTCTTGAGGAATCTTTTCCGCCATTTTTTTTAAATTCACAAAACACTTCTGGTCTATTGTTGGCAAATTCCGAAAACTGGTGAGCATTGCATCAAGAAAAAGTGGAACATTGCATCAAATTGGGAAAAGCAAAACTTTCGTGATTTTTAAGAAAGCTACCAAAGCTGGTATAATGAGAAAAGCTATGCATGCAAATACCTGTCTTATTCAGTCTTTCTAGAATTGGATCAGTTTTTACCTTTTGCTTAAATAAAATGCTTACTCTTACGTAGTATGAAGAAATTCTCTCTCTTAAGGTATATGTGGGTTAGTACTATTCTGATTAATATATAATAATTTCAATTTATTTAACATTTTTATTTCACTTATTGTGTACATGACGGGAGAAAGTCTCATACAATGTTTATACGTATTAGTTAGCATCTGACACTTCATCATAATCAATAATTTGAAACATTCTTTTACCACTTTTCATCACAAGTTCCTGACAGAATCGCTTGATTCCCTGGCTTGAGGAACACTTGGAGCATTATTCTGCCTTGTCACATATTCAATATTCTTTGCCTGTAAGTAGTTACAACATATTTGTGCATGGTGTAGACTTGCCTTATCAGATCAGAACAAAATATCTTTAATTTTATTGAAGGTATTATTGAAGGATAAAGGAAAGTAGTCGTTATCTCAAAGACCTATTAGGAAACATTCTTCCTGATAGGTCTTTGAGATAAGTGTGCTTTCCATTATGAATGATTCTGAAATGTTCCCATCTCATCTATTGCTTGCCAGATCATAAATTTAACCTTGGTCGAATTTTGTCTTCATCTTTACTTTTCCTATTGACAAAATGATGCATTATTTGGGTTCACTGCAATTTAAGTCTCATCATACATTATGAGTACTTTTTACACTGTTTTCTTGTAAATTTTATGACATCCACTTTTGGATCGCTTAGCTTGATCCTTCAAATATTTTGGAGTTTTCTGCACGATATAGGACTTGATTCTGAAGGTCTTAGTCTTGATATCATACAAAGTTGAATGTGGAATATGAAGCCTAGTGGAAGCAGTGCAGACAGAAATGGTTGGCACTTTATGATAAAATTTTTCAACTTGCCTCACTTCTTTGGGTGTTGATCTTCCATGTGGAGGACCAGGAACCTTCTTATACTCTATCAGTTTTGTTATACCTTTAGATAATGTCATAAATAGTTGATTTTGCAAATACTGCACACTTGGTAATCAAAAAGACGGTTTTTGGTTACCGAGAGAGTAGTATTTGTATTTATAACCAGTACTCACTGGTTGATTTTGTCTTCTCCTCTTATGAAGTGTTGGACAGTGTGTAACTTATGTTTTGCAACTTCTGTGTAGAAATGCACAACTCTTTGCAAATGTGTTGTCTTTGAATGCCTGGAACAGAAGTTGGTAATAATTTGCATAAAATGGCATAGGAAAGTTTGTGTCACATGCTTAGGCCCCTGGATAGCTTAATTGTTGTATAACATCAATCAGAAATAGCAATACCAAGTAAATTTAGTAGGTCTAAAGACTTCCATTAAAAAGCACTGTGCTAAGATAGATTTTAAAATAAGGGTTTCTCATATAAAATGTTTATTAATAGTTACCTTCTCTGAAATAAAATTATAAATTCAGTCGGATGTATCATTTCTTATGTCATTTTCATGTAACTTGATTTTTCAGCAAGATTTTTTCATTGATCTTCCAAGGAGCATATTTTTGAGCTTATTATTTAATACAATACATTAATAATGCATGAAATTTAAAAGTACTAACATATTGTGTAAATTCTATAGTATTTTTATATTAAAACTTACTATTAATCTACAGTTAAACTTGAATTTCTCATGTGCTTTTTTTTATTTAAAATATTAAAATCATTTAACTTACAAATAAACAAACTATTTTTAGTCATTCATTGTTAACTATATTTAGAATTAACGTTTTTCTATTGTTACAAACATTATCTCTTTATCATACTTATATATACATGTGTTAGATTAGAATAAGTGAGTAGGAATTATATATTCTATTCTGTTTTTTTGCATGAATGTCTAGCAAAAGTGTCTACAGTTTCTTTGACGACAAAAATATGAAAATTGCTTTATTTGATATTTAAATGTTATATCAAGCCAAATGATTGCCGTAATTAATCGGGCTATTATTATGCCATAATTAATAATTAGAAACTAAGTAATCTGGTACTAGGCAGACGTTAGGTGCCGTCTCATAATTATAGCATAATAGCAGCCTGATTAATTACGGCAATCGTTTGGCTTAATATCAATACATTGGGCTTCGGGATGTTGATATACATATTAAATGTTATCTCGTTAGAAACGTATTTTAATGGAGTTGTGAAGTTTTTATTCTTTAAGAATGTAAATACTTTGGGATTTTTTTTTATTCTCGGGCTCTAATCTTTGGAACGACTGATACAGCACCCATTGCCATAGTAACGTAATCACAATACGAAGACTCGTAAACATTGTAATAACACAAATGCAATTAAACAATTGTAAACGCTAATATGTTAAGTAGTCCTACTATTCTTATTTCAAACAAATTGCTTTCAAGACCGTCTCAGCATCGCATATCCGACATTGTTCTATTTTTAATGTATATTATCGGCATTCTAAAGCAATTACTTAAAATTTAAAAGTGTTCATTCCGTCGGATTGCTTAAATGAGTTTGAAACTAAAACAGTACTTTAACAGTCATTAATTTAAAATATGATTTAAAAAAAAGCATTGAAGTAGAAAAAATAAATATTTAGAAAATTTAAGATGAAGTGACAGACTATTTAACTGATGTAGCGTATCTTGTTAAACAAGGAAGTTCTTGCATTTTTGGCAGACATTATTAACCACACCCATCGTGGGTCAAGGTTGTTCAGTGTCTTAAAGTGAGGAGGGGATGTTCTGTTGCAGCTATTAGGAGTTCCTCTGCCTTTCGTAATACGAGTGTTTTCTTTTCGGGTATGATAATCTTTACTTGGGTTGCCAGTTTGTCTGCTAGTAGTAGTATTGTTGTTGTGGATGTTTTTATTTAAAATTTAATAGTAAATTGTTCAATGGATCGGTTATTTAGTTAAAATTAATAAAAAAATTAAAATATAGAATAATCTTTGAGTTAAAATATTTAGTCAACAGCAATTCCAAGGTAATGAATTACGACTTGAAACAATTAAACCACGAAAAAGATGTTTATTTTACTTTTTTCTTATCTGTATGCATTTCACGTTCTTTCTTCAGCCTCATTGTTGGTTTACATTGGTGCTTTTATACTGTACAAAGCTATCCCAGCACGCATCTAATGACATTCCACTATTTAAATTTATATTATTTACATATTTAGTATACTGAAGTGTTTTTTAACATGACATTTAATTATGTTATTTTCTTTACACGATATTTTTATATTATTTCTATTAATTTTACAATCGTATTTATTACAGTGTTGAAACCAATGGGATTCTTTATACTTTAATCGTATTGCTGCTTCATGTTCTTTCAGTTTTGTTTCACTTAAGTAGCATTTTGGTTGAGAACATGTACACGAGTTTATATACTACTACTGTTACGTCCTGCTGCTGATTTTTTTTTTCTTTTTTATTATAAATAAAGTTTAATGAATTTTTAGTATTTTTGTAATTCTCTTTCACTATTTTTCTGGCTAGTTTTCTTGTGTTTAGTGATCTTCGATGGAATCTGCTGTATTTTCTTATGTAATTTATCAGAAAAATGGCCTCTGTGCATTTGGATATTTCCAGAAGTTGTTTGTTAAATTACATAAAAAATGTAAATTTGATTATTAAAAATTGGCAAAAAAAAGTCTATTTCTTCCTTTTATATTGTGGTCTCCTACTCTGTATAAAATTTCTTGATAAACAATTATAATTATTAGGCCTATATCATTCTATTAAATAATAAAGTGCAATTTTACAGTACTTCATTGCTTACTGTTCTCTCAATTAGTTGTATTTTCTTCAGAGCCCAAGGTTTCTGTTGAGAACAAATCACGCAGGAGTCTTCTTTTTGAGTGGAAAAAGTAGATTTTGAAAATAAACCTACCTCAAAAAGAGTTCCTGTGTGATTTGTTCTCAACAGCAACCTTGTGCTAATTCGGAAGGAAATACAATGTGATCAGGTAACCCAGATTGTTCAGTCATTTAGTGAAGATTAGCATCCTCTATATTAAACACCAACCAAATGCCGAAATTCTATCGGGCTAGTATAAGGCTAATTATAATTATTAATGTTAATACGAGTTGGCGCCTAACGCCTCCCTCTAGAGTCAAATTGCTTACGTAATTTATTTAGTAATTAGCCTTATACTAGCCCGATAGAATTCCGGCATTTGGTTGGCGTTTAGCTTTAATATGTCGGGTTTAGCGATGATGTTTAATCCTCTATATTTCATGAAAAACATGGGAAATATATTTCTGGTATTGTTTTAAGTAGAGTATTGGAAAATTATAATAAATAGAACGTAATAGCGTAAATTAAAAAGAAACGTTTGTTTGTTGTTTATATTTATGTGAATATAAAATCATATAATAATTATACAAATTACTGATTTGAATATTTTTAAATAACTAATCTACCTCTAACACACAGAATGAATGATGGAAAATTAAATGAATTTTATCAAATGGTTTAATGGGAATTTCAAACTGGAATGTTCTAACGTTTACATAGATGTTTTTTTTTAAATTATAATGTATATAGGCAGACACTTTTTCAAAAAATATCAATGTAAATATTAGAATGTTTCAGTTTGGTTTTTTTCAACCTCTGATGGTCCATAAAACAAAGACAAGTGGAAATAACAAAATGAATTTATTACCAAAAGTTAGGTACAAACATGGTTACTTTTTGACAGATTGAGGCATTTGTCATATCTGTGGATGAGTTTTTCAATCCCCTGTTAATAGAATGTTGCTGTCAGTGACTTGAGACGGACCTTAACATTGTTTTGAAGATCGTCATTAGTCTCAAACCTCTTCCCTCCTAGCCACATTTTCAGTTCAGGAAAGAAGTGGAAGTCTTCACACCTTTAATGTGTGAAGACTTCCGCCCAGCTTGGAACTTTTTAAACACCCATCATATAGCCCCAATTTAGTGCCGAGTGATTTCCGTCTCTTTCCTGAACTGAAAACGTGGCTAGGCGGGAAGAGGTTCGAGACTAATGACGATCTTCAAAACAACGTTAAGGTCCATCTCAAGTCACTGGCGGCAACATTCTATTAAGAGAGGATTGAAAAACTTATCCGCAGTACCATGTTTGTACCTAACTTTTGGTAATAAATTCATTTTGTTATTTACACTTGTCTTTGTTTTATGCACTGTCGGAGGTTGGAAAGAAACAGCCTACGTATTTGCCACATTAATCAAGAGCTAACTTATATAACCTCATTCTAATATATGTAAATTTTGTCTGTTTTAAAGTTAGAAAAAAAAGAAGAAAACAAAAATTCAGATTGTAGATTAAACTGTTGACTAACGTTTCAAATTTATTTCAGTATTTCTTTCTTAAAAATCAGTCTATTTTTTTATATTTCTAATTTAGGCTTATAGAACGGATGCTAATTAGGGATCCAGATAAGAGAGCGTCTCTTGAAGAAATAGCAAATGATCCCTGGCTTAATTGCGGTGATGCTATTCAGCCAGCCGATTACTTACCGCTTGTTTCTAGGGAGCACTTGTCAGATGAAGATCATACTCACATCATCCAAAAAATGGTGAACGGAAATATAGCAACGAAAGAAGAAATTGTAGAGTAAGATAAATATTATTGCTTTTAACGAAAGTTTATTAGTTATGAATTTTATGAAAATAATAATAATGTTTTCCTAGAGCTCTGGACAAAAATAATTACAATCATATCACTGCTACTTATTTTCTTCTGGCGGAAAGGAAGTTAAGAGCGCAGCGTCAAGAAAAGGCCCAGCTTCTTAACAGTAGAATTTCTCGTACCGACCTTTCTCCGGTTGCAGTCACACCTGGGTTAGTATTAATGAAAGATAATATTATTTTTCTTACAATAAATAATAGCATTTAATGATATGTCTTGTTTATACTATTTGGGGGACTGAGACTTGTTTCATGATATCTGAAAGTGGAAACTGAATAGAATTTTTATTTGTTTAAATTAAGTTTCAAACTGAAACATTAATAAAATTAAGGGTACATTTCTCTCATTTGTTCTAGAAAAATTTATAAAATCGTATTTAAATTAAACACACTAACACCAAAATTCCGGCAGTAAAAACAATTTAATAGACAGACGAGCATTATTCAACCATCTTAAATGAAAATCATTAGTTTTTAACCTAGTAAATTTGAATGGATATTGTAATTATAAGACTGTTTAAGTTGGTTTAGTTGCATATTAATGTGTTTACGCTGCTGGATTTTTGGTGTTAGTATGTTTATTTGATCTTCATCCAGTTGTACGAACCATTAGCTAATCGGGGTTTATTTTTAATGTCTTCATTAGTACCGTCAAATATCACAAATTCTTGAAATCGGCCGATTGGTTTTCAACAAAACTGGTTTTACTTTCCTGGCTGTTATGTATACATAACAAGGGAAAGTATTGGAATTCGTGAAATTTGACCCTCGAAGTCTTTTTTGCAAATCTCTACGTTTTGAGACCTCCTGAATCCAAAAAAGTCAAAAGAACAGCAAAAAAATTTTGTGGGTGTGTGTGTGTGTATTGGTGTTTATTTCACTTAATATCTCAGGATGGGGTAAAGATTAAAAAATGAAATTTGGCATGGTGGCTTGTATATGAGGGGCATTGATGCTATTAAATTTTGGTGACTACAGGTTGAGGGAGTGGAGAGATAGTGGGAAGTCGTTTGTCAAATCTCAAGAGGGATAGGACTAATGAAGATTTTATTGTTATTGTTATTAGCATTTACAATTTTTTTTATAAAACTTGTCCCTACCCTCAAAATTAAGCTTCTTGTCATTTTATAGTAAGTAAAAATATAAAAAGTTTTTATAACAAACACTGATGACAGATGGTGCCTCACACAATTTTATTTTTTGCTTATTAATATAAAAGTTTTTTAAATAAATCTCATAGCAGCTGGGAAAGTTATGCAACTCTCGTTGCCAGATTTTTTAAAATATTAGATGCCAAACTGGTTTCAAGATTGTTTTGAATTCAGTAGAATTAATATTTTAGTACTCTATTTTATTAATATTAATAAAATGCTACAGAAAATATAAGCCAAGATTTATAAATGTGTGTATTATGTTTTATTCTCACCAAAAAGAGGTCATTGTTTCTCGGATGTGTGTCAAAGCTGGAGTGTAAAAATTTAACAAATAGCATTTGTAAACTTTATTGTTTTCAGAATAATTAATTCTGGTTTTCACATTAATTTTATTTTTCAAATTTAAACATTTATAATACATGAAATGTTACGTAGCTAATCAGAATCAGAGTTTCATCTATGACACACAATTTGTAGTCTGCAAATAATACAAAATCAAGGCTAACATTTGGAATCCAGCAAACTGGATGCCGTCATTACTTCTCTCTCACTTCCTTGATTTAATTGAACGTTTACAGTACTTACAGTACATTTTGAGTTAAAATTTCATCATAATCTGCATACATTGTGAGAGGAGTTATATATTTATTAAATACTTTTATGTTTAATAGTTTGAGATGATGACAGTTTCTCTTCTGGACAATAATAATGGTGGCATATCTAGTTCCATCTCCTGCATAGCCAATCATTGTTCTTTGTTTTATAAACAGAGGTTATCCATAAATTATGTAACGTGAATATGGGTGGGTGGGTATGCAAATAATTGTTACACTGTATTACAAGGGGTGGGATGTTCACGAAAATACTGTATTATTAGGATCTCAACCTTCGGGTAACAGAATGATTCACTTTTGTTTCCAGAGAGTTGCATAGCAAACCATATTGTTTGTCAATGTTTTATACATAATTAATAAGATAATGTAACATACAGAACTCTGTGCTGTGTAGAATTCTTAGTACAATTAAGAGGTTGATCTGTGATATGCATTACATAATTTTGTGGGCATGTGTGTACAGTGTGTTACGAAGCGTCACAGGTGTCATAGCAGTCGAAAAGTATAAATATGGCATTGTGTAATTTATGGGCAATCCCCATATACTAATTCCTAAATATTCTTATTATTTAACTGTAATAAAAAAACAAATACAATCAACATTGAAACATAAAAAGAATTTAATATAAATTATATCATGTATATATTAGCAACATGATTGTGCTGTGCACCTGCTCATAATTTATATAATACGCAGGGATCGGCACTTGGGACGATTTTCAGCAGCGCACTGATTGAATGTCAAGGTAGTAAAAATTATGTTTTAATTATTAATTACATATTTAAATGGACACCATAGTTCAGTGTAGGTTGTGGTACATTCAAAACAAAATTTCTTGCTTGTATATTTATATTACAGCATATGCGTTTGTGCTCTTTGTTACTATCTGCATGTTGTGAATGTGCTTCACTTGTAAGAACATAATTCAATTAACAACTTAACTTAAAAATTATATATTTTTTTGAAGTCCATTATAACTGGACCAATTTTGATAATATATATATTAAAAAAAATTGGTAGATTCATATCGGCTCCCAGAATAACACTTCAACTTAGGTTTGACACAACACCACTGAAAGGTTGCTGACTCCTGTAATATAGTATTATATTATTTATTGTTATTACTGAAATTTATACTTTTTTAAAGAACATTTTATATTTGATAAATCAAAGAGTTTATTTGAAAGTTAATCAAATGATAACATTGGATACACCTGGATACAACTTTGCTATATTTAATTAGCCAAGTTGTGGCTCAATAAATCGGATGTTATTGTTTGATTAATTTATAATTTTCTTTAGCTTCGTTTACTATATCATTTATTTGAAAGTTTCAGTTTTTATTTTTATAAACCAGGGGTGGCAAACCTCTGGCACACATGCCCAAAGTGGCACGTAAGAGAAATCATCTGGCATGTAATGTATCATATGATTTCTGTCCTTTCCAATCATCCTTTCTGTTTATCATTCGATCATCCTTTTTTCAATCAGATTTTTAACATTTATTCGAATTAAAGGGTATTCGTTTAATTTCTTTAAATATCATTATTAGAAGTCTAAGACTTTGGCACGCATTAACATCTTTAAAACTCTAAGTATGCTTACAATATGGCACACGGACTGAAAAAGGTTCGCCATCACAAAATTACTTAAGAAATTGCCAAATAATTCCAGCCATTTCCATCAATAACATGTTGAATCTCCATCTTGAGATCAGGAATTGTTCATGGGTTGTTGGCATACACGAGATTTGACGAAACCCCAGAGAAAAGGTTGCAGGATATCAGATTGCATGATATCAGTGGCCAGTTCTGGTTGGAATTGCATAAGATGATGGCCTAGAAATCTATCTGCCAGCAATACAACTATTTCATGGGTAGTGTAGTAAGTGGTATGTCCTGTTGGAACTACATGTCTTTTAAATCCATGCTGCAATTAACATCCAGCACTGTTAATGGGACACCCTTTGCATTCTGTTTGTTTTCGTATCAAATACTATGATTACAAGTTTTATATGTAGATGTAAACCATATTTTTGTATTTAGTATGATTTATCTTTTATCATGTAACAAAACATGATAAAAATTAGATATATACAACCAGTCATGTTTTGTACTTATTTAACTTTTTATTCACAAATTGTTCTAATGTGTTAATACAACATAAAAATATTTTGTTATAATTAGAAAAAGGAATATGGTAAGTTATGTCTTGTATATTTATTTTATTTTTGGCATTGAACATTTCATTATAATTAAGTCATATCATTTTTAGTTATCATTATTTATATTCAAATATATTTTTAATATTTACAGAATATCATCAGCTGTTCCCTCTCCTGCTCAAGAAAAGCCTACTGTTGGTGTTGAAAGTTTAGTGTCACCGTGTTTACCTTCTAAACCATTAGAACCACGACATTTTGGGTCACATTTAGTACCTCCTGGACCGTTGCCTGTCCATCCCATTATTTCTCAAAATCTTACCCTGCCATTAGTAAATATGCCATTGCCATTAGCTCGAAAATGTAGCATTGTAAGAGAAGAAGAAGATAATAGTAGTACTGCCAGTGCTAGTTCATCTCCAACCAAATCACCTCTCACAGATAAACCAAAAGATGGATTAGGTGACTTAGCCGAAATTGCAATAAGATGTTTACAAAACAATCAAACTAACTCGTCTCTAATGAGAGCGGCAACAATTCAAAGACCAGTATTTACATTACCAGTATGTAACAACGCTCTTGCTTTAACAACAACTCAGAATAAATCAAAACAGTTAGTAGGTAAATTATCAGGTTGTTCTTCCTTAGTATCGCCTAAATTTAAAACACTACCTCCTCACGGTCGCAAGCTTCACACAGTGCAGAGTTCGCCACAGCTTCCATTGAACGAAATTAACGAAGAAAGTGAAAACGAATCCGGACAAATATGCAGAAGAGGTTCCAATAAAAAAAACTTTTATATTGGAAAGTTACATTCTCACAGTTCAGTTATATCTCACATTATGTTGAAAATGATGGAACAGCATCATAAATTTGGAAAATCGAGAACATCGAGTTGTAGCAGTTTGGAAATTAGTGATGAAGACAACACAAAGCATAAAAACGAAAAATCCAAATCGAACAGTACCGACGAGAAACAGACCGAAGGAAGCTTAAAGGAAGAAAACAAATCTAGCAATTCGGGTTCAGAAAATGGGATTGATTCTAGCAATCCGGAATGTACCGCAAGGGTAAGCAACAATTCGTTAGGAAATGGAATAAATTACGAAAATGGTGACGATGAGGGACAAACCAATGAAGAACACAATAGAAATATTTCAGCATTTAATCACACTGTCTTTTCTACAGATAGTACCGACAGTCTTGATTTCTTATCAGAAACACAGCCTAGGTTAGTAAATTCAATGTCTTGTGGTGATCTAACTGCAGAAGTTGAACATTATTCGATGCAAGAAAAAAAAGTGATTCATACAGATAGCATTTCGTTAACAGAAATTCCACAAATAGTTGATGAGAATAGTTACAAAGTTCCTCAATGTACAGAAAATCAAATAGAGAGTACAAAAACAATTAGTCAAATTAGTAATAGTTTCAGTTTAAATACAGGTCTCAGCACTCTGCAAAAGGTGCAGAATCTCAAGGAAATTAGCATAGAAAGCATGACACAAGAAAGTGACAAGAATTCTAGGGTTATTGGTTTAGACTTGACTAAATTAGTACAATCGGCCGATCGTTCTAGTGCCAAAAACCAATTAGACATAAATCAAAATGGATGGAAAAATAATCAGAGGAAGTCGAATAATACTCGTGCATCCGGAAACGATCAACAAGCCGTTGTTGATATGAAAATGGCTTCCAAGTGTTGTACACTTTGTTAATTAATAGTTTTTCATCTTAGGAGGTTCATACTAATCATGCATTATATGTGTAATAAGATTTATTCAGTTTTAAATTTAATGGCCAGATGACAATTAAAATTGCAAAATTTAAAGTTTACACTTAGTTTTTAATTAGTGGCCAGATAATGACCAAGATATATATATATATTTTTTTCCTTCAGTACAGTGGTTTGCATTTATTTGTCTCGAATTTAGAATCACGTTGTCACTCCAGTCAGTGTCGAGGTAAAGTCGTCTGTTTAATTCTTTATTATTTCTTACTCCGTGCATAATATTTTCGTATCTTATACAATCAAATAATTGTCGTGTTAATGGGAACTTTCTTCCAGTCGCATAAAGTCATTCGATATGGGATCAGTTATTATTTAATAGATTTTACGTGCATTTTAAATTTTTCTTATAGATCTTTCTTTGAAAGTATTTTAGTTTTAAATTTTTATGCAATTTACATATGCTTTCTAATCCACACTTTTTGAAATCATACTGTTTGTTATATCACAATTGCAGCTGCCTATATTGTTAGAAGTTTAAATGTACATATATTCATACACTTCAAAGGTTTGCACAAATATTTACATAAACGAAGAATCGTACTTCTCGAAACATCTATCTATCATCATTTTTGCAAGTTAAAACTATATGCAGCTAGCAGATTGTTTATTTTTTGTGATTTTAATTTCTTAAATTAAAAAAAAAGTTATATATATATATATATAATATAAATATATTAATTTATTTATTTCATAATACTCTTACGAACGATAACTTGTTTGTCATCTACGATTGTGCACATTACATTTATTAAATTATTTGTTTACATTATAGATGTAACGAACAGATTATGTAGTAAGTTGTTGAACTCTACCTGTTTTAGTATTTCTCTGGGGGGAAAAAAAAGTTAATATTGTAAAAGAATGTAAGTTGCAATATGTTTTTTCCCTCTCTTCACGTTTTATATATATATTTTGCATGCAAGCAAACGTTTCAAAGATTAAATTTGCACACTCGATGCAATTTAATTATTTTGTTTTCAGTCTAAAACTCATCTTTGTTATCACTGACAGATTATTTGTAAAGATTGAAGTCTTCCAAATTTGTCATTTGATTGAAAATGCATTTGGATATTTATGCAAATCATTTTAGTTATGCAGTAGTAAATAACAATCGACCTGGTATTAAAAGTTTGCTTCCACGTTTGCTGAAAGTCAAGTCGTATCTATGATTTTTTTTTTTTTTTTTTTGGCAAGAGCTGAGTCTAGGTGCTACTTTGAGTTCTAAAAAATAGAACCGTCGTGGATAATAATACAGATTTTCGTATTGGATACAGAATACGTACGATTTTTTTTTCCATTTGTATGGTTTTCTGAGCGAATAGTTTCTTAAGGAAATCTTATTTTTAGATTTCGATAGCCACTTCAATCTTTATTTTCATAACCTTAAAGGATTATTATTATTATTATTATTATTTCTTTTGCATTAAATAGTTTAGGTAAATTGCCATTTATGCATGCAAAGTTCCTATATATATATATATATAAATATTTATAAATATTGTTTGTTAAAATTTCAGTTATCTAAATTATTGAATTTTTTAATTTTTTGTCTTTTTTATAAGAAACATTTTTGACAAGATTTACAAACAAAATCAGTGTAAATTGCAAATGAAAGTTTGATTGGCTGCAAGTAATTTTTAAATTTGTAGCGTCGGTTGATTGTTTTGCGTATCTGTTCGTCTCGGTTGTTGCATCCGAAGCGGTGATTTCTCTTTTCTTTTCGAATTGGCAGCTATAATGTGAAATGAAATATGAGCCAGTAAGCAACAAATCGTTTCCTTAAAATTATAAATTGCCACACCAGTCCTTCCTTCATGATTGAAATTGCATTGCTCAAACTTTCTCCATTTCTATTTTTGAAGCATATGTAAATACAAACTATAATAAAAAAAAAAAAAAACCCCCCACACAAATTCGCCCTTATGCACCTATTTTAATTGCCACGATTCACATATTCGCAGAAGGGGTGAAAATAAAATTTAAGATTGTAATATCATTTTTCTCAATTATCACAGCACACAGACACAAACATACACGTTGGCATTCTCTCCCCATAATTAATTTAACATATCGGATCAATTATCCACACTCGGCACACGGATTCTTTTTTTCTTAAATTTTATAGAGTAACGACAGTTTAGGGTTCACTCCACGTAGAGAGCATTCACTTTTCCAAAGACGGCAGCGGGCACATTCCTGTTACGTAAGCCATTCCTACCGTGCCAGATTCTTTCAAATAATTAGAAGTTTGCTCTCGGAATTATGCATAGGAAGCCTGTAGGTTATATTTATCATTCATTCCCCAGAAAAGCAATCTACTTACATTGAATAGTGTACATAAAAAAAAAAAAAAGAAAAAAAAAGCAGTTTAAATTTATTCTCCGAAGGAACCTCTGGGAGATTTTAAATTCTACTATTTATTGGAAGAACAGGGTGAAGTTGGAATATTAACAGGAATCAGTAATTTTGTCTATCCAAAAAAAAAGGAACAAATGGACAAGATGGGAACAAGACATTATAAGAGTTGTATAAATAAAAGTGAGTTTTCCAAGTTGACTAGTTATAAGAATATTGCTAGACAGTAATTTATAATGGTTTAAAAACAAAGAAAAATTATATATATATATATATTTATTATATATATATATCTGTTGCTGTGCAATAATCAATGTTAAAAGCACATTTGTACAGTTTTTCTCGGCTCTGTTCATATGTGCTTGATCTTGTACATAAATCATCAAATCATCTGTTTTAAGTGAAAGAAGCAAGTAAACAATTTTTAAAATTATTTCTGTGCTCTTTATTTATTCAAACAAACACTCAAATCTTATGAAGTTACCTTTTTTTTTTTCTGTTATAAGCAAAATATTTAGGAACTTAATTGTTCAAAGTAATGATTCCTTAATCAAATTAGTGTTTTGGTTCACATATGGGGGTTTTTACATGGATGGACAGGCATCAGTTCATCCATGTAAAAACTCCCATATATTTAATTATATTAAAGTGAAGTATTTAAAGTTTGTTAAGTAGATTTGAATCAAGTTATTTTTTAAGAATTTTAAGTGCTTGTCGTTAATAGAGTGGCTGTGAAGTCCCTATGCAGGAAGTTGCGTCCTGTATCAACTGCTTAGAGAATAAATTAATAACAAATTCAGCCAATGGGTGAACTGGGTACGGATTGTGTGTGGCCACCTTAAGGTCCGGAGTAAATAAGGTGTGATAGTTTCGGGACAAATGAGCAAAAAATTTACTTCTTACAGGGTCCACTGATCGCTAAGAGGTTAAAACCACTGATCACGTGCTGTAATTGTGGGTTTGTGCCTCACCAATGGGTTCACCATGTGAAATTTCCCATAGAAAGCCCACCTGGGAGTAGCCCATTGGCAGATTGCTCTTGTTGCATCACTGTGTTTCACCAGTCTGAATCCCTCTTACAACAGTATAACATTAAAAATGGATTGTTTTAATGAATTCCTGTTAACGTGGTAAATAAAGAATCGTAGCAAGATAAAATGTTCCATTGAACTCTGGTACTTTAAGGCTTTTGAGCCCATTCTCGAGTATCAACACTCTGTCCGGCAGGAACTAAGGCAGCCATTTAAGTATGCCCATCATAAATTTGGCCAGGCCCACAATGGAAACAGTGGGTGGTGAGGGACTGGGATTTTGATTTCAGATTTCATGCTGGATCGCCCAGAACGGTATGCTTTGTGCTTTTATGGCCTCGGTCATACGGCCACTGTGCCAATACCATTATGACAATCAAAAAAGCACAATACTGTACGTGTTCAAAGAATAACGTTTTCAATCGTTTTTAACGATCTTCCTTGGTTACAAAAAAAAATAGAACATTAAATATAGAACATAAAATGTGTTCGGAATAAATATGAAAATTAACGAAAAACGCCCAAACAGACAAAATATAGATAAATAAACAAAATAAATAGCAGAAAAAATATATACAGGGTGTTTTTTCAATGCCTGTGTATCGTAATGTCAGTGATGGATCCATATATATCAATACATTTCCCCATATGATATTCTAATTAGCCCATGGTGGACGTGCCCCTTTTGTTGTTGGTTTCTCTTTCCTAATCCCAAGAGGGCCTCAAACAACAAAATTCGTGACTTTAGCCTATTTTGCTAACATAAAACAAACTAATAAACGATATTTGTCCGTCAACCCATGCAACTTCGTCGTATATTGACCAAAACCCCCATTCCTTGTTTTTAAAGCCAAGTTAGCCCCCCCGAATGCAACTTTGTGGGAACGCTGATCCGACGTTGAATCAGAGTTTGAAGCTCCTTACATAATGTACGATGGCCTTTTTATAGCTTGTGACCCCTTTTTCATAGTCTGTGGGCGCCGCTGAATTTACCATTAAATATTTTAAAGTCTAAATTAAATTTTGCAAATATTTGTAATCAATATAAAAACTATAATTTTATAATCAGTGTTAACTAAACATTAAATTATATTTTTTGTTTTACCTGAAGAATTAAAGGGTCTACAGTCTAGAATAAATTCTCATATCAAGGGTTTATCGTATTATGAAAAAAATCCAGCAACGAGTTGCTTAACTTTCCTGGCAACATTTCAAACTGCATTTGTGGCACCATCTGTTATGATATTTTATTAAAAATAATGCTTATATTTTTAATTATTATAAAATGGCAAAAAGCTTAATTTTGAGGGTAGGAATGGGTTTTATAAAAATAGTAAATGCTAATAACGAGTAAAAATCTTCATTAAGTCCGACCCTACTCGAGATACGACACCTAACATCTATACACAGAGAAATATCCTGATTTTTTTGCATTTCTTTACACTTCTCCGAGTCCAAAAATATTGGGAGGCATTTTCTGACCGATCGCAGTACTTTCCCTCTGTTATATATAACAGCCGGGAAAGTAAAAATTGTAGACCTATTAATTCCCTCTGTCCGTCCTTCCTATCTCGAGAAGGGAGTTAGACGAAAGACCATATATGGAAACTTTAGGGCACGAGTCCCCGACTTACTATAATTCTAACTTCCGAAAGTCAAATACAAACCAGAAGTCACGTTATTTCAATTAAAAATCATCCCCAAAAGGAATTGATGAATGGCACAACTCTACTGTTACAGGAAAGGTATGATGTACAGGGCAAACCACTACTAATTTGAGGTGGCAAGCATATATATTTATTTTTCAATGTTAATTAAATAGTAATATATTTAATACTCTTTCATCCCATTAAACATAAGGGCAGATAGGACCAAATCTCAGGATGTAATTTTTATAAAAAAATGTCAAGTGGGATATCATCCCTATTGTTCCTATCCAGATCTCCCCAATAGAACAATATACTGATATTAGGAACATCAATGTTGAAAAACTGGTACAATACTGTACTAAAATGCTATAGAGGTTCGATGTCATTTAGCCTTATATTCATGATTTCATTTGCGTTAATTTCCATTTGTGATTGCAGATAAAATAATGTTAGCAAAAAACAAATTATTACAAAAATTCTAGTTAAATATGTAAGAAAATACCAAATCGAATAATAAGCACAAATAATTCAATTTTAATATCATTAAATCCCAAGTATATAAATTAACAAGTTTATAATTCAAATATATACATTTATTACTAATTAGCTTCCTAGGAAAAGTTTTCATATAAACATCAGAATTGTCAAATACCCAGGATTTACAATGGTAAAATAACATTTCTTACAATCTTTGGATTAAAAATACTATATTTTATATTTTCTTGTATAGAATTCTTAAATCAACACACTAAAAACCTTTTTTATATCCCAGTAAGAACAGCTTTAGATAAAAATTAACGTTTTCCACCAAAAACTTGGTCTTCGTCGGGCTATTGACCAGTATAAAATTCAAAACTGGAATTCGAACGTGTTTAAAATGACGTGTCGATTTATCCTTCCCACGGATCTTGTTACAAAAGAGGATAACGTATGGAAAATTCCTTTGTCAAATGGATTGGATATCAATACATATTAATAATGTGATTGTGCGAGAAGTTGGTTTTGGAATTCTTAAAATTGTATTTAAGAATTCCAAGCAGAATGTTCCTCAGAATTCATAGAACTTAGGAGATTCACAGCAGTGTACTCTTGTTCTGTGGAGGAATTCGATAATGCCCTGGTATTGTTAATATCCTTTCTCCCCTTCTTAGTGGAACTTAATCCTAGCCGAGGCTCAACGTTTCTCTTTTTGATTTTTTTGTTTGATTAAAATTTTCTTTGTTAATATTTGCTGGAATAGCTTGTAACATGGTCTGTATGGGTAATAACAGTCTTTCTAAAGCTTCAAATTCTTCTATAGATTGAAGCTTTTCAACTAGTTTCTTAATTTGATCCAGATGGCATAGTATATTTTTCTTTTTTGAAGCCAATTTCCTATTATTGTTTAACATATTTGATTCATCATTACGAATATCTATATTGCTGCTTAGGTGATCCAATAACACTACTTCTTTGTTTCTTTCATCATTATTTATCCATGTAAGAAGTTCTTCCTGCTGTCTTTCACTCTCTTTTGAAACTGACTCAGCTTTCAATTGGCAAACAAGATGAATGTGTTTGCACATATTGAATTTGATAGCTGAATCAATGCATGTGCATGTGTACATGTGAATGCAAGATTTACACTCGTTACATATCATTTGACATTCGCAGTTTTCTTTTACCATAGAAACTGTATTGATATCCGATCCATTTGGCGAAGGAATTTTCCATACGTTATCCTCTTTTGTTACAAGATCTTTGCACAAGCTTAAACTAGTTCTGTGCCTTTTTCTCAGTTCAGAGAGCTTGCTTGTTACTTTTTCTTTACGCATGACAATGATTCTATCATACATCTTATCTCTTAAAAATGTCATTAAAGCATGAATGGCTTTGTCTAGACGCTTTTTCTTTCCTTGCAAATATAAGTGTTTAATGCACTTATGCATATTCTCTATGTGCATATTTGTATTTAGATCACAATGTAGTCTGTAGCAATAAGCCCAATATTTTGCAGTTTTCATATAGATTTCTGTGAAATATTGACCAAAGTCAGTTGTGTCAGGATCATCAACCAACTTTATCACTGCTGCTTCTGAAATTAATTTAAATGTTTCTTCATCTCTTTCTTGCATCAGTGATTGTATGATATTATACACTTCAGTCTGTTTCTCTTTAGACTTTATTCTACAGAGATTCTTGCGCCATGCACAATCAACATGCCACGGACAATATAATCTTTGAGTAGGTTCCCCCATAACGTTCACCCAGGCATTGAAAAATGAGTCAGCCATATCCGACATAAATATGTTTGGTGACAAGGAGCCTACTCGTTCTTTAATCTTAGAAAAGAAGATCTGTAATATCTCCTCATCAGTTCTATTACTAAACATAAAGGCACAAGGAAATCCTTCTTGCATGTTATCAATTATTATCAGTGATATTAACTCAAAATCAAAAGCATTAAGTCCATGGGTCCCATCAATACACACAGCACCGCTTCCATACTTATCTAGCATTAAAGCCTGACCATCGTTCATAATAGCTAAAGCAAAGTCGGATTCTACTAAATTACAATATTCTTCACATTTCTTCCCTTCCGGTTTATAAAACAACACGCAATCATCGTTTCCGTCTCTCATTTCGTTCACCTGGGTGTCTACGCTCGTCGAATCACTCGAACGCCTCACGGATTTCGACGCCAAATCAAAACTTTTCTCGATATTATATAGATCCTTTCTGGTTAACAAATGAAGTCTCTGTAGCTCTTCCGTCGTCGACAGACCATTTCTGACTTCCTCTAATATGGCATTGAAAGGTTTCTTGGAAGAAATTTTTGCCGCCAAAGCACTTCTCTCGCTCGGTGTCAAAAACGTATGACACAATTCGTTTCGATGGCCCACGTGTTGCGGAGTTAAGGTAACAATACACTTTTCATCGCCTTTTATCCTCACTTTCATTTGGGACGGGCAGAATCCATCAATTTTTTTGCTTCCTTGCAGTTTTAAATGACGAATACCTTTTCCCTTGCTTTTGAAGTAACCGGATCTATGGCAGTTATAATATATAGTACCATTACGCTTAATGTTCGTTTCCGAACCACTCATTATAACGTACTTGACGGTGTTTTCCACTTCGTATTTCTTTTTCCATTCCTTGAAATCAGCAAATGAATTAAATGTCTGAATATTACTAGATATGGTAATGTCGTGTATGTTGCTGAAATGTGACAATATTTCTTTTTTCTTCTGATACGCACGTGAGCACACACTACATTTAAAAAATTTAATATCTTTATAATTGATGTTAAATCCCTTTCTGTGCTTCTCCTTAATATGCCTATTTAAACTCTGCTTGTGATTATACTTTGAGCCACATTCACCGCATTCCATTATCTACTCCATTAAACACCAAACATCAACACAGAACGAAACTTACACTTAAAGTACTGCAGACAGTGTTGCCACAACTTTGGCACTAACAGCTTCAAATAAAGAAGCCAAAATGTAGCTAAATAAAAGTTGGAAAAAGTGTTGTTGTTAATTTTAATGACAAAAAAAATAAAAAAGTTTGTATGAAACACAATACTAAAGCAGTTGACAGCACTAAAATGAAAATTATTTTATGAAAATTAAAAAATCGTACAGATTAAGCCAAGGCGTTTGATTGCGTAGATCATACGAAACTGTGGGCGAGCCTCACACAAATAGCAGTGCCATCTCATCTAGTTCAGCTGATAAGATCACTCTATCTCACGAAGAAGGCGACGGTGAGGATTCCTTTTGGTCACACCAAGGTTAAAATCAGCAAGAGAGTGCGTCAAGAGTACATTTGATCGCCAATACTTTTCAACATCTATGATGAGGTAATCATGAGAAGGGCCAACCTGGATGAATCCAACATCGGTGTTAAGAATGGAGGCAAGAATATAAACAACCTCCGCTATGAGATGATGTAACACTCCTTGCCGAAAACCAACAGGGTCAAAAAGACAAAAACAATCCTGACAACTGCTAACGTAGGAAAAACCATGATGACGATTGGATGTGAACAACACCAAATTATCCAAGATAGTCTTTATATTCTTGGGATATAAGATAGTCTGTGATAATGATTCCAGCCCGAACATAAAAAGCAGGATAATACTAGGTCGGTCACATACTAGGAATGGAGAGGTGCGGGAAGAGCACTAAAACCAAATAGACTCATAAATGCAATTATTTTCCCATAACTATCCTTACACCCTACGCCAGTCGATCTGCTGCTGTCCGTCGAAAAATATTCGTAACCTCTGTTTCGAGTTCGCAACAAAACACTCCGAGCCGCGTCGTTGTTCGCTTCCGTTATGAATAAAGGACTCGTTGACGTGCGAACGGCAACGACGAAACAAAACTCTGGTTTATTGCGAAAGCCGTACGCGTTGACCGAAACACTTGTTCTGAAAACTGCACTGCGTTAATGCGTGTTTAAATGAATAGCCTCCAGTTCAACTGATGAGGGATTTATCGTTACGTTGAAAAGCAAAAAATAAAAAATAAAAACAAAGTCTGTAGTAAACACCGATTACGACGTTCCGAATCTGCAAAATAAAACGACTGACTCGTGTGGAGGTCGAACCCACGGCCTTCGCGTTATTAGCATGACGCTCTAACCGACTGAGCTAACGAGCCGCGAATGCCGGGCGATTCTTCAAGAATATTCTGGAGACAAGATCGACATTCCGTTACGATGCATGCAACCACGAAAACAGATAACCGAACAATCTACTTTAAATTAGTATTTCCACGAAACTTTTATGCTACTCAATTGCCGAAATGAACTGATTTCAACAAGCGCGGTTTGCAGAAAATTCAAATACATGTCGCTCAGGTCGGCAAACTGCAAATGCACCCTTCGATATCTCGCTTCCATTACTCTCCACTTGGGTGACATTTAATACCTCGCTACAACGCAATGACAGTAAATAATCGCCAGCGAAAGTTCCCGAAACGATAGCATTGATAGCGGGATATTCAGAAGGCAAGCGCGTGTCACGGACACATCTGAACATCGATGTTTGGCTGGGTATATTCGGCGCTTTCTCCTCAGGTGACTGCGCTAGACACCAAACATTCCGCTAGCAAACGCACCGAAATCTCACCTCGATTAGCTTTCGACTTCTGAATCGTATGATTTCAACAATGGAATTCGAACAATAAAATTCAACAATACTATTCATTGTTGCGTTGTATTAAAATCTGAAAAATTTCTAAAACTTTTCGTAATTTTTTTCAAATAAAAATATTTGTTGATTAATTACACTAAATTGTGTTCAAGAAATAAAAAAATATTAATATTTAATAATCATACTATAATATAAAATTAAATTATATTTTAATCGTTTTTTTACTTCTAATTTGGTAACGAGAAATTGTTTGAATTTATTTAGACAAATAAACATGTTTTCAAGACAATTTAGCAATAAATATTTCCAAAAACGCCAGTTTTCAAACTTTTAATGTTAAGTCTATGGGACACCTTCTTTCCGTTTATTGGCCTTAAAAATCTTATTTATACGCCTTCTATGCTCTTATTCGTCATTTGTATTATGACTGATTCGATATCAGGCAATGATCGTTTTTTCAGTACACTAACTCGGCTCCACCCTCCTCCAGTGGTCGCGCTAATAAAACTTCCTCCTTTAGACGCGCGGGGTGCAGGTGCACCCCATGCATTTTGCAGTGCTATTTTATGAAAAGTTTTTTTCCCTGGAAATTTTAACTTTTTCAGTGCGATCTTCAGTACTTTAAAGGAAGGTACTGAGGGCATCATTTTTAAGCATTAATTACATGAAAAAATACACGCGTTTAAAAGTGTTTGGGGTGCACCTGCATCCCGCGCGCCTAACGCAGGGTAAATTAAAAGCTACACTCACTAAATTAAAAATTCCCACTCGAAAGATCGCTCAAGGATTGTGTTGATTTTTTTTTTTTATTTTTCAAATTCAAGTCAGTTTTATATCTGATCTTTCATTCAATAGATTTCCATTCATTGAATATTTGAATGCCATTTTCTAATTTGTTTCGAGGCTTTTTTATTTTTCTCTATACGCAAAGTATTAATCATTTATAAACTCAAAGTAGTGCTTACTAATTAACAATGGGAAGTGAAGTCCCTGAGGCTACTAGAACTAATCCCCAGGAATTTTTCGGGGGGTGGTCTGTTCGGATATGTCGGGCCCCGTCCCTCATCACCCGGTCGCCCCATTGTGGGCCTGGCCGAACCCATAATGGGCCTACTAAAAGAGGCCCTCTTAGTGCCCACAGGGCGGAAAGAGTTAAAAAAAAAAAAAAAAAAAAAGAGGCTACTAGAACGATAAGAAGCAGTGGCGTAGCGTGGGTGTCAGCCGCCCGGGGCGGAGGAAAGTTTCGCCGCCCCCTTATTTAGGTATTATTATTTATTGTGAAATTTTGCCGCCCCCTTAAAGTGCCGCCCGTGGCGGGCCGCACCTGCCGCTCCCACTACGCTACGCCACTGATAAGAAGGTTCATTCTTGGGTCGGAATCTGGGTGAAGGTAGACATGCGAAAGTTACGCTCCTGCTCATCGTCTAGACGAACAAAGGGAGACGAAGTTGGCCTACAGAAAGAGAAAGGACCCGCTAACGTAAAGAGAGAGAGAGAGACAACGTGTAAGGAGAATCTTCGAAGAGATCCGAAAAAGATCAGCGAGAAACAAATGGTTCCCTACCAGAAGAGCCAATCAATACCAAACAGAGAACCCGAGTATTCCTTATAACCTCCTCTATCATATTAAAACTTCTTGCTATTCTTCCTTTCCTTTTTAGTTTTTAATTTAGTGTAAGTTAGTCGTAAGATTACAAGTCCGTCTTTTCTTATTTGTCGCGAGCGCGTTCTTTTGTTCTGTATTCGCTCGATTCTTCACCCCAGTTTTTATATTGTATAACATTAATAAGAGTTGGAATCCGAAAAAAATCCCGTATATTGCTAATCACGTGAAAAAAATAAATTGCTGTTGTTATTTTTTGGTATACTGCCTCTCGTGGACTATTGCACACTCGCATGACTATCACAGTGGACAGTCGCTGTAGATACTGCCCGAAAGAGCAGGACACTACAATACAAACGTAATCAATTTGATCTCGTACGCAAAAAGATACTGAACAATAACAATCTCATTCGACAAAAAATTTTCAAAATAAGTGATTGTCTGAGATTTACGCCCAGCAAGATGTGTATACAAAGTATGATCATATTTTCCACTGTATACAAGCGAACATAAATACTGAGAAAAATGTAACTTCTGCCATTTTTCACCACCACGGGGCGCAATAGTCTGTGTAACTCAATCCCAACGACAAGAAACAAACAGAAATTCAAACGAAAAGGATGGGATCCAATATGGCGTACAGGTTTTGGCGCGACTTTCGAATTGTCAGAAGATTCGAGTGCTAGACTTGTGCTTTTTGGTTTCTCTCATATTTTGGTTTTTGGGAGTGTAAAGTTTTTTGGTGGCTTTTCGACTGTTCGGTTTTTGCTCATTCCCAGGCAGAGATTACTTCCTGGTGGCTGGTGCCCCGAGTGGCTACTTCAGCATCGAAAAAGGATTTCCGGAATTAAAGTATTTCCCAGCTTTCTCCCAGGTAGGAGCGCGATTCACGGGCCTATCCGGTGTGGACTGCTCCATGGCTTCGGAGGCGTCCTCGCCCCCGCGCATTCGCCCCCGGTCCCCGGAGTCGGGCCCGGGGGGCCCCGATCCCTCGGGACTGCGGTATTTGGCTCCTTTCGCGGAGGCGGATAAACTCCGCTCTATTCGGCCGTCCCTCCCATCGGACTTCTTGTTCACGATCTTCCTGGAGGGCCAGGGCCCCCTTCGTCGTTTACGTCCGGCCGAGCTACACGCCGCACTCCGGACGCGATTCCCACGCCCGGAGCTCATCGAGGACGTTCGTTATTCCAGAAGTGGGCTTCTTCTGTTGAAAACAAGGGACTTCTCCACCGCCCAAACGGCTCTCGCCCTGACGTCTCTTGGGGATTTGTCGGTGTGGGGCAGGTTGGCCCCGGAATGCTCCCAAACGGCGTATCTCTTGAGAGGAGTGGATGTCTCGCTAACCGCGTCCGAGATTTACGAAATGCTCACGGAGGCCATGTTGCCTGTTGTCGAGGTGCGCCGCTTCACGCGGAAACTCAACGACCGGGCAGAGGTGACCCCTAGTACGACGGTTTACTTCTCCATTGCCAGTGCGGACCCGATCGAGTCGGTGAAACTGTACTATCAACGGTTTCGCTGCGAGCGCTTCTATCCTAAGCCCAGATTCTGTGGGCGCTGCCTTACTTTCGGCCACGCTCCGGCTTCTTGCCGTGGGCGCCGTCGTTGCCTAAACTGCGGGGAGGACCACGACTCCACGGGGTGCTCGCGCCCGGCGGAGAAGTGCGTTCGCTGCAGGGGCCCTCACCGAGCGGACTCGCCCAACTGCCCGGCATACCTCTCGGAAGCGCGGCTACTCAAATTGAGTGTTATCCACCGCTGTTCGCATGCGGAGGCTAAGCGTCTCCGGCCGTCGGAGCAATCATCCTATGCCCAGGTGGCGGCAAAGCCTAAACCTCTCCAGGTTCCGGAGGCCAAGAGTGGTCCCAGCGGTAGGGTAGAGTCTACCCATCAGGCCGACTCAGCACGGGGCCCGGACCACCAATCCTTGACCCGGCGAATCGCCCGGCTGGAAGCGGCTATTGACTCGCTACGGGCAGAACTCCGACAAATTAGATCTGAATTTCGGTCTACCCCTCCCACCAGGGAATCGGAACTCCTTCTCCCCGAAAACATCTCGTCGCAACCCCAACAATTACCTACCTCCCAGGCTCAAAAACGTCCGCCGCAGCGGGAGGAACGCCCTACGCTCTCTGGCCCGCCTAGAAAGAAAAAAGGAAATAAACAGAGGAAGGCGGCCCCAAAGGCTACTTCCGACTCAGACGGTCCAGCATCGGACATGGACCTTTCCTTCCCGCCTGGCCCAACCCGGACAGTATCGTTGGAAGACTTTGGCTCTGCCAACCCGGCGGAAAAGGTAAAACTTCGTCACCGTCAGTCAGCGCAATCGGCACATAATGCCTAGTCCGGCCCAATTCAACTCGGCCCTTCGCATCGTTCACTGGAACGCCCAAGGCTTACGCGCTAAAAAGGACCTTCTTTTGGCGGAACCATGGCTCCGCGGGGTAGACGTCCTTTTAATCCAGGAGACTTGGCTTGTCCCGTCAGCCTCCTTCTCCCTCCCTGGGTTCACCATTTTCCGGTGTGACCGTCCCAATTCCCGCGGCGGCGGTCTTTTAGCGGCGGTGGCTACGGCCATTCCCGCGCGCCTCCTTCCGGCCGCCCCAGGAATCGCGGGCCTGGAGACCCAGGAGCTCAGGATCTTTCTCCCGGGGGGCCCTTTTTCCCTCGTGAACGTCTACGCCCCTCAAGGTGTTCAGCCGGATATGGATCTTGACGCTTTGCTTCGGGACGGTTTTCGCCCTCGGATCATCTGCGGCGATTGGAACGCGCATCATCCTTACTGGGATGATGGCTGCACCCACCCCGACACGGCGGGACGCGCACTCTTCGATTGGTTTTCCACAGCAGACCTTTGTTGCCTGAACTCGGGGGTTCCTACCCGGTTCAGTGCCTCTAGCGCTTCAGCCCTCGACTTATCATTTTGCTCTCCGGACTTGCTCGGCTCGACTACTTGGAACGTCCTCTCAGACACTCTATCAAGCGATCATGCCCCAGTCTCCCTTTCCATTACTGCTCTAGCACCCCGGCAGGGGCCTCGGGTACGCTTTCGCTGTAGTACTGACTGGTCCGACTTCCCCACCCGGTTCGAGAACTCCATCTCTTCACTGGCCCACCGCCCCCCTTCGTACTCCCAGTTCGCCGGCCTGCTTCGGCAGGCGGTAGAGGACTGTTCGGTGTGGCGCGCCCCTCCTCCCCCTGGGTCCCCACCTTGGTGGACTCCGGCTTGTAGCCTCCTTCGGGCTAAGAAACGAAGGGCCTTTCGTAAAGCCCGCCAATCTGCCTCCTTGGCTCTTTGGACTCGCTACAAACGACTCAGCGCCCTTCTCCGCCGGCAATCCCGACAAGCGCGTCGGGAGTGGTGGGGCCGACTCTGCTCCTCCCCTCCTTCTCCGTCCACGATCTATAGGATTTTTCGCCGCCTCCGCACGCCCGCGGACGCGCCAACGTCTCACCTCATTCTGCGTACGACGGAAGATATCACTTCGCCAGCCCAGCAAGCCGAGGCGCTGGCCGCCTATTTTGGTCGGAACCGCCCTTCGGGCGCTTTCGCCCCAATCACAGCGAACCACAACGATCAGCTAACCCTAGAGGACGGCCCGTTCCGTCCAGCGGAGTTGCTTCGGGCCCTTCGGGGCCTTCGCCCAACCACTCCGGGCCCGGACCGCATCCAGGCCCAGGCCATTCGTGCACTCCCTCCGTCGGGCCTTGCAGCCCTCCTGGCCGCCTTGAACAGAGCATGGTTGGCGGGGACATGCCCCCAGGAGTGGAAGTTAGCCCATATTATTCCTATTCGTAAACCGGGTCGC
Source organism: Centruroides vittatus (assembly GCF_030686945.1). Lineage (NCBI taxonomy): Eukaryota > Metazoa > Arthropoda > Arachnida > Scorpiones > Buthidae > Centruroides > Centruroides vittatus. The sequence goes on from NW_027120776.1 coordinate 171,410, forward strand.
CCGGCGACTAATTGCGCCTCCTACCGGCCAATTTCTCTCACTTCCCACATGGCCAAACTATTCGAACGAATGGTTCTGCACCGTTTCCATATTTCTGCGGCTAATTCCACCTTCTTCCACCCACACCACTTTGGGTTCCTGCCCTATCGGGGCGCCGAGGAAGCTTTGCTCCTCCTTCACCATCAGGTCGCAGTGGCTCGGGCCCAACGGAAGTGGGTCTTTTTGTTGGCTCTCGACTTGGAGGGGGCCTACGACTCGGTCAACCAGCAGGGCCTCCTGGCCAAGATCCGGACTTATGGCATTGGGGGCAGGTTTCTTTCTTGGCTTAGATCGTTTCTGCTAGACCGCCAATTCCAGGTTCGCTGGCGTGGAATCCTCTCCCATCCCCACCCGTTCCGGCAAGGCATCCCTCAGGGGAGTGTACTGGCCCCCCTCCTGTTTACCTTATATATGGCCGATCTCTGGAGGGCTATTCCACCGGATGTTTCGGTGATAGTATATGCCGATGACATCTTTCTTCTCTCAGCTAGCTCGAGCCCTACCAAGGCCCACGCCCGCGCCCAACAAGCTCTAGACCACTTGGAACATTGGGCGTCGGGGTGGAGCATGTCCTTTTCTGCAACCAAGAGCGCATCCATCGATTTTTCGGCCAAAACCAATCGCTCACCTTTATCTTTCACCCTCAGTTCGGGGACCATCCCCCAGCAAAGGGTAGTCCGAGTTTTGGGCCTCCAACTCTCACATACTTTCACTTGGGACAACCATGCCCAATTTCTCCGGACCAAACTAACGCGGTCCTGCTCCTACTTAAAATACTTTGCCTCCCGCCGAAATGGGGCTCGGACCGCCGACCTCTTGCACCTTGTCTACTCGGTGCTTCGCCCAATGGCGGAATTTGGCGCCCCGCTCCTGGAGGGGGCTCCGCCCTCCAGCATTAGCCGTATGGAGCGCCCTTTACACGAGGCCCTTCGTACCGCGCTGGGGGTCCCCAAATCGACTCCCCTGATCTCTCTCTATACGGAATCCGGGTATATCCCGCTTCAGCTTCGTCTTCGCCACAGAGCGATAATGCATGCGGTAACACACTTATCTCGGGGTCCATCAAGCCCTCTGTTCCACCTTTTCCAGGCGGCTCCCAGTCTGGCCTCTCACCATTGGCGCCGCTTTCAGTCTCCTTACGTCGCCCGGGTCTTTACCCATTTCGCTAAGGAGAGTCTCCCGGTCGCCAGCCTTTACCGCCAGAATTTCCTCCCTCCGTGTGCAGATCAGATCCGGCCCAAGGTCCACCTCAATGAGTGGTCCGTAGCGGGTGCGGATCACGCCGAGGGCTTGAAAAGCCTTTACTCTGAGCTCCACGCTAAACTTTGGTACGACAGGTTCTGCATCGGTACTGATGCATCGAAAACTACTCTCAGGACGCAGATCGGCATCGTCATTCCTAGCGAGGGTATCCGGGAGACTTGGCGTCTCCACGACGCCTGCAGCGTTTTCACGGCAGAGGCTATCGGGATTCAGCGAGCGCTGATGATCGCCTCTCAATATAATCGTCCGACCGTAATTTTTTCAGACAGCCGCTCTGTCCTGCAGGCAATCACGAACGTCTCTTTCTCATCGACGGCCATTATCTCAGACATTGCATCTATTGTCAGCAGGTTCCCCGCCCCCCTGGACCTCGTTTGGATCCCAGGACATTCGGGCATTCAGATTAACGAAGCGGCCGATAGGGCAGCCAGTCACACCGATCTTACTGGTTCCTGGCGCCATTCCCTTACCCCGAGAGACCTACGTCGGTTCAACAGGGACAAGATCGTGCTCGCCCTCACCGACAATTGGTCGGCTGCTCTCCGGCACAAGGGGAGGGAGCACCTCCGGCCGTTCTCTCCTTGGCCTTACCATCTGGCCTCCTCGCGCCGTGCGGAATCGCTTTTGGCGAGGTTACGTACTAATACGGCGCCTCTTCAATCTTTCCTTTTTTCTCGTCACCTTAGCCGCTCACCGGACTGCCAGCACTGCGGGCAGGAGGAATCCCCCGATCATTTTTGGCTGGTGTGTCCGGCGTACAACGAGGCCCGTCGGGAGTTGGGCCAAGCCCTTTCTTTGGACCTGAACCAGACTCGCCACCTCAGCCAACTTTACTGGCCACACGCGGGTTTAGACCCGAGCCACCACATCTCAGCCCTTGAGCGGTACATATATAAGACCGGCCGCTTCGCCTAACCACCAGGCGGCGCATCGGAAGAAAAGCCGACAACGGCCATACCTTCCAACATAAACCCACGAACAAGAACAAGAAGAATTCAAACGAAAAAAGTAAAATTTTTTTTCGTCACACGAAAACTGTAAAATGTAAAAAATTTAATAGATATTATTTTATAAAATAAAAAATAAAGAATAAAAAAATATAATAAATACCAAATTACATTATTTTATATTTTTAAAAATATTCACGTTAACATTGCGAGAACGAGAATACGTCTTTCTCTTTAAGTAAGCAAAATGGCGAAGAGGGAAGAAGAGGTAATGGAAGATTCAGACATAATGAATTCCATAAAAAATGGAGATTTCAGGTAGGTTTTATTCATTTTACGATATATTTTCCCGTTCAGGTTAATAAAAAGAGGTATTTTTGATATATTTGAAGCTGTTTAAGACGTATTATTTAATCGTGTTGTTAAATGATGTTTCTTATCTTTTGTTTCATATCTGATCATACTTTTCAATGTAAATACCGAAAAAAATGAATTGTTTATCGTTTAATAAGTATTAATAATACGTTTTCTATGCCTGTATAAAGTATATAAACAATTACATTTTAAATAGAACATTATAAATGTTTGATGAAAGAAGCCTTGTGATTGGCTTGCATAAAAGTTTGAATGATTTGCGTCATTAAAGTAACGTGTTCTATATTCTATAAAAATATAATTTTTCCAGTAAAATTTCATATATTTTGTTAGATATATCCGTGATTTTTGTATTGTTGTTGTATTTTCTATGAAATGTGTAATTTATGCACATTTGCTGATTGTTTATTTTAATTGCAGATTTGCAGATTATATAAAGATATGCATGTGTGACATATAAGTTGCATGTGCGTGTGCAAATTTCGGTTAATTGAAATATGCCATATTTCGAAACTGGTTACGTGATTATTAATCGACTGTACCATTAAAATGGGCAAAATTTTTTATCCGTTAGTGATGAGAATAAATTTTGCCAAACCGTCATGCAAGGAACGGGCCCACTGGTGGCCGAGCCGTTCTGTATCCTGAACACTGGGAGTTCGGTCGTGGGTTTGCACCTCGCCGGGACAGACTGGCCACGTGGAGTTTTCCGGGTTTTCTCTGCCTGAGTAGGGGCCAGTTACCCTTAAAGACCTCCCAGTCAGTGGCGTAGTGAACATAACTGGCTCCCGACACTTTATTGGTGCCCCCTTCCCCCTTCAGAAACACATATAGTTTGTCTTGGAGACCATTTGGGCGCCCCTCTGTGAGTGGTGCCCAGTGCATGATACACCCCCTTGCACCCCCCTCGCTATGCCACTGTTCCCAGTAAACATCACCCAAGTGTTGCATTGCCATAACTTAACAAAACAAACAAACATATATATATAAGGAAGATGCCAGTAATTCTAAATCTTTTCACAGCTGGTTATATAGTGGATAACACCAACAAACCCATATAATTACCAGCAAATAAAGTTTTTAATATACTTTGACAAATGCTTTCACTTGTCAAAGTATTAAAAACTTTATTTGCTGGTAATTATAAAGGTTTGTTGGTGTTATTTAAGCTTACTAGCTTGTTGGGTGTTATTTAAGCTACTAATTGACAATTCTAACTCTATTATACCAAGAAATGCATTTCGGACTTTCTGTCCCTGTCCTTTATTACAGATGTTTCAAAATTTGTGATTATTACTAAAGGATCTATTGAGAGAATGAGTGGCAATCGAACGACAAAATATTTTATGTTGGTGATTGTTTTCGACTCTAAACGCCAAGTCGGAAAATCTCTGAAAAAATAGAAATTTATAAAAACTTGCGTGGCAAATGATAAAACAATTTTAAGGATATATCGATGCCTTCATTTTCTGACAAAATTTTTTAATAACGGATCCTAATGTCTTTGGATGTTTCTGATGCCAATTTCAAATGGGACGTTGCGAAAATAATTACGGAATCGAATGCACAGTTCATCAGTTTAAACCTGTGGTGTTCTATTCTGTAATTGTTTTTTGTGATGTTCTATTTGTGATAGTCTGAAAATGTGCATAAAGAATGTCCAAAAATGTTAATCTGTTTTTAGATTTTGCTGGTGAATTGAGTTGTTACTGTATTTATGTGGCATAGTCCAGTTAAGACTTGTAAATTTTAAGGATGTAGATGCAATTCTGTATTATAGCTAAAGTTATTAACTGCATTGACAATTTATAATTATACTGTGTTAATTTAATAAAAATATAAACCAAATTTATATATAGTGTTTGTTGTAACAGGTATGTGTAAATGTTGAAATGTGTATACATTTAAAGGAATTTGAAATTTAAATCAGATTTATTATATAACAGTGTTGCCTGAAGATAGCCAAGTTAAAAACAAAACATTTGTCAACATCAAGAATTTTATTGGTTTTAAAGGTATTGTTGATGAAGAATTTAATATTTGCAGCCAGATGGTTGAGGCAGAATGGCAAATGAGTCAGCCTGCTGCTCTGGGGATCCAGGTTTGAACTAATTTGGAAACCTCCAAGGAATTTTTTGTATATGGTGTCTCCTGAATATTTTTGTCTCCATCCCTCATCACATGGTTGTTCCTATTGAAGGTTTGGCTATACCTGTGAGGAGGGAAAAAGCCATCTTAGTGCCCACAGGGTTGAGTGAGTTCAAAACTAAAAAAAAAAAATGTAATATTTATTATTTGTAATTGTGTTCATAATTGTTGCATTGCAGCTTACCAATGTTATGATTCGGGTTTGAATGTGGCCTGAATACCATAGTTAATCATAGATATGAGTCAGTGCATTGTTTTCCATTTTTGTCCATACTTTTTAGAATAGGTGAAGTTGTATTGTTACAATACAATTTCACCTATAAATAGAAGCTATAACATAGGCAAATGTCATTAGAAAATTAATATAGAATGCAATAGGTTGTAAAAAACTTTAACAAAGATAACATGGTTTATTAGCAAATTAATGTATAAGATGTTATTTTTGGTAAAATCTCAAATATAACATCAGAAATAATAATCTCATACAGTTACTTAGTTGGGTTTAATCATTTTAAAAAAAAAAGATAAAACTGAAGTATTAAATACAGTGTCAGTATAAAGGCTTGTATCAGATCATATTTACATACATATATGAGCCGTTTTCTTTGAAAGTGGTGTAAGTCCATTTTTGACAAAATGAGTTACGGTAAATGAGGTAGTTAATGATAACAATGAATGCAATCTGCTATATCTATAGCTTTTTATCTATAACAGTTCCCAAAAAAAATCCTTCAAAATTGTCATTATAAATTTGTGTAGTTAATGAAATTACAAATATAATTACTTTGAAAGTGGTATAAGTTCACTTTCTGCAAAATAGAAGGAAATGTATCAAAATAAGAGTTTATTTTATAAATACCTACCTGAATCACCGTCCGATTCTAAGTTGACATTATCCATTTCAAACATTATATAATATAAAATGCACATTTGTTATCAAATGAACAATTTATTAGTAATTTTAGAGGTAATCGTACTTATTTACTTCAAGTTAAGTGAACAAACAGAACACACTACTACTCTACAAAAAACGTGGGAAGTACCAAAATTCCAGTGAACGAACAAAAATTTGAAAATATAATACTAGCACCTTCATATCATCATGCCAGACCCATCACATCTGAAAAATTTAACGATATGATGGATCTATTACTTTATATTCCTCCAATACATTATGAGTATTTTCAAAAACTTCCTCATAATGATAAAAGTAAAAATGGCACATATTAATATAAAGTTGTAATTAAAGTAATTTAAATGGCATTACCTGAAGAAATATTGAAATAAAGCCTTTTTATTTTATTTATTTTTTGGCATTTAATAAAAATTTCATTAAAAAATCAATTTGATTCAATTGAAAATAAAAGCTTACGACCATAATGTAAGCTTATATTTACTGGAAGAGGAGATTGGACCGGAGGTCTGGGTAGTGTAATTGGCAATGCATCTGCATGGTGAGCAGAAGTTGCGTGTTTGTGTCCTGCTTCGGGCCGATTCTTTTCTTCCAGTTTGTTCTAAATTATTTAATTAAATTATAATTATTAAATTTCGCAAGAGATGGCGCCTAACACTTATCTCTAATACCAAATGATCTCATAATTTATTATTAATATAGCCGATTCCAGCACGAAAATTCGGCTTTGGTTGGTTTATTGCTTTGATACAGTAGCCACAATTAGTATTATAAAAATTTTTGTTAGGCTTAGCATAGATAAAAATTCAACACGAAGTGACATGCAACGGAGAAAAATTTAAACACTGGATATATTGGGTTGTTCGGAAAGTTTGTAGCGATTTTTGATAGCTGACAGTTGAGACACCGATTGACGCAAAAATGATTAGAATTGTACAAATCAATGAGTATTACGATAAATGACCTTGAGACGCGTTCGTTACAAAAAAACGTTAAGATTATTCAAATAGCGTTTAATTTGTCTCATTGCAAAAAATGGATGCGAACAACGTGCATTATCGACACTTGTTTCTTTTCTTTTTTTGTAAAGGCAAAAATGCTGTACAAACACCAAAAAAGATATGTGATGTTTATGGTGGGAGTGCTGTATCAGAATCAACTGTTTGAAAGTGGTTTGCAAAATTTAAAACGGGTAATTTCAGCCTTGAAGATGCTCCTCGCTCAGGAAGACCTCCTGTTATTGAAGAGGACCAGATCAAAGCATTATTGGATGAAAACCCTCATTACACAACTCGAGAGATTGCAGACATAGTGAAGTCATCAAACAGTACTGTATTTCAACATCTAAAGAAGCTCGGATACGTGAATCGTTACGACATTTGGATACCTCACGACTTAACGGAAAAAAACTTACAGGATCGCATCTCCATTTGTGATTCTCTTGAAAGACGAAATGAAAATGACCCTTTTCTGAAGCGTTTAGTGACAGGTGATGAAAAGTGGATCATTTATAACAACATCAGCCGAAAACGATCGTGGGGTAAGAAAAATGAATCACCATTAAAAACTCCAAAGGCCGGTCTTCATCCAAAGAAGGTCATGCTCACTGTCTGGTGGGATTGGAAAGGAATCCTGTACTATGAGCTGCTTCCACAGAATCAAACAATTGATTCTGATAAGTATTGTTCCCAATTGGATAAGCTGAACATGGCAATTAAAGAAAAACGTCCGGAACTGGCCAATAGAAAAGGCATTGTGTTTCACCAAGATAATGCCAGACCTCGCACGTCTTTACGAACACGCCAAAAATTATTGGAACTAGGCTGGGATGTTTTACCCCACCCCCTTACTCACCCGACCTTGCCCCGTCGGACTACCATTTGTTCCGTTCTCTACAAAATTCCCTTCATGATAAAAACTTTGATACGTTGGAAGCTTGCAAAAACCACGTGGATCAGTTTTTCGCGGGAAAAACTGGAAAGTTCTACGAAGAGGGTATCATGAAGCTGCACCATAGATGGCAACACGTCATTAAAAACAATGGCGCATACATAATGGAATAAAAGTATATTTTTAGTTTTAAAACAATTTCTTTTATTTCTCTTAAAAATTGCTATGAACTTTCTGAACAACCCAATATTAATATACTATTATTGGGATATACTAATACAGTAATACCCTGAACTTACGCGATACGTGGGACCAAGCGATAACCACGTAAGTCGAATTCACGTAAGTCAGGGTATAATTTCGCATATAAATACATACAAATTATTTTTAATTGGGGCTGGAGACTAAAGAAAAAAATGTTTAATAAAATCTTAGATAATACATATGTATAACAAATTATATTATTAAAATCGTAAACCGAAGTTATTTTGATGTCGAAGGCTTCATAAAATCTAACAAATTCGTCTGACGGCTCAAAGATTTTTTTACTCCCACAAAATTTCCTCGTAGCATGCTAATAATTTTTTTATTTCTCATTTTGTAGAAGAAATGCACTCTTCATCGGAGTCTATATTTTCTAAAATTTGTAACCCCTTTTCATTTTTGTATCAAAGTCTTTAATAATGTTAATTTTACATTCCAAAGATAAAGTTTTTCTTTTCTTGTTTGATGCAGAAGAATCAGTTCTACTTTGTTTGGTAGAGTCTCTCAAATCTCCGTAGATATAACAAACACAGAAATAAATAACACATAATAAATTGTAGCTATGCGCCGATTCCATGCGACACGTCCGAACATGTAAGCCAAACAATAGTGTGAGGAAGTGAGTAATCAAGAGTTGCGTGGTGTTCAAACAAAAGACGAATTGACGAAATTTAAAAATTGTGTACCTCCAGGTAGCATAAGTCGAGGTATTACTGTATACTAATTACATGGGATATACTAATATACTATATTAATAATGTATTTTTTCGTATATAATCGATGCTCTACTGCAGTGTTTCCCAAAGTGTGGTACGCGTACCCCCAGGGGTACGGGAAGAGTTTAGTGGGGGTACACGCTGCACCGTGCTTCGGCTGTTCCTGGTCAACAAGCAGTTTACTTTTTTCGATTACAAAGATAGAAAAATAATAAAAAACTTCGTTACTTCTTAGCGGTTTCGCCGGGTGCTGTGATTCTGTGTATTCCTCCACCCTATGGCCAAGACAACAGTGTCACACAAAAACCTCCAGTATCTACACATTGAATTGTTACAATGTGCGCGTGTGTATTTTTAGCTTTTGTGCGATTTTTCTAACAGGAAAGGTTTGTTATGTGCTTTAGTATTAATAAAAAGCTAAAATTGCCGAATAAACCAATTTTTCTGTTGCTAGTTACTACAACTAACAATTCTTAGCAGAGACTTACTTTGACAGTGCTTCTAGAAAGACGAAAATGCGACCTAAAGTCCATATCGCTATATCTAGGAACAATATTTTCCACATGGTCTTTTATTTTGGCTTTTTCGATTTTTCAATTGCAGCAGCATATAGAAATGGAATATCCTCGTTATCTTTGGTTTTTGATTTAAAGTATATGCAATTTTTTTGACGAGGGGTACTCAGCATTAAGAAAATTATACAAAGGGTACACAGATGTCAAAAGTTTGGGAAACACTGCTCTACTGTATCGTGTTTTTCTCATGTGACTACACTGTTGTTTTTGAAATGAGGTATGTTACTTGTTTCAGCCAAATTCTTGTGTGTAAAAATGTCGTCAAAGAATATACACACCTTTTATATACTGTATTTATTTTTAAGAAGCTGTCATTTTAATCTACATGCAAATGAAACATAAAATATATTATGAATACTATTTTAAAAATATCTACTCATATTACATTTAAATTTTAACAATAAATGAGTTATTTATAAATATTTAATTAATGTTATAAAAGTTATTTTTATATCTACAGATAGTATTTTTCTTATAACGCTTTGTCTCTAGCTTATCTCGTAATTCATTGCATAAATAAACCACTAATGGCTTTAGAAAACAATAGAGTTCTTTAAAATTTTTATCATTTAGCTGAAAAATGTTATCATGAAGCAGAAACAAAGATTTGCAATTTAGTTAATTTAGCAATTCTCTCTTCTATTGTTTGTAAAGTAATTTTAGCCTTACACTTAAAGTTGCCATGTCCTTTTTACTTTTGTTACATTCCTAATGGCAACTCAAAAGTGACTGGTAAGAAAATATTAATGCATGTGGCTATCAGAACTGAAAACAAAACATACGTCATGTAATAGCATTTTCATGATTAAACACCATGTGGTTCCAAAGCTGAATTTTTGTCATATTTGTTAGCTTAATTATATAACTCAAAATAAGGAGAAGCATTAGAAAATAAAATTGAAATGCCAAATGAAGACAGCTAGACTAATGTCTAAATTGAAACTGCCAGAATTATAAGCTAAGAATCAAAAATTGCTCTCGGATGTCGCAAGTGCTGTAGCTGGGATTGATGTTGAAATGGCAGTGGTAATTGTCACAAGTCTTACCATTAGAGGTAATTGCTATTAAAGTGAATCATGTGGAAATTGCAACTTCACTTGTGATACTTTTTAAGTGCTTGTGTTAAAATTGAGCACAATCAATTAAACATATCATACTAATACATTTGTTAAAATCATTGAAAGTTTTCATTCAGAAACTCCTGTCAGATCATCACAAGTACTCAAAATGCTGATGTAGGAAATGAATAAATTTGTAACAGTCAGGTGAAAATCAGAAATTTTTAGTTTTATTATACAGTAGATTCTATGTAGAGTATATTATATAATTGACACAGTTTCTGATTAGTAGTTTAAAGGTGAATCACTCGAAATTGTAAATTTATCAGATGTAAAGAGCTTTAAATCATTTCATGAAATAAATGTTTTATATTGACCTTGAAAAGCAAAAGAATGAGGCTGAAATATGTAAGTTGTCAATAATGCAATGTTTTGCATCAATACACAAAGGCATTTTCAAGTTATCTGTATTTTCTTATCTACTAAACTTTTTTCTATGATTCCTCTTGTTTACTAAAGTTCATAATGGCTATTCTAACTTTCATACTTTTTAAAAAAAAAGGATGCAAGCAAGCAGAGTATGATGGGAGTCTAACCTTTCATTTAGTAATGAAGCCAAGAAGTGATTGTTTTCATTTTTTAGGACTTCAGTCATGCTTAAGATTTGATTTGATTAAATAATAATAATCTGTAGTTTGTCGAAATGTTAAAAGGAAAGCAGTGTGATAAATGTTTGCTGTTAAGTCAAACTGGGGGAAAACATACTTTACTTCACTTCTCAACAGTGTTTTGAAACTAATTAGAATTACAAACATTCAAATTGTAAAGAAATTATAATGTGTGATGAAACTTGTTATGGCAGATTTATATCTTTATTATATGTGAGTAATTTTGAAAGGTCTTTTTGCTTAAATGATAAGATTCATGATATTTAAATTGAGAATTCAGTTCCAATTTCAATCAGTAATTATGTTTATCTCACTACAGCATTTCTGGATTGAAAACAATTTTTTTTTTTATCTTTAATTACAGACATTTATGTCTGAATACTTATAAAATATTTATATATTGGTATTTATTTTTATTTCTATGAATAGAGTATTTTTTTTATAATGCTTTGTCTCTAGCTTATCTCATAATTCATTGCATAAATAAAGCACTAATGACTACTATCCGGAATCAGAGAAATTTTTTCTAATTGTGTAAAACACTAATGGCTTTAGAAAACAATAGAGTTCTAAATATTTATAAAATATTCTATTATGCTAGAGTTAAAGTAAAATTATTCATTGAAATTGGTTTATATTTTATTTACCAGTATTGAAATATCCACCAAAAATGTCATTAAATCATCAAAAATTGCTTTGTCTCATCTGCTTTGGAGGATATTGGCCAGGAGGAGGGAAGAGGAATAAGCTACTTTGCTATCATGCCCAGTTTATTTCTAGTAATTAATGCATACAACTACTCTTGTATTCTTGTGCTTTTTGTAAATTTACCTGTTTTCAATTACTGAATACAGTAAATTAAATAGGGTACTTATGGGTTAAGAGGACGCCAGTTGGAAATTGTGATCAAAATCGCGTTTTTGAATGAAATTATCTAAATAACAATAGACTAGTAAATTTAACTCTAAAAAGAAGAAAAATTATTGTTTAAGTTGTAAAAATGAAAAAAAAAACGGAAGAAGGATGATTATTGATATCACGTGTCTGATTCCAGCAAACAGAAGAAACAATGGGAACACATGTTCTAACCTAACCTATTCTAATAACTTGGTTGATAATAATTATGGTAATTTATTAGAATAGGTTAGGTTAGAACATGCTTCCCCACTATTTCTTTTGTTTGCTGGAATCTGAGACGAGCCGCCATTTTGGCACCATAGGTAACATTAACCGTAATCTATAATCGTAAGCAGTTTTTGAAAGTTGTTAAATATTAAAACTAACCCTTTCATAAATTGTTAATTTATTGTTCGATTTAACAATTGTTTTAAATTTGAAAAATAAAAACTTGCATTATTCGGAAAAATTGCAATTTTCGACTGGCGTCCTCTTAACCCATAAGTACCTTAAATAGTACTGGAATAACTGGGGTTTTTTTTAATAGAAATGACATTTATCTTGGATAATTGAATGTGTGCAGGTGTTCAGACAGAACTGCTGTTTTCAGTGTTCTTGCAGTCTATTTAAAGTGTTTAGAAGATTACTTATGATAATTCCTTTGGGAAATGATTTTATCACATTCCAGAAAATAAATCACTAAATATAATCTAAATCAAAATATATGCTTTAGTGATTTAAATAACCTAAGTCTTAATGGCATCAATTCTGCTTAAGCATCAGTGAATGATTACTACAGTTATAGCAAATCATACTCTTCAAAATCATGTTTCAGAATTATTCAAGTACATTTCATTACCTCTATTTAAAATTTATTTTGTATACTAGTACTTTCTATATATTAACAGGACTTATTATACTGGAAATTATGGATGCAGATATTTAGTCTTACAGATCAAAAATAATTTATTTTTTTATCATATAATTTATATATATGATATAATTTATATTTATAATTTATCATATAATTTATAAATAATTTATATTTTTTATAAATTTATTTTTGATCTGTAAGACTAAATATCTGCATCCATAATTTCCAGTATAATAAGTCCTGTTAATATATAGAAAGTACTAGCATACAAAATAAATTTTAAATAGAGTTAAAAAGGACAAAAAGGCATAATAATTAAACATTTCATTACTGTTTATAATAATTTCTTTATTCATTTATTGATTCGTTGTATTGATTTTGTTTTCAGTTACTAGTAAAAACATACTTTTTATTTTTTAAATTGCATGTTATTGCAAATTCGAGTATAAGTAATGATTTAGAATTTATTGGAATAATCAAGATGATTACTATTGCTAACTTGACTTAAAATTGTATTTTTGCATATGGTTTTAATAGACAAGAACTCTCATATTAAAATCTTATCCAATATCTTAATTTTATTAATTGAATAATTTAAAAGTAAACTGTTATCCAATACTATTAAAAACTGAAATGACAAATAAATTAAAACAGTGTTTAGTAGTTCCATTTACAAAGAGTAAAAATAGATGATTAATTACTTTTGTTACAACTGTAGTATTAATAAGAACTAAAAGTAAAAATGTAGTATGAATCTTCTTTTTTTGAATTAAAAATAGAAAACAGACTAGTGATGACATCACAGTTTCTACTATCTCAGATCACTCATGAAATATATACAGTGTACTTAACACAATAGTTCATTTGTTTTCTTTCTTCATGAAAATGATGTAAACTGAACATATGGTTATGGTGATTCAAGGTTAACTTGCACATTTTGGTGTGACTTCTGTTGGTTGTTTGATCATGATATAAAGTTGGTTATGTAAGCACCACCTCCTTTGCCTGTCTACCAAGAATGAGTGCTGCTCTTTGGTACATGTGTATAATCAGGTGATGTGATTTTGGAAGATGTTTGTCATAAAATCTCATGAAAGAGAATGTAATTCAGCACAGATTGCAGACAGCATGGGAAACAAATATTGTCAAGATAAAGTGTACCTGATTGATGCAATAGATTTGGCAAAGTTTGAAATCAAGTTTTGAATTATTTGACTGCTAAATCAATATTAATCACATCGGATAGGTTATTCTGGAGACTGAAGGTATGTGAAATGGTGGCAGCAGCACTATCAATGTTGATAGTATTGAAACAATCATTCAGTAATATCTGCTCTATTTGAAAAATGTTTTTACTGTGTTTACCCAAAGTGCTGACTTACTACTTGATTAGAAGACAGTGCATAGTGATGCCTGTAAGGAAAATTTACAATGTTTTGAAGCAAAAAGAGATTTTGTTTTTTGTGACAGAAGTGGTATGTGATGAGATGGGTTCATTTTATTCCTGAAAGTAAATGAACTATGACAAAGGCATAAAAGATTCCTCTTCACTCAAGAAATTAAAGGTATTGCTGTCTGCAGGGAATGATGGTGAACATCTTTTTGGGATACTAAAGAGGTTTAGTGGACTTTCTGGCATAGAGGGCAATAATCAATGCACACCATTATTCTGTGCTTCTGAAAAAACAATCTCTGTAGTGCAATCTACAAAAACACCTAATAATATAACAATCTGACTACAGAACAATATATACCCATATACAGATCTTGTGACAACAACAGCTTTGGCATGTGTGGGATGGAAGGATCTCAGCCATTCCATCAATAGTCAATCAATAGTCAATAGTCCAGTAATCAATCCTCTTGCAATCCAGATTTAGCTCCAAGCAACTTTCATCTTTTGATTGTTAAAGGAGCATTTAGAAAGAAAGAAATTTGCAGCAATTAGAGTCCTGAAAGATTGTATTCCAAGTTGGTTATGACAACAGAACTACATTGATGGAATTCAAATTCTTACAGGATGATGGAGAGGTGCATTAAATGTGAATGGAGAGTAATTTGAAAAGGACCCATTGGCTAGACATTGTACTTATGCTTTCTTTGTAAAATAAAATGTGCAAGCCAACCTTGAACTGCCTTTCTAGTTGATTCAATAAAAATTAACAATAATAATTATTTATAACTGTGTTCATTTTGCTTATTTAGTTTTACATTTGTTTTCATATTAATAAAATGCTATTATGTTACAACAGTTTAAAGACTAAATGTTTTAGAAATTCTAAGACAATGATATTTTACTTTCCTATATGTCAAATTTAAAAGTATAGACATGAATATAATAGAAATATATAAATTAAAAAATTTTTGGATTTATTGCTTTTTACATAATTTACACTAGTAGATCTATTTTCATTTTAAATTTATTACCGGTAATAGCCAATAAAACAGTCAGTAATCAACTACTTCACATATATCTGACAATGTATTATCTATACCAGGTGTTGGCAATCTGTATCATGTGGGATGATTTTCAGTGGCGCACTGAATAGAAAAGTAGTAAAAATTAGGTTTTAATTATTAATTACATATTTAAATGGAAGCCATAGTTCAGTGTAGGTCATGGTACATTAAAAAGAATCTCTTGCTGGTATATTTATATTACAGCTCATGCAATTATGCTTTGTTTTGCCATCTACATGTTGTGAATGCACTTCATATGTAAGATCATAATTCAGTTAACAATTTAACTTCAAAATTATATATTTTTGAAGTCCATTATAATCAGAGAATTTTAATATATATTTTCTAATCCAGCAACTTCAACCTTTAAATTTCCGGTACAAACGACGAAAATTAACAGAAAAAACTAACGTTTTCGAATCTCCATCGAGATCTTCTTCAGGTTCGTTAATGGAATGTCATGAGAATAGAACTCTTTTGAAGTTCAAAAATCGAACATCTCCAGCGTGCGATGACGATGCAAAACATAAGATTGATATAATAGACCTGAGTCTACTAACGTAACGTCGCAAAATATCAATGCAGGAAATAAAACCATGTCTACCATCGTGGATTGACCTCCGAGATGTATCGCCACGCGTACGATAAAACGTTGCTGTCTTTGTAATTAATGCATTTCCCCGATTTGGTAGCTCTGTAAATCTCCAGGGTCTCCAATGCCCTAATGTGGTCCGTTTTGAACGACTTCTTAATGAGGGTGGCGTTATCGAAGTCCGCTTTTACATCGGGGTCCGTGGCATACGTCGACAGGGCGGTGGTGTGCCTTTTTTTGGCAACGTCATTCTTATGTTCAGAAACCCTTTTTTGGAGGGATCTCTTGGTAGAACCAATATATACTAGGTCCCTTTGGAATCTGTGGTCTCTTAACGGGATACTATAAACGCCCGGTGCCCTTAAAATGCTCGGTTTGTCCTTGGCGTTTCTGAGAAGCGAATAGATAGATGGCGTTCTCGTGTACGCTAACTTGGTGCCCTTCCTTAGCGCTATTTCCCTGTACAAGGAATGGAGGTCTTTGTTGTATAGTACAACCGTGTGCTGGTCGGGGCTCGAGTTAGGATCACTTCGCCCTGCGGAGGTGTGATGCGCTGTGTTTATATTACAACACTTACGAGCTAAATTGCGGATAAGGCTACTTTTGTATCCATGGCTAGTGGCAATGTCTTCAATGTGTTTTAGCTCTGCGATCGTGTCTTCCCTTTTAGTATTATGGGTGAATGCCCTATTTACTAACGCCCTGAACGCCGCAATTTTATAAGGGTACGGATCCTCCGACCTAGCGGGTATGTACATAGGTAGGTAGCCGGGTTTGTAGTACACCCGCGTTTCAATATTGTTTATATCGAGCTGAATGGAGACGTCTAAAAAATGCACTCTGGTGTCCGATATTTGATCAAGCTTGAGCGTTAGACCAAACGGGTTGTTATTTACGATGTGCAAAAAATCATCGACCTTCGGCTCGCCCTTCCATATGATAATCACGTCATCCACGTACCTACGGTACAAAATAATGTCAGGTGTAAACATGGGAACGACATCCCTCTCTAATTGCCGTATAACCAACTCACATAGGTCGCCCGAAATTGGGCTCCCCATGGGTACCCCCCTTTTTTGTAGATATGTGGTATTGCCGAACCTAAACAGCGAATTGTAGCACATTAGGTGTGTGAGTTCCAGTACATGCTTGCGGTGTGCCGGAAGACTATATTTGGCCAGCAAGACGTCCCTGAGGGCGCAAAAGCAAGGCTGGAGTTTGATGGATGGATACAGAGCCTGAAAATCAAGCACCGTGAGGTGAGCGCTCTCTGTTAGCTGTGTATGTTTCAACGCGTCGACCAGCTCTCTGGAGTTCTTCACCGTTAAAGCATACTGTTCTAGATGTCCAGCCAATATGCGGTGTAATTTGTTCTCTAGAATTCTAGTGGGGGCTCTAGCTTTATCCAGTATTGGTCTGAGGGCCGGCGTAGGCTTGTGCGTTTTCGCAAAAGCAAAGAGCCTGGGCGTATCTGGTGACGCGACCACCGCCCTGTCCAAACCTTGCGCTTTTGCAAGGGGTGTGCTCGTGAACCGTACCACCCGAGCCTGTAGCTTGTTCACATAATTATCAGTCACCTGCTCACATTCAGTATCCGCGATGTATTGCATCATCATTGTCTTGTAGGTCTCTTCCTTGAGTAGAACCAATGCCCTGTTCTTATCCGCCCTTAGTAGAATAATACGTTCTTCTGCAAGCCATTTCTTGGTTCTTCTTATTTGCCACCATAAGTTCACTTTTTCATTACGCCTGCTATGGTTTATTTTCATGGCCGCCCTCCATCTGTAATGCTCCTTGTAGACCTCATCCAATCCGTGCACCATTCTTTCAATATCCGGCATAACTGTTTCCAGCATTGGTCTCGACGAGCCCGGAGTATACATCGGGCCGTGCGCCATAGCTTCGATTAGGCAAGCTGGAGGAACAATGCCGTCCCAGCAGACAAGTGGTGTGGGGGGTGCCTTTCTCCTGTTGGGTTTTTGTTTACTCATTATCCACTCCAATTTCTTCTTGTACTTACGGGCCAATTTTCTTGCCAATATTTCTTGAAAGACTGCTACCTTTTGATTTTCAAGTTGTAGGAACGCCCGGTTATGTTCAAAGAGGTCGTCTTCTGCTTCGATCACCTTGTTGAGGCAGGAGTATACGTTCTTCCTAGATGCTCTAATAGCTTTTCTCAGACACAACAATCTAAGTTTCGGTATTAAGGATTCACATCCCAATGGTAGACGTATCCTGAATATAGACATGGGATACACGTTATTCTTCTTACATTCCAGAAGAAAGTTCAGTTTAGCCCTTGCTTTGGTTAAGGCCAACGTTAATTTCTTGTAAGCTCTAGCCGGCATAGCTATCTATTGAAAACAAACTTCACTCGTGACTACCGGTACATATAAAGTCTAATCCAGCAACTTCAACCTTTAAATTTCCGGTACAAACGACGAAAATTAACAGAAAAAACTAACGTTTTCGAATCTCCATCGAGATCTTCTTCAGGTTCGTTAATGGAATGTCATGAGAATAGAACTCTTTTGAAGTTCAAAAATCGAACATCTACTTGAATCGAACAATTTGAACTTCAAAAGAGTTCTATTCTCATGACATTCCATTAACGAACCTGAAGAAGATCTCGATGGAGATTCGAAAACGTTAGTTTTTTTCTGTTAATTTTCGTCGTTTGTACCGGAAATTGAAAGGTTGAAGTTGCTGGATTAGACTTTATATGTACCAGTAGTCACGAGTGAAGTTTGTTTTTAATATATATTTTGTTATACATATTATTAAAATTGGTAGAATCATGTTGACATCCAGATTAACACTATAACTTGGGTTTGGTACAACACTACTGAAACGTTGCTGACCCCTGCCTAAATCGGATGGTGCTATGGGAAAGCATCCTCTTGCAGTATAAATTTGAAAAATGTAGTTACAAACACTTGTTCTTACATAGATGCAATTAACGGTTTTAAGAAGTAATTTAATTTCACATTTCTGAGGATGATTTTTTTGTAGAAAATCCATCAGAGCAGGGATAAAATTAAAATAAACAGACCATTTTCATAATGTTGCTCAAAATATTCAAAAATATACAGCTTTTGGTAAATATATTCACAAATGCACATACCATACATAAATCTAGCTAACAAATTCTATAACATTTTATAAAACATAC
Organism: Centruroides vittatus; assembly: GCF_030686945.1. Taxonomy (NCBI): domain Eukaryota; kingdom Metazoa; phylum Arthropoda; class Arachnida; order Scorpiones; family Buthidae; genus Centruroides; species Centruroides vittatus. The sequence continues at coordinate 190,261 of NW_027120776.1, forward strand.
ATTTTTATAAAATGTATGTTTTATGTTTGAAATAAAAATATTATTGCAAAAATTTTTAAAATCTCTTTAACGTTTATGGAAAAAGAAGAAAGTATATGCAAGATTTACTGTCTTCAACGTAGGCCATAAGGGAACTGATAAAAGAATCAACATAAATATATTAACTCAATGGCCATATATTATTTTTCAGCTTAATGACCAATGGAAAATGATTAATGCTTTTTGTTCATGCAGGGCTGGACTTCGTGGTAGATGCAAGCATGCAGCTTGTCTTACTTTTTATTAGTAAAGAAGAAAAAAATAGAACCAAGAACAAATTTACAAGTTTGGAATAAACCAGCAACTTTCAAAAAGAAAGAATATAAACAAGCAATAAGGTTTAACCAGATTTTTTGGAACAAGGAAAAAAATATAGGAAAACAAACCAACACATATTTCCAAACGTAATATACCGATAGAAAACTCTACAGATATTATGTACTGAATGAAGAGTGCATTGCCCAGAAATGCCATGACTATGCTGTTTTCCAGATGGCGTTATCAGAGACAGTGACATACTTTATTGATTATTGGAAATAAAATATCCATCAAAACTTAGGAATGCTTTTATAATTAATGAAGACAGACAAATAAAAGTAAAGCTTCCATACAGCATTAATCTATGCCTTTTTTCTAACTGGGTTTTTTTTTCATTTGGAAAAATTAAAAAAAATTATTCCTATGTTATTACTGTAAGAAGTATTACATCTGACCACGCTACAAATATCTTGTTTCTTTATTTCAGGAAAAATTTATCAAATTTGTCATGTTAACTCAGTTGTAACTGTTGTTTGTAACTACAAGGTTCACTATTTTACCACAAAGTCTCCATCAGTAGTGCAAAACATATAGGCAGGAAGCCAAATCTTTAATTGAATAATAATAAACATTTTTATCCTGATCCAACCTCAGCTTACAATTCATATAGAACAAGTATGATTATTATTTAAAATGTTAGTACTGTGCGTATTGATTGATAATTTTTAAGTAATGTCAGATTTGATTTGAATATGATTTAGTTTTTAAGTAATGTTCGATTTGCTGAATAATTGTAAACCATTTAAACTTAGGTTAACTTTAAAGAATGATACTTATGCTTATTATTCAATTAAAGATTTGGCTTTCTGAAATAAGCATTTTAGTGTTGATAATAATCAGTAATACTTAATATTGTTTTTAAGAAGCTTTTTATCTAATTTATTATCTCCTAGTTTTTATGGTTGTTTATTTGCAACTTGTTGAAGCATTTTCCTTCTTGTTACTCAATAATTAAGAGACTTCTTTCAATATCATTTGATATGAAATACTTCTTTCATTCTCAGCATTGGTGCTGTTTGTTCCGAAAGGTTTTGATTGATTAATTGGAAATGATGCATGTATCAATAACTTCAGACTCTTGTGTTAACAATTACATATTAGAATTCAGTTCATTTTCTTTTCAGATTTAAAATCTTTTCTTACACAAATTGAAAGTAGACTGAAGAGGTTTATTTAAAAGAAGCATAAAATATTTTTTTATTTAATGTAACTTTTTACACTAAATCACTACACTGTTTTATCTTTAACAATAAAAACCCAGCCCTGTTCTGTAACACAATATTCTTATTTATTAAATATTTTTGGTTTTAAATTCTTTGTCAATTACTAGAAACAAATGAAAAATTATGTAGCTATATTGTGTGTGTTGTTTTTTTTTTAATATTCAATAATTTAATATAAAAATAATAAATATTATTTTGCTGAATTTTCTAATGGTAGCTGTATTATTTGTTAAGTAAGTTAATGTCTGTTCAATCCGAAAAAATCTTTCGGTAGACTGCGTCACAGCTATTCAGGTTATAAAACTCCTTCATTATTTTTTACGGATGCATTTCGAGCTAGTTTAATTTTCTAGCTCCTCTTCGGTGCTACAAAATAAAATTCAATTATTGAATTGACAAAAACGCAAGTAGATAATGTTTGTAAACATTATCTACTTGCGTTTTAAAACAATAAAAAACATTTCACAATACTCTAAGGATCTCCACAGGTTTCACTGGTTTATTTTTCACACCGATGGAGTACTTCTAGTTTCCATTTACAATATTTTCACAATCTTAAAAATTATTTTAAGGGCGTATGTCGTATTACATCAAAATAATGTTCATCATGCTACACAAGTAATTATAAATTGTAACTTTTAGTAACATTTTACAATATTATTTAAAAACATTTTTTAAAAAAAGGTTTTGTCAAAAATATAAATATACATGCAGGTTTCCTTTCAGTTAAAAGTATACTATTTTAAAAAAAATATCAGTATATGTTGTATAATCTTTGAATGGCCCTTCGTACAAAATGATTTTTCATACGCGACGATGTATAATTCTTACGATATCATTTATTAACTTGTCGTTGTGCCCTCTATCATGTTGTACTATTGCTGGTCAATTTGCATGCCATTTGGCAGATTTATTAAATTATTACCATTATATTTTATTATCTCTATATGTTCTTTGAATTTTCATTTATAAATATTTTTCTCATAGTGTAGGATTTTAATATTATTTCTATCTATTTGACAGTTACTATTTTTGATGTGGTTATAACCAAGGGGAATTATTATGTTTTAATCTTATGGCGGCTTCGTGCTCTTTAATGCGTAATTCTAAAGTCCGACCCGTTTCTCCTGTGTATTCTCTTGGATTTTGACAATTACAATTAATTTTATAAACTATTCCAGTCTTACTTAACAAATATTATATATATCATGTTAAATTATTATATTCAATTGTTTAATTACATAATATAACATAAGTTACTGTAATGAATAAATTATTGATTCAAGAAAACATTCATAATCAGTATTTTTTAATGTCTCTAACATTAAAAATCTTAATGAATTAATAATAGTGTAATAGTTACAATACTGATGTGCAAATAGTGTTTGATTGTTTGTTTGTTTAGTTAAGTTATGGCAACGCAACACTTGGGCGATCTGCCTAGGGGGATACCTTCCGGGAGGTCTTTTTAAGGATAACTGGCTCCTGTTCAGGCCTACTGGAGGAAACTGAGAAAACTCCACATGGCCAGTGCCTCGCCTAGCCCCGTCCTGGCAAGGTGAAAATCCACAACCAAACTCCTAGTGTTCACGGAATGCAAGAAGTTTTGACAGTAGTTGGTTTTGTCATCATCAAGCATGTATTTCAAACGCCAAATGGTTTTTGAAGTCAAAACAGTTGATTTTTGAACAGAATTTCAATTCAGATTTAAACACAGTAAAGAATTAGTTACAGAAATTTTAATAAGAGTTGAAATTTTTGAAGAAACATACTTATAAAAATTCAATAAAGGTTATTTATTATAAAGGTTTAAAAATTGCAGATCCTATTAAAATTTTTGTAACCAATTCTTTACTATGTTGGAATTTAAATTCAACCATTCTGACTTCTTGAAAAACCATTTGATGTTTGAACTCTAGATGATGACAGAATTAGCTACTGTCGAAACTTGAATGTTTTTCTGATTTTTGTAAGTTTTGTTGTTTTTAAAAAAATATATCAACTCCAAAAGTCAATTTCCTTTAAGAAAAAAATATAATGCATACTATTTTGTTAAAAAATCTAATAATTTTTTGATAATGATTTATATTATTATGTTCTTGAACAGTTTAATTTTATTTTCACTTTCCCAGCTCTGTTACACATAACAGAGGGAAATTATGGTAAACAGTCAAAAACTGACCCCAAAATTTTACATTTTTGGACTCAGCACCTTGAAACATTGAGAAATGCAAAAGAATTTGGAGGGATTCTTTCTGTATGTATGGATGTTATGTAGTGTGTGTGCGTGTGTGTGTGTGTGTGTGCAGCACAGTTTTGTTCACATTTATTGAAATTTAATAACTTCTGTGCTTTTTGTCAAAAATTTCTGAAATTTTGCAGGGAAGTTTGTGTATTAGGGGGTTGAGGCTAGTAGGGTAAACTTGCCTAATTCGTACCCCTTAAGGAAAAACCATCATATTATCGAAATTAATAAACAAAAATTATTTTTTCATTTTAAGTAACTTTTATTTGAGAAATATTTTATTACTACCATAATCAAATTTAGCATAAATCTTATAAACTTCTGAGAAATAAACAATTTAAAAAAACACTAAAAAAGTACGATTTAGAACCATTCATCTTAAATCGTACTGATATATTCTTAAATCGTACTTTGAGATCCTATCATTGGTTTGCATCTTAAGAATCAAAATCTTAATCAATAATGTATTAATACGTGTGTAGATTCGGCTGATGGTCTTCGCCAATTCTTGGCAGTCATTGCAGTTGTAATCTGTTGCTTTTTATTGGTTCCTGCGCAAAGTTCATATACCCATATCTCACATCGTGTGCATTTGATCATACTTTTGTGGTTATTTTTGAAATCAGTAACTTAGTAAAAAAATAACAGTTTACGAATCGGTAATAGCTTATTGTGACATTCATCTAAAATGGTTTTCCTAAATCGTACCAGTACGTTTTAAGAACTTGCCTGGAGTACGAAATAGGCGCAAGAGTCGAACAAGTTTTACATTTGCCTCCAAGAAATTTGACAACAAATACTCATATATCATCACATCAGGTGAAATCACAAAAATACGCATTAATACGTCACAGATAGTTAAAAAACTTATTCACGATCCAATTTGAAGAACGTTCTTACGAAATGTGCAAAAATATTACAGAAAAAGTTGAAAAAACTTCCCTTTTCAATATTTTTGTCGAAAGCAGCGTAACAGCGTGTTGTCTGTCAGATGGTAATATGGCTGACTGTTATTTACTTTTTTTGTCACTAAAGGCACTAATAGCTATTACCGGAGTCGAGATATAAGCAAAGTACGAATTAGGCGCAAGTACGAATTAAGCAAGTTTCCCCTATATTTGGTTCTTAAAGGTCAAAGGGGGAGATAAAAGGGGTCATGTGTCATATCTTGAGTAGGGTCGGACTTAAGGATGGTTTTACTTGTTATTAGCATTTATCAGTTTTTTATATAAAACCATCCCGAAATTAAGTTTTTTGCCATTATATAATAATTAAAAATATAAAAAATTTTTTAAAAATAAAATATCATAATAGATTGCACCACATACAGTTTTAAATGTTATTGATTTTTAAATATATTAATTATCATTTTTGTTATATTATTGTCTACTTAGGACTTATTATATTGATGTTTTCGTTTCTGCAAAAAAAGGAAGTCTTATTCAGAAAAAACAATCTGTATTTTTCACCTGGTTTTTTGTAGTGTTCAAACTCTGACCATTGTAAACTGATACATATATTTCCAGTTACATTATTTGACTTTTGTATTGGGTTATTCGGAAAGTTCGTAGCGATTTTTGATAGCCGACAGTTGAGACACCGATTGACGCAAAAATGATTAGAATTGTACAAACCAATGAATATTACGATAAATGACCTTGAGACGCGTCCGTTACAAAAAAACCATTAAGATTATTCAAATAGCGTTTAATTTGGCTCACTGCAAAAATGGATGCGAACAACGTGCATTATCGACACTTGTTTCTTTTCTTTTTTTGTAAAGGCAAAAATGCTGTACAAACACCAAAAAAGATATGTGATGTTTATGGTGGGAGTGCTGTATCAGAATCAACTGTTTGAAAGTGGTTTGCAAAATTTAAAACGGGTAATTTCAGCCTTGAAGATGCTCCTCACTCAGGAAGACCTCCTGTTATTGAAGAGGACCAGATCAAAGCATTATTGGATGAAAACCCTCATTACACAACTCGAGAGATTGCAGACATAGTGAAGTCATCAAACAGTACTGTATTTCAACATCTAAAGAAGCTCGGATACGTGAATTGTTACGACATTTGGATACCTCACGACTTAACGGAAAAAAACTTACTGGATCGCATCTCCATTTGTGATTCTCTTGAAAGACGAAATGAAAATGACCCTTTTCTGAAGTGTTTAGTGACAGGTGATGAAAAGTGGATCATTTATAACAACATCAGCCGAAAACGATCATGGGGTAAGAAAAATGAATCACCATTAAAAACTCCAAAGGCCGGTCTTCATCCAAAGAAGGTCATGCTCACTGTCTGGTGGGATTGGAAAGGAATCCTGTACTACGAGCTGCGTCCACAGAATCAAACAATTGATTCTGATAAGTATTGTTTCCAATTGGATAAGCTGAACATGGCAATTAAAGAAAAACGTCCGGAACTGGCCAATAGAAAAGGCATTGTGTTTCACCAAGATAATGCCAGATCTCACACGTCTTTACGAACATGCCAAAAATTATTGGAACTAGGCTGGGATGTTTTACCCCACCCCCCTTACTCACCCGACCTTGCCCCGTCGGACTACTATTTGTTCCGTTCTCTACAAAATTCCCTTCATGATAAAAACTTTGATACTTTGGAAGCTTGCAAAAACCACGTGGATCAGTTTTTCGCGGAAAAAACTGGAAAGTTCTATGAAGAGGGTATCATGAAGCTGCCCCATAGATGGCAACACGTCATTAAAAACAATGGCGCATACATAATGGAATAAAAGTATATTTTTAGTAATAAAACAATTTCTTTTATTTCTCTTAAAAATCGCTACAAACTTTCCGAACAACCCAATATATATAAATTTTACAATTAATAATTTTAAAATTTACAGACAGCTAGATATTATCACTGTATAAACATTTACATAGCTAAAAGTTTTATTTAAGATATTATTTACATTATATTTTTTCAGTTATTAGTATAACATAATATAAATTACTATCTATATGTAGTGTAATAATTTTGCCCATATCACATAATCCTAACTTTATTCAGTAAGTTTATTATTGTTTTTTGCCATCTCTTCTGTTTTTCAGTTAAAGTAGATTTGTCAGAATTAGTGATGTAACTATATATGGAGTTATATTAAAATTTTGGTGGCAGATGATATAATATAGATCAGTCACAAGCAGCCTATCGGGTTTTGCTGCTGCCGAGGGCTTTGGCCGCATAACTTTATTTTTATGTTTTCTGACTTGTGTCATTGTGCAAACTTGATTAACCTGATATTCAAGATGAACTACATTCAAACTTAACAAGTGAAGATGACATTAAACTATATATTACTAGTTTGCATATTATTAGTGCATATTATGTTAGTACTTAGTGTACCGGCAGTTACGGAGTGTATTGATACTCGATAGGGCTTAAAACTTTCAACTAAGTTGGAAAAAGTGCATGCAGTCCATCAGAAGCCTATGAAGTGCACTTGTGGTTTGCAGCCAGAAAAGGTTGTTGCTCATCACTGATATAAAAATTGTAATATTTATTTTATTGTAAAAGTAATTAACTAGAGGAAGGGTGAAAGTGAAAAAATGTATTTTTTTTTTTTTCTGATTTAGGAAATGCAGACAAAATGAATTTTGAGAATGTGATGAAATGATGATATCTTTTTAAATTCTTACTTTTTGTATATAGATTTACTGTTATATTTCAAATTAAATATATTTTATGTATTTAATTCAGTAATTCAACAATATATATACATACATACACTAGTAGATGAGCTTGGCATTGCTCAGGAAAAAAATAACAGCAGCAAAGATTATGGTTATCAGATTATTTTGGACTTTTAACTCTTCTACTATATTATATTACAGTATTTGATTTATATTTACAAAGGCTATTTTATGTAAGAGTTTATCACACTGAGTGCCCAATCTAACACATTTAAAAAATTTTTTGAATTGTGTACAGTAGAGGAATAAAGAATTTTTAAAAATGTGTTAGATTGGAATGAAGAAATCTAAGAGTTTTTTTTTTACAGTACCTTCAATGTAGCTGTACGTGAGCTCTGTTAGTAGCACGAACAATGTCGAGTCTGTACTCGATTTCCCTCCAAGTGTTTTTAACCTTTGCAGTGTAACAGTGAGGATTGCTAATTGTATCCTTTCCTTTTAAAATGGATATATCAGAAACAGATGATAAACCCTGTCTTTAACATAACCCCAAAAAAAGAAAGCCAATGGAGTTATGTTGGGCGATCACAAAGGCCAAGGTAAGCCTTCATGACCAATCCATCATTCGGGAAACACTCTAGGTAATTGATACCAGAAAAAACTTTTAGATTTCTTCATTCTTTTGCAGCAAACTGCATTTCATTTCACCTGTTAGTATTTTTGTTATTAATGTTTAGAATGATAAAGCTCTTTCTTGGACATGCTGTATATATATCTTACAATATAATCGAGATGAGTTGATATACATTATACAGTAGCGAGTCATTTATCCGAATCAATTGGGGACTGGGGTTGTTTGGATAACTGATTTTTCGGATAACCGATTATGTACGAAAAAATATATTAACCTGTCCGATGTTAAAGTTTTCTCCGTTGCGTGTCGCTTCATGTTGAATTTTTGTCGATTTTAAGCCTAACAAAAATTTTTATAATAATAATCGAGGCTATTGTATCGTTAAAAATTATTTCTTTATTTTGTACAAACAAAATAAATATATTGAAAAATATAAAAATATAAAAATTATACTTTAGAAGTAAATCTAGTATCAAAAAAGTTTGATTCAGCACGACACAGTCCGACTGGAAAGCGTTCGGATAACCGGTGTTCGGATAAATGACTCTCTACTGTATATATATATATATATATATATATATATTTCAGAATGAATATTTAAGTGAAAACACTATACAAATTTTTTGTAATTAACTTAAAATTATTTTTGAAAAAATGTATGGTAGTTAAAATACAAAACATTTTTAAATTCTTGAATCAGTTTCTTTACACTACTATTTGTTTCACACAGTCTAAAACAAAAATAGCTGCAAATTGACATGGGCTATCAATAGTTGATATATTTAATCATCAACATTAGTTAATGAAGAAAATTGGTATTTAATCTTATCTCCAGTTACAATTATTTTTGGCATTGGAAGTAAGTTTTATTATTTGTGAATAAGTGATAATTCTAATATCAGATTCATTTTGTTTAAAAACAGTCATTACAGCAATTCATTGCCCTAACTTTTGAGATTGTTTTGTAGTATCTTCTGAACAATACACACATTTGTAGAATATTTTTTCCCCCTGAGAAAATATCTTTGATATGTTAACCATTAGTGCACTTTCAAGCTTTAATGCCTTTGATATAAGTATTTATGTAGGTCAAATTAATTAATGAATTAAATTTGAAAATAAGTATTTATTTCAATAAAATTGTATTAATACTCTTTATTTTAATATGAGATTTAATTTTAATTAGAAATGATGATAAAATTAATTTGTTATACACACACACATATATATATATATATATATATATATATCTCAAAATGAGCTTTATTAATATATAAAAAAATTTTTTTCTAGTGCAAGTGCTAGTTCTTCTGATGTAGAAGTTAATGAAGACTTTGAAAAATCTTACAATGAGAATGTAGCTATAGGTGGAAGTACCAGTAACCGTAAGAGAAAAAAGAAACATCACAGACATAAGCACAAACATAAGCATTCTTCACACAAAGAAAAGAAGAGCAGTGGTCATCGTAAACATAAGCATAAACGCCATCATCCTGATATGGATAAAGACATCATTATTTTAAAAGAAGAGAAAAAAGTTTGCAATGCTGAAGATAAACTACTTGTAAATAGTATGGACTTGGAAGAATTGGAAAAACAAAAAGCTTTAATACAAGCAAAGCTTGCTAAGGTAGACAAAGAACATAGATCATTAGTGCCTGATGATTATGGAAGCTCTTCTGATGAGGTTTTAGTGAAAGAGCTAACTACAAATGGAGAAACTAAAAAGCCTTCACTTAGTGATTCTAATTCTGCACCAATCGTTAAATGTGAATCTTCTCCATTAGTGGATGTTAAAAACATTATTCCTGCAGAAAGTAAGTTGTCGGAGTGCAACAATATAAAAGAAGAAAAACGGAAAGATTATTCTCCTAAACTTGAAAGAAATAAAAAGGAATCAAAAGAAATACCTCGTGAAGAGAAGAAAGTGAATACAGATCGACGTAGCCATAAATCTCCTGAAACACGCAGTAGAAAATCTCCTTCATCACTCAGGTATAAATTTGTCTTTTTACTTTGTGAAATTATAGAATGCCTTTTTTGATATTATTACTGATAATAATAATAATAATAATAATAATAATAATAATTATTATTATTATTATTAACCAACACCCACCACCAAACCCCATTCAAAGAATCCACAAAACTGATTTTAAAATGTTTCATGAAGCATTTCTCCATTCTTCAGCAGAATCACACAATACCAAATCAATGACCAAAATCACAAATTTCCAAAGTTCCATTCATTTGAACACTTTTAAATCTTAAATAGTTTTTTCTATTTAAGATTTAAAAGTCTGAGATTCCACTAGTGTAAAAATGAGTGTAAAAACCCTTGCCGTAAATACTTTTAATCATGTGATCTATTTGCATTTATGTTTGGAATGTGATGGAGGTCTGGCTCCAATACCAAAGTTTTTACTTTGACAGTGCTATCAAAGTTACAGTTGTATATGTGATATATCGATATAAAGACAATGATTATATTTTGTGATTTTTCTGTATTATAATTACAAATGTAGTAAAAATAACATCTTTACTTTCGTATATTAACTTTTATCATCGTATTATTAAGATACTATACTACCCTTATAGGCTTAGCTTTTTTATTATATACTCATTTAAACTGAAGGATTTTCTTATGGCTGTCCATATAGGCATTCATTCTTAAAATGGGGATGCCTCTTGTCATAGATATGTGGATACTTTTGATAAATCTTTCCAGATCTCTTCTAGATCTTTTCGAAGTAGCCATGAGATAATGTACTGTATGTGAAAGCTTGTTTCCTGCCAATTTTTGCATGATGTAGATTCTACTGACTTCTGATTGGTTGATGGTACCGTTTTATCCTGTATTTGCATTGAAAGTTGAACATTGCTTGACTTGCTTTATGTTTCTTTTATGACCTGCTCTGGCGTAAAATATCATGGTCATGTGATTAAAAGTATTTATGGTGAGGGTTTTTATGCTTGTTTTTATGATAGTGGAGTCTCAGTCAAACACACCATTAAAATTCTCCAATCAACCACAGAAACATTTGCAAAAAATTAAAATTAAAGATCAGTTAACATTCACACATTCCAAATGATATTTTTTCCCGAATTCTTTATAGTACAGTAAAACTCCCTGTTCTCCAACTAATCATATTTCATTGTATCTACATTATATTATATTCTTGTTTTAAAAGATAGTTATATGCTTTTTTGTTGTTTAAGATCTGTTCTAATTATTAAAGTTACATTTAGAAAATTTTTATTTTATAATTTTATGTATTTTTATCAACTTCAATTTAATCTGAAAAATGCTTTATGTATTTATTAAGGTATATGCGAGATGTGTCCAGAAAGTAAGTACCATTTAGCTATTTAAAATAGTAGGCAATTGAAACAAAAATTATTTAATTACAATTAAGTTATACATAGCTTAAGCTACTTTTCAACATAATTGCCATGTAAATTGGGGCACTTATCATATCTTGACACTAAATTGAAGATAACCTGTTCATAGCATTCCACCACCTGTGACTGATCATTTCTGGAGGTTGCAGTAATTGTTGTTTGCTTTCTGGTGTCACTTGGCATATCCACATTTCATCACCAGTGATGATTATTTTTAAAAAATTATTTTCTTTCCCTTTGTATTGCTGCAAAAGTTCTAAAGCTTATCCAATGTATTTTGTTTTGTGAATGTCCATTATTGTTTCGGCACCCATCTCAAACACAACTTTTTGAAATGAAAGTGTTTAGTCACAATTTCGTGCAGCAAAGATATTGAAATGTCAGGAAATTGTAGAGACAAATCAGAAATTTTGAACTGTACTGGAACAAATCTTCTCTTTGACATTGTGCAGCAAGTCCAGGGATGGGCAGCCACTATGGTCCTTGTTTGTCAGGAACATTGTCTTTCCTTTAACCCACTTTCTCACCATACCTTTACTTATCACAATTGGTTTGTAAATTTCACAAATTTGCTGATGAATTTTATGTGGTTGAACATTTCTCTCATTCAAAAACCTAATTACCAATTGTATTTCACAGCTGGTGGGCCACTCAATTATTTTGAACATTATAACGTATGCTTAGTGATCTTCAACATGAACAAGAAAAACATATATGGCTCAGTTACTTCATTCTTTAGTGGAAGAAGTAACTATGCATGCATGATCTTGACATTGCCAAAATGCATGAGAGAGAGATGCAGACAGTACTTACTTTTCTGGGTACACCTCATATATGATTCTGGTGAATTATAGAAATGGCAGATTGGACTTTATGCATAGAATGCATGCTATCAGCATACTATGCATAAGGTCTTTTATTGCAAGTTTGACATTTATATGTGAGTTTACATTGGTTACTTATCATATGTTTTTTTCTTTGTTAGTTTTTATAAGATGGGTTGCCAGTTAGGGCTATTTCTGAAGTTTACTTGTAATTTTAGTTTTTTTTTGTTCTTTTCATGCCTATATTTAGCAGGTAGCTGTCTAATCACTTGTACCATTCACGTCCTGCCTGTTTTAATCTGTATAGGGCTTTAATTAAAGGCATACTTTATCTTGTCCTTTTGTTTTGAAGTGTTCTGGTTACTCCATATATATTTCTTCTGTTAAATCCCCTTGTATGAAAGCTGTGATCACATCCATTTGGTGCACGTGCATTTTCTTTTCTACACATCCAGCGAGGAATGCTCAGATCATTTCATATCTTGCTACTGGAGTGAATACTTCTTCAAAGTCAATTTCTTCTCTCTGCTCATATCCACATGCAACTAATTTGGCTTTGTAGCAATCAACAGTGCCATCCTGTGTTCTTATTTTATATACCCATTTATTTGAAATTATTCTTTTGTTCTTTGGACGAGGGACTAATTCCTATGTATTATTTTCCATTAAGGACTGAATCCATGGCATTTGACCATTCTGCTTTATCTTCTTGGCTTAATGCTTCTTTTGCACTTGTAGGATTTGACAGCTGGCTGCATTTTGCAAAATCTGCTACCTTCCTTGGTTTTCCAGGCTTTACACTTCTAATTAAACATGGATGTCCTGCTTTGTGTTTCGGTTGTGAATTTGATGTTTCATTATCATGCGTAGGAATATTTTTGTTTTGCATATATGTAAAAGGCACATTACTTTTATCAACTTCAATGTTTTTCATGGTCGGTATTAAATCTAAAGGTACGCTAAACAAGTTCTGTTTATTTTCAGTTTCTAATTTTTCGACGAAACACACATCTCAAACCTTTATGACAGTTTTGGTCCCTTGCTCCCAAAGTCAGTATGCCTTTGACTCTTGTGAATAGCCAACTAGAATGTATTCTTTTCCTTTTGGTTCAAATTTGTTTCTCTTATATGCCCCTTTTGCAGAGCAATTGCTTTGCTGCTGAAAATTCTTATAAATCCAACATAGGGTTTATTTCCAGTCCACAATTCGAATGGAGTTTCTTCTTCTAAAGCTTTAGTGGGACAACGATTTCTTATATAGGCTGCTGCATTGATGACTTCTGCCCATAAACTCTGAGGTACCTTGGATTGACCCATCATACATCTTGCCATCTCAACGAGAGTTCTGTTTGCTCGTTCTGCTATCCCATTTTGCTGAGGAGTATGCTTGACTGTTAATTGCCTCCTTATTCCTTTTTCTTGAAGAAAAAGGAATAAGAAATAGCTTGTAAATTTTTGTGATAAGTATTTTTTTGTGTTGTCAGTAAGAAGCCTTTTGATTCTCTGACCAGTTTCATTTTCAACCCTTTCCTTATAGTATTTAAATGCGTTAAGTACTTCAGATTGGTGTCTAAGCATTGTTAACTCAATGTAATGTGTCTTGTCGTCAATGAATGTCACAAAATACTTAGGGATTCCACACTCATTGGACATACATCAGACTACATTAATCCCAGCGTATTTTTCTCTCTTGTGTCGGACGACTTAAAGGGTAATTGGTGAATCTTTCCTTTGTAGCTTATCTCATAATCAATTCTATCTTGGGTTTGTTCCAATGTTTTTCTGGCTACCATTTTTTTTTGTTTGCTAATTTCTTTAGGTCGTTGACGTTTAGATGACCAAGTCATTGATGCCATCTCATAAGATTGTCACTTCCAGTTTCTTTGGCATTCAATGCTGCATCTGGTTTCATCTGTACTATATATAGTTGATCTCTTTTCTTTGCTATCATGGTGATGGAACCATCTTGGCAAGTAACAGTTGCTGATTCTCTTTTGAATGTGACAGAATATCTATGTTCTGTTATTTTAGGGACTGATATCAAATTATTTTTCAAATCTGGAACAGCCATGACGTCTTTTAGCTTAATTGTATTTTTGGTGTTGTTGACATGCACGCTTACATTAATTGATCCCGTTCCAACAAATTTTAATGCATCTTTTCCGCGGTTTGTATTTCTTTGTGGAGATCTCTATCTATCTCTATAAATTTTGTACAATCATTACACATATGTATGGTGGCTCCACTATCAAGACATCAGTCTGTTGAGTTTGGCATTTGGGCTGTTTGTACTGTGACTACCATAGCATCATTCTTTCTGTGTGTGCTGTTTCTTTGCAAATATCTATTGTTATTTCTACATTCCGCTGTACGATGGCCTGGCTTACCACAAATGTAACATGTTTCTGTGAATTGCAAAGGAAGACGATTATTTCCTTTTTATGTAGTTCTGTTGGGAAGGAGTTTTCCTCTGTTTTGATCCTTTGTATAGTGCACTCTGTTTGACTGCAAATTCCTTCTTCTCTTGTTGTCTTATTTCTTCTTCAATTAGTTTTATTTTTAACAAGTCAGGCTTTGGTATATTGTCTCTGGACTCGATGGCAATTCGAAATGTTTTGTATTTGTCGGGCGATGAATTTAATAACATTATAGATAGTAACTCACTCAGAATTGGGATATCAGCTTCTTCCAATTGTTCAGCTTTTTCCATAAATTGTTACATGTCTCAACATTGATTGTTCAGTTCCCTTTTTTATCTGATAAAGTTGTCTGTATAGTACTGCTTTTTTAATTGGACCTTTCGATTTATGTATCCTTTCCAACTCATCCCATGTTTCTTTGGAAGTTTCTGTCCTCTTTATGTGGCATAACTGGTTCTGCTTAATGCCTAGTAAAATTAATGCCAGAGCCTTTTCATCTTTTCTTAGCTAATCTAGTCGACTGGGATCAGCGTTTGGTTTTTCTATGGATCCATTTACATACGGCCAAAGTTCATTACAAATAAGTATGCTATGCATTTGTAACTTCCATGTTTCGTATTTACCATCATTGAGTTTGTCTATGTGCTGCATCCCCACACTATTCATGGCATCATTCAAACAGATTATACGTTTCGTTAGCAAGCGGGAATATATCACTTACTCGATTCTCTTCATATGATATACCTCGATCATTAAACCCAACCACTCTCTGCAACTATCTTAGGATGTGAATTAATGTAAGGTTGTGTCGAAGGTAACATGAAGAAATGAATACAAGATGCAGGGAAAAAAAACACAACGCATATTTATTTTACAGAAAGCAAGAGGAACAATGTCCACTTAATGGGGGTTTACACCAGTTAGATCATCCATCCAGAGGAGAGGGTGCGATGATTTCAAGTTTAAGGGTTTCATTTACAACTTCCTAACAAAAACTAACAATAAGATTTCAGAAAAAAGTATAGTATATTGGCAATAACTGATAACTGAATAACTGAATGTGATTATTGGGAATGATATTTTCATGGAATGGTAATTTTGGATCATTTTGTTACTAAGTTAAATAAATTCAAAGCATTAAATGGAATTTATTACATTTTTGTCCATTGTCAAAAATCATAAATACATTTATTTACAACTAAAATAAATTAATAAATTCATCAATATACATGGTACAATCCAAAAGTTTGGGGACTGCAGTAATCTATGACAACAAAAGCACGTATTTGAAGTTACAGCGTATGAAATGGATTCTACCAAACCACCTCTACGTGTTTGGGTTAATTTCACCCATGTCATGTGATTAAACCGCGAGCACTGCTGTTTTTTTCCGGAGATGGTTACCGTTGTTCTGCGACGTAATAAAAGTGGAGTTTCAAGAACAACTTCCAACATTTCGACTTTGCCATGGTAGAATCATCGTACACCTTTCTTAGCAATTTTAAAGTCTCCGTAAGTGTTTTATCTAAATGCTGACAAAATTTAATGTTGGAGGTTGTTCTTGAAACTCCACTTTTATTACGTCGCAGGACAAAGGTAAACATCTCCGGAAAAAAACAGCAGCGCTCGCGGTTTAATCACATGACATGGGTGAAATTAACCCAAACACGTAGAGGTGGTTTGGTAGAATCCATTTCATACGCTGTAACTTCAAATACGTGCTTTGTTGTTATAGATTACTGCAGTCCCCAAACTTTTGGATCGTACCACGTATTACAAACGATGAAGTCAATAAATTGACTTTGGTTAAAATTTTTCTTGTTATTTTTCTTTTTAAATTGTTCCAAGCAGAGGGAACTGTACTTTGTTATGTACTTTACTATGAAACAGATTAATTTTGGATCTTTCCATTTTATTTAAAATAATTTAATAGTTTTATTTGTTGGCTGAAGTTTAATAATGATAAACAGATTTAACATGCTTGATGTATACATTGTCCAAGTAATACATTGAACAAGAAAAATTACTGGCAATCAAATTTAATAATCTGTTGTAGTCCTCTGTAAAATCATATGTTTCATTTGAAAATAAAAAACAATTGAAAATATGAATACATTTTACTAACTGTGTAATATCCCATTGAAAATTATGTACATTCTTACATCAGTTACACATGAGAGTTTGTAAGGACAAATGTAAAAAAGGGTTAATTATTTAATTAAGATTACATAAATATTATTTCTGATAAATAATATTACAATAATATTATTTATCAGAAATGTTAATTTTTTAGTTAATAATTATTACTGGTGTAATTCCAATGATGTTTCTATGTTGCATTTTAATAAAAGGCCGTAAAGAACTATTAGTTAAACATAAAATGTTCAAAATATCAGTAATAGTCCAATAAACTTATGTTCAAGATTTCAGGCAAAATTTAAATAAACTTTAAAAATGTGAACAGGATTTCCGACAGGGTCATTATTGGTTCCTAAGAGGTTGTTATTTGTAACTTAGTTTATTAATAACAATATTTACTATTAATTTAAAGTAATTACAATTAGGTAATAAATATATTTTATTATAACTGTAGCCTCTGCAATGGAGAGCAACCAAGGGCGTTGCCAGCCAATGGGCCAGGGGGGGCAAGATGATATAAATTGATAGAGGATATGAATTGTATGTAGGTAAAATAAAAACGATTCATAAATTTTAAGAAGCTTAAGAAGATTATTTTAATTAAAACATAATCTTCTTGGGTTTTTGGTGAATTTTTCTACTACTTTATTATTAAAATCCTTTATGTTCTCATTGATGATCTTTCTATGGACACTCATCATAGCAAGACCATTGAGGCGACTTTCCACCATGGTACTTCTTAGCCAGGTTTTTATCCGTCTCAGGCTGCTAAAGGATCGCTCTACAGTACATGTTGTGCACGGTAGAGTAATCAAAATTTTTGCGCTTTACTTGTTTCAGGAAAGAAAGTTTTCGTTTCTTTTAGAACATCAACAATGAAAGAACAAAGCTTCAGTGTATTTTTTGCGTAAGATTGCTTGTACACCACCTTCTTTTTCGGACATTGTCGAACAACCATCAAATCCTAATCCAACGCATTTTACTGGAATAAGTTCTTCTTTTGTCAAAAATTCATCAATGGTTTGTGTGATAGATTTCGCATCCAGACCGTTTAGCTCGACAAATCCAACAAACACTTCTTGGAGTTCGTTGTTTTTCTCATGAAAATAACGCAGTCCAATAGATAACTGTTTTGTTCCAGAAATGTCAGCTGTTTCATCTGCTAATACACTATATGCTTCTGCTTCTTTTACTTCTTTTATAATATCTTCCTTATTATAGAAAAGATATGTCACTTTATGATTTAAAAAAATTATATTTATTACAAATGCATGGCATCGTTTTTACATTTAACATAAACACGCATAGGCGTGCGTTTCAGGTCGCATCACGCGGGAATTATAAATCGGGCAATAAATGACTTAGCATTTAAATAATTTTTTTCGCATGTCTAGGGAGGGGCAACTGCCTCTCTGCCCCTCCTCTGGCGACGCCCTTGAGAGCAACCCTTATTGCTGCTAATAAAAAAAAAATTATGATGATGATGATTTTTATTACTATTATTGTCTAAATTTAAAAAAAACATTTGATTTTTCTCTTTTAATTAGGCCCAATTAATCAATAAATGAAATATGTCATTTTTTTAAATCTTTCATAAATTATTAAAAAGTTGTATACAAATGAATATTGAATTAATTATTTTAAAAGATTAATTTAATGCACATTTGGCAAACAAACCTTATTAATTGTAGTATTAATTTGTTCAGTTTCTATACCTTATTATAAATGACCTCAGTTGTTTTTCTTTGTTTTAAAAAGTGATTTAAAGACATGATGGATCAGAGAAAAGTGCCAGAAATTTATCAAATGGGGTATTATAAGGGATTTTTAAAAAAATGCTTATGTAAAAAAAGATACTTCTGAGTATTCATTGCTATACTGATTAAAAAAAGTTCATAAGAGACAATATATTGCAAGTTTATTGCATGCAATTTAATCCACTCCTCACTTAACGACTTACCTGTTTAACAACATCTTACATATTACGGAACAAGAAGAAGATGAAAATTAAAACAAGGTTATCAAGTCAGAGTTTCCTTTAGACCTTTTCTTTGTCTAGAAGAAATAAAAATTATTAAGCTTATTTAGCAACTAATTTGCTCGACGACCTAGTCGTAGGAATGGAACTCGGTCGTTAAGTGAGGAGTGGCTATAGTCTTAATTTGTTAAATAATTATAAAATTAAACTAAAAAATATTTTAAAAAATATCAAGATAGGCTTTTGGGGAAAATTTTAATGGTAAATAGTGTTTATAACAACATTCTTAAGTAATCCTTTAAATAAATTTTGTTTGTAAAACTTTCATAAACGAACCAGGTTTAAAATTAACTGAAAGGAATTACAGTAGAGCATCGATTATCCGACCCCCGATTAACCGACCGCGTTCTAGTCAGTAAATTCAAATGTCCGCTAGTGATGTGGAGCTACGATATTTGGTTATGTCTTGGCTACTTTAATATTATTTTTGTTAAATTTTTGCATGTTTTAGCTGGCAGCACTGGCTCCTCCATGAAAGGGAGGCTAGTATTTAAACCAGGCCTAATACTAATAATGTATTTTTTCATACTTTTCGGTTATCCGATCAACCCCAGTCCCCAATTAAGTCGGATAATCGATGCTCTACTGTAATGCAAAATTAAGTTGTGTTTTATTTTATATATTATAATAAACAATATAAAGAATTTAATGTGAGTATCTACCAATATAATATATACATTTAAAAATCATTCCTTAAGATAGAATCTGAGTAAAAATAGGATAAGATTTAAATCTAAAGGTAAGGAGTTTTGGTGGCGATTTCTCAATTTTATATAAGTAAATTTAATGTTTTATTCATTTACAATAATAATAATGTTTTTATTCTATAATTCTGACTTTAAGGTTGGGAGAAAAAAGTATTTATAATGAATAACATTTTTTTTATATGCAATTAAAAACTTGTTTTATAACATTTAAGGTATATAAGGAAGGTTAAATAAATTTGATAAAAATATATGTTGTTCAGGATAAACAAATAACATTTAAAATTAAACAGCTGTTTGTAACATTGTATGTTATATCGTATGTCATTGATTTATTTTAATTTGGGTTATATTATGAGTACAAATATTTAGTTGCAGGTTTTTTGATTTTGATGGAATTCTTTATAGATTTTCAATTTATGTATGTGGGTGGAAATGCTACATGTATTTATAGAATTATTTTTATATAAACGTCTGCTTTACAGACTTAAATAAGGTATATATAGCTATGATGCTTACTATTTTTCTAAAGTTATTACAACAACAAAGAATTCCAGATAAATTTTAATTTGATGTTATTTTGTAAATTTCTTTGCTTATCTTTTTGTATTACCTTCCTTTTCTTTTATGGAAACATACAGATTGTTATTCTGTTGTGTGGTGTTTGAATTGAATTAATATGCAAGGTGTCCAAAAAGTTACTGCGCAGTGAAAAATTTTAATAAAAATGAAGTTTTACATAAGATATTGCAGTTTCTCCTTCATTAAATGCTGGAGGTGTCTCTTAGAACAGTATTTTTCAACCTTTTTCTCATCATTGACTAGTAACATTCTGGATAATTTTATGTGGACCAGTAATTATGTGACTGAATTATTCATATTTATTAAGCTTGTGTATTATGTAGAGTTACCATATGTAACAAAGTATGTATAGTAACCCTAGATTACTGATTAAATGTCACACAATTAATTGTGCCAGCATCAGTGTGGTCAAATATTTTTCTGTGGACTAGTGAATTTTTTCACAGACCAGCACCAGTCCATGGACCGGTGGTTGAAAAACACTGTTCTAGAGACCTGAAGCCATGACTGCACATGATGCTGCATTTTAGAGGGTGGCAAGAATGATCTGTTTGACGCAATGTGTAATTGTCATCTTCAGCCCCTCTAGAGTGCTCACATATATGTGTTCCTTCCATGCACTCCAGAGAATAGTACAAAATGGAAATGTGCGAAATACAACTTACAGGTCTCTTAATACTTTGTAACAGCATTAAAGTTACTACGCAGTGAGAAAGTTACACGTATCTATTCAGACATTCTGTATTTACAACAATTTAAGAATGTTAAGTCTACTTAGGTTACGATACTTACCTTTGAAGTCAGAATGTTTGAATATTTCTAAAATTATATATATGCTTTTCTAGGGATAAACATCGTAGAGATAGAAGAAGTAGAGATAGATCACCTGTTAAAAGGTTTGATCGATCTAGATCGTCAAAATCCCCTTTAAGGAATAGTGCAAGATGTATGAGAAGAGAAGAAGTAGTTATTCATGGTAGAAGTAGGTCTCCTTGGTTACCCAGTTCTGAAAGTAAATCTCATTCACCACGCAGAGATTATCGTTCTCCACTCCGGCAATCGACTCCTCCGAAATCATATATGAGGAGAAGTAGATCGCCAGGATCGCATCACTCTAGAAGTCCGTCAAGAAATTATAAATCCAGAAGTCCAGTAAGAAATCGGAGTCCTTGGCGTCGAGGATCGAGAGCAGACAGTCCATATAGGAGAAATTTTGATAGGAGTTCTAGATCGGATCGTGATAGAAGAACCAGAACTAGGTAAGACGAAAGAAGTATATTTGATCAAATGAAAAATTAAAAATAGTACAATGATTATTATTATTTTCTTTGCTTGACATATTTTATAATTTTGAAGCTTGATAAAATCTATGAATTAACACACAAAATCCTACTAAATATAATTTTGTATATATAAAAAGACATGTAAATTATTATTAAGTACTGTATTTCTGCACAGATAAGATCATGCTCGCTTGGTTTTGCATTTTTGAAACATGCATCTTGCTTTGCTTGTAAGAGCATTATCTCACATATAGGAGCCTGCTCTTATGTGTGCCAGCTTGCTTTTGACTTAAGAGCCCTGGACTGCTGTGTCAATGTAAATTAAATTTACATGTGCTGAAGTAACTGTTTAGTGACAAAATAAAAAGCCAAACTAAAAAAAAATACTCTTGATAGTATAAAATTTTTTCAAAAATAGTGTTTTTAGGTACTTTGCCTGATTGTAGTGCTGCTCCATCTATAAGAGTAAGTGTAGAAATGCGATAATTATATTGCATATTACAGTAGAGTCCTGGAAACTCAACTTTTGGTAATTCGAAAATACATAAAACTTGTTGTGTCATTCCAAAAACAGAAAAAGTAATCTAATTTTCACCTCTAACTTAACCCTTTTGATCCTTGTGTTATCATTCTTTGCTGGCAACACTTGATAACAGCATTAGTTTTATGTGTTAACAAAGAATATAATCCTTTGTCCAATGTACTGCTGCAAAATGTCACAAGGTAAATGGCACTAATTTGAAAATAGCCACTGAATAACCAATATTTTTTAAAATTAAAATTTAGTAACGAATAGGAACAGTCACTATTGGTACGTAGTTAATATGTATAGGAATTTGCATATAAAAGTCTTTTATGAAAAGTCTGCTATTTAGACTAACATATTGCTATACTGTAAAACTCGTCATTATTGGTAACTTAGCACTTTTTCAGTCCACATTGAGTTGAGTTTGCAGGATTCAACTTGTAAATATATACAATATAATTATTTTTATTGTTGTTTAAAGAATAGATAGATGTTTACTGTAATTGGATAACGAAACATAATTTGAAACTTATGATAGTGTTGATATTGTTTATTCATAGGTTTGTAAGCTATTCAAAAACAGCTCTTAGTGTCAATAATAGTCAAATAAAATCGATTAGGTTATATAACTGACATTTTTGAACATGTCTACTTAAGGGTGCGACTATGCAGATGCGAGCGAGCGGATTTTCTGAGAGAGCGAGAATTTGCGGCGAGAAGAAGTGATGACGTTTCAGGTTCTTGTCTGTGTGGTCATAATAAACCAGAGCTTGAAATATCATCACCTCTTCTTGCCACATATTCTTGCTCACTTGGAAAATTTGCTTGATCGCATCTGCATAGTCGCACCCTAACATGGCAAACATTTTATTAAATGAACTAATATTTTTCCCTTAGTGAAAGCAAACATAAAGCAGTAGTTTATTAAATAAATTCAATGCTATGTTGTAAAGGATTTTTAAGAATTATTAATGGAACCAGCAGAATTGTCATCTCGAAAGTGTGCTCATTATATAGTCATACATCAATGAAAATTGCCTAATATTAGTATCTTAGTTGCATTGAAGAGATTCATAGGTTACAAATTTATCTTAAATTAATACATTAAGTTCACACTTACTTCACTTTATAAAAGAATGGTGGTTGCATATAAATTTGTTTTTTGTAAATGTGTAACTAAATAAAATGAATTTTAAAAAAGGATTATATAGTTCATGGAATTGACTTTTTAAAAAAATTTTTATTATAATTTATAAATACTATATTTGAATTAATATCATAAATTATAATGCATTTGATCTTTAAATCTTGTCAAATAAGTAATTGACATTTTTTAAATGCAGTGATAGGTTAATGTTGACTGATTAAAACGGGTTCAGAAAGTGTTATAAATCTTTTAAGTATATGTGTGGGAAACAAAATATCAGAAAAATGTAATTTAATAGTATGATTTTTTTTACAAATTACATTACGAATTTTCATAAAACAGTACAAATTAATAGTGTAAATTTTTATTGTTTTGATTGACGTAATAAAAAAAATAACATTTCCAATAAACTGTCAGTTCCAGTAATAACATTCAAATAGATTCAAACTTGTTTGGATGACTAATTATGTACTAATGAGTACTAGATGAGGAGGGGATGTGTTTTATGAGAATGATTGATTTATTATTACCATTTTCAATTTAAACTTGCCTTTTTTAAGTACTGAACTGTCTGTCTAATTAAAAACATACATTTTTAAAAGTGATTTTTTAAAAATTTGTAACAACAATTCACTTCCTAGCTAGCAAATTATTAAATTAAAACGAAAGGCTAGCATGATAAATACATCTTGATTTTTTACGTGAAAAGATTCTCGAAGAGACCGTTTTACCTTTTATCAGTTTTTAATATATAAGTAATTAAATTTTGTGACATAGATTTTATTATGCTTTAGCTTTTTAGTGACTATTTCACTTTAAAATAAAGTTTGTTTAAATGACAAATATTTGAGTGTGTTGCTAAATAAAATCATATTGAATTTTATTTGTTAACAGAGATCGTTACAGTCATAGAGGTAATAGCAAAGAAAGGCAGCAAAGTCGCAAAGAAAAAGCAAGAGATAAATACAAAGATAGTCTTTCCGAAGGAATGGTGATGTCCGATGGCTCGTCGGATATGTACGTATTAAATTTTTTGTAATTTTTCGTTTTTTTAAATACCGTGCCATTTAAGAGAATATTTAAATATCAAAGTTCTTGATTTATTTTATGTTTTCATCTCTATATATATAGTTAGTTTGTATTCTTTGTAACAAAATATTTTGAAATCAAAGTGGAAGTTGATCATTTAGTATGAAAATGAAATCAAATTTCTGGTATACGGATTAGAATTAAAAGAATTAAAATCAGAATATGATTTGTTTGGATTGTGATTTGAATATAAATTCTCGTTCTGAAACTTGTAATTGCATATACAGTGAAATCTCTGTGTGATGGACACTTGTAGGACCGAAAACAGTAATACAACATACTACAGTAAGGTGGTTATAATGTGAAGCAATCAGCTTCTCACTGAGCATAGGTAAATTTTGTGCTAGGTTTGCATCTACCATCTGTCATTTCCATTGTAAAACTGCTTAAGTTTATTCATAGTCTTATACCTGTCTGACTCTGTTGGTGACACCATAGCATGTGTCATTTTGGTTTTGAAACCATTGCTTTTATTGTCTGTTGTCATTATTCTCCTTTCTTTAATCTCGAAGTAACTAAAGGATTATTCTTGGCTTGTGCACTAAGTTGGGATGCCAAAGTTTTATGTTGAAGTAACAGTTTGCAGTGATGGTAAACCCTGCTACATTTATGAGACTGTGTTACCACCTTATCATTTATAATACAGTCAAACCTTCGGGTTTGAACTTGATTTGTTCCTGAAAGTTGTTTGAAAACCAATTCGTTCTCAAACTGAAACAGATTTTTTCATAAGAAATGATATAAAATGGACTAATTTGTTTCCAATTCCCCCCCCAAACAAAGCAGTTTTTAAACCTTTTTAGCTATATTTTCATTCACCAAAGCATACAGCTATTACATTATATCCATTATATATATGAGTATTAAAAGCAAAATGTTTCATCACTGCCAAATAAAGCCAAAACCATCACTTTACAAAAGAAAGTGCTATAAATAGAGACTCAACTCTGCCTGGACGAAATTATAATAATTAAATCAGTCAAGACCAACAAGTACTACTATGTTCATCCACACTTTCTGAAATATTATGCTTCAATTGCTTTGACTTAAATTAATTTTGATTTTAATTTAAAATTTATTTATTTTTAATTTTAGTTTTGATTTTGGTGTAAAAAACCAGTGTTTTATTATGTTTAGTTTAAATTAACTGGCTACCTAGTCTTAATAAATATTAATATTATAATAAAAAAAATGATATTAATAAATTTTTATTATTTAATTTGAGTTAGGCACCTTTAAACACGGATTCATTTATATTATGCAAATGTTAATTAGTGCGGTTTTTATTAATTTCGTTTAAATTCGGTTACCAAATAACTGAAGTAGTAACTTACTCGCATGCGCATTGAAATCTAGTTTGAATAACAACGTAATTGTTGGTTTATGTCGTGTTATCTCATGACCCGAAGCAATTTTGGTGCCACTAACTTTTGAATTTGTAGTCCTGTTATTGATCGGTTGGTCTGTTGACTTCCTTTAAAGCAGGAAGTATATGGAGTTGATTGTATATGTCTCTCTCTAATCTGTGGCTGGCTCTTGCCTTGTAGCTTGCTCAGCAGTTGAATTATTGTATGGCAATCAGGACAGATATGGCGTTCAAAGGTTTGTTAGTGAACCGAATTGTTGTATTTGCTTCCAAATTCTGAATATATATTTGCACAACATAGACAAATATGTCTTGTTTATTTTGATATTTTAAAACAAACAATTATGTAATGTATATCTGTAACAGATCCTGTTCTCCTTATAAGATTAAATGTATTGATACTTTCAATGTAAATAATTCTTCAAAGGATAAAACTAAATTACTTACTTTAATTACTTAAATATTAAGCATAAACGTTTGTAAAATTTTATAAATAAATTATCAATGAAGATAAGTTTCTTGAAAATCACCCCTGAGACAATGAAATAATTTAATTTCAGGGAACGTGATATAGATCTTGATGAAGAAGAAGATGAAGAAGCGTTGATTGCTAAACGCAGACAACAACGTCAAGAACTGCTCAAAGTAAATTATTCGTATTTTAATAATACATTTGTTGAATAATTAAAAGAATGATAATTTGTCTGTATATATATTTTTTATTTATTTAGAGATTAGGTGTTGCACCACAACAGAACGTTGGAAGTGGTCTGTCGACACCCGTTCAATCAGACGAGAGCGGTACAAATACACCTGATTCGATTATTATTGCCGATCAGGTAAAATTTATATTAGAATATATTATTATTTTATATTTGAATTATAAGAAATGTATAGTTAATTGTAAATTTTATTGTTTATAGCTTACATACAAAATTTTATTTATTTTTATTTAATAATTATTACTACTTTATTTTAAAATCGTTCGAAAATCGTTTAAATTAGTTGAAATTCGTTGAAATTCGTTCGAAGTGAAATTAATCGATTTTATCGAATATTTATTGACTTTTACGCAGCCCTGAAAATGGCTGTTGCCGGTCCCAAGCCCGGATAAAGGAGGAGGGTTGGCGTCAGGAAGGGCATCCGGCCGTAAAACATCTTGCCAAAACTACATGATGAGTCTCAGAAACTGTGATAGAAGGAGAACTAGGGCGAACCCTGTAGGCGACGCGCAGCTAGATCGCCCTAAAACTGCGAAAAGTGGGCAAGGGCTACCTCACCAGTGGCGGATGAGGTTAAAGAAGCAAGCCCTACATGAGGAAAAGGTGTTGAGAGTGGGAACACTGAATGTGGGAAGTATGACGGGAAGAGGAATGGAGGTGGTGGATATGATGCGGAGAAGGAGGATTGATGTACTGTGCGTGCAAGAAACGAGGTGGAGGGGAGACAAGGCGAAGGAACTTGGAGATGGATGTAAATTGTTTTATAGCAGTGCAAACAGGAATGGAAGAAATGGGGTTGGAATAGTGGTGGCTGGCAAGTGGAGGAGCGAGGTACTAGAGGTGTACAGGAGAGGTGATAGGATGATGCGAATGAAACTGAGTTTTGGAGATGATCTACTTGTGGTGTTTAGTGTGTACGCACCCCAGGTAGGATGTGCAACAGAGGAGAAAGAATGTTTTTGGAGTGAATTGGATGAAGAAAT
Source organism: Centruroides vittatus (assembly GCF_030686945.1). Classification (NCBI taxonomy): domain Eukaryota; kingdom Metazoa; phylum Arthropoda; class Arachnida; order Scorpiones; family Buthidae; genus Centruroides; species Centruroides vittatus. The sequence goes on from NW_027120776.1 coordinate 217,603, forward strand.
GAGGACACTGGAAGGAGGGGAGAGAGTAATTGTGGGAGGCGACTTCAATGGGCACATAGGGGGGCGGAACATGGGCTATGAAAGGATCCATGGAGGCCATGGGGTTGGGGAACCCAACAAGGAGGGGGAGAGTATATTGGGTTTTGCTGTGGCTTTTGATCTGGGGATTGTGAATTCGTTTTTCACCAAGCAGGAAAGTCATCTGATAACTTTCAACAGTGGGCCTCATAGTTCGCAGATTGACTATATCCTTACTAGACGAGAGCACCTTGCGACGGTGATAAACTGTAAGGTTATACCAACAGATCAGGTATCGGCGCAACATCGGTTGATGTGCATAGACATGAAGTTAAGAATGTATAGGAAAAGTGGAAATACACAGATGAAGAAAATCAAGTGGTTTCGTTTGAGGGAGGAGAGGGCGAGGGCGGAGTATGTGGAGAGGGTGCTGCTACAAATCTCGCAAGAATGGGAGGGGGTGCAGGACTGGTGGGCATATAATGCCCAGGCTATCAGGAACTGTGCGGAGGAGGTGCTTGGTGTAACATCTGGAAAGATTAGGGTGCAAAAGGAAGGTTGGTGGTGGAATGAAAATGTGCAACAAGTTGTTCAGGTAAAGAAGGAGGCAAAACGGAAGTGGGACAGGTCACGTACTGAGGAAGATAGATTTGCGTATAAAACGGCAAAGCGTGAAGCTAAGAGAGTAGTGGCACAGGCAAAGGCAGGAGCATATGCGAATTTATACGAGGAGTTGGATACAAGGGAAGGACAGAAGAAAATATATCGTTTAGCCAAAATCAGGAATAGGGCAACGAAGGACATCTCGCATGTAAGGCAGATCAAGGACACGACGGGGACGGTCCTTCGAAGGGAGAACGACATACGAGAAGGATGGAGGGCATACTTTGAGGGACTTTTGAATACAGAGAATGAAACAAAGAACAGAGAGGAAGGAAGCCAAAACATGGGCATGGTACAGATGGTAACCAGAGAAGAAGTGGAAAGGGCCCTAAAGAGGATGAAGAACGGTAAAGCGGAGGGCCCGGATGGAATTCCTGTAGAGGTGTGGAAGTCATTGGGGAGGAAGGGCATTGACCTGCTATGGGACCTATTCAAAAAAGTCTTTGAGCAGGAGGAAATACCTAACGAATGGAGAGAAAGTATACTTGTACCTATCTACAAAGGAAAAGGGGATGTTCAAGAGTGTAAAAACTATAGAGGAATAAAGTTGATGTCCCACACGATGAAGATTTTGGAAAGGGTTTTAGACAGAAGGTTGAGAGCAGAGGTGACCATTGCAGGAGAGCAGTTTGGATTCATGCCAGGACGGTCAACAGTCGATGCCATTTTTGCCCTTCGGCAAATGTTGGAAAAATATTGGGAGAAGCAAACCCAGCTGCATATGGCATTCATTGACCTGGAGAAAGCTTATGATACGGTGCCTAGACAAGAACTCTGGAGGTGTCTAAGGGAAAAGCTAGTTCCTGAAAAGTATGTTAGATTGATACAGGAACTGTATAGGGATGTGGCCACAAAGGTTAGGAGCTGTGTTGGAGTGTCCCGGTGCTTCAAGGTGGGAGTTGGTTTACATCAGGGGTCAGCACTGAGCCCCTTCTTGTTTAACATGCTGATGGAGGTGATCACGGACGGGGTCAGAGAAGAGGCGCCTTGGACCATGTTGTATGCAGATGATATCGTTCTGTGCGCCGAGACTAAAGAGGAGCTGAGGGTTAAATTGGAAAGGTGGTTGGGCACGTTGGAAGGGAGGGGCTTGAGGGTGAGTAGGAGTAAAACAGTGTATATGTGTAGTGGGGAGGTGGATAGTGCCCGGGAGAGGGATCTGGAGTTGAGGGGAGACGTATTTCGCAGAGTCAATACCTTTAAGTACCTGGGGTCAACTGTGGCGGAGGATGGAGGTGTGGATAAGGAGGTGACAGGCAGGATTCAGGCTGGCTGGAGGAATTGGAGGGATATGTCAGGTGTGTTATGTGATAAGAGGGTGCCGCTTAGGTTGAAAGGGAAAGTTTATCGGGTGGTGGTGAGACCAGCTATGCTGTATGCTATTGAGACTGTGAGCTTGAGGAAAACCCATGTCAAAAGGATGGAGGTGGCGGAGATGAGGATGCTCCGCTGGATGTGTGGGGTTACGAGAAGGGATCACATTCGAAATGAATGTGTGAGGGGGACTGTGAAAGTTACGAACATAGAAGCAAAGATACAGGAGGCAAGGTTGAAGTGGTTTGGTCATGTGGTACGAAGAGAAGAAGAGTATGTGGGAAGAAGGGTTATGCAGATGTCAGTGAGGGGGAGGAGGAGGCGGGGACGACCGCGGAGACGGTGGATGGATCTTGTGGCGGAGGACTTGAGAGGGAGGCATCTGAATGTGGAGGCAGCCCAAGACAGGGAGCAGTGGAGGCGACTCATCAGAAACAGCGACCCTACATAGAGTGGGAAAAGCTGAGGAAGAAGAAGAATTATTACTACTTTATTTTGAAGATTTGGATCAGAAATTGCAAAAACCTACTTAAATTGAAAGTGTTTCATTAATCAGTAATGAAAGTTTTTCATTAACAAAATCCATTTAATAAAATTTTAAAAAAATATTTTAAGATTTTGCAATGATAAATGATAATGATGCTATCATGTATTTTATGTGCATCATTGATGATGCAAAATCTGTATGAATGTTTGTTTGATTCTTTTCTTTTTATCAATGAATATTTTTTATTCAGGTATGACGTACATACTCGGTACCGCGGAGCATTGCCGAGCGTTTGTTTGATTTTTAATATGATACAGAAGATAATGAAAATTATAAATTAAACTACAAAGATTTATATATACAAGTTGGTCCATTTTAATTGATCTGCTGAAGTAATTTGAAAAGTATGCATCCTACAAAAAACTCATTAAATTGAATTGCTATTCCCCATTTTTTGGTCTCCTTGAAAGTGTATTAGTTTCATCATATTCAAATAAAGTTTAAATGATCATTTATATATGATGATAAATAGCATAAACTTTCCGCATAAAATAACAAACTGTTTCAGAAATAACCATAAGAATTCTCAGAAAACAAGAATTGTTACAGTTTTAATAACTAATTTTTTAGATAATATATAATAAATATTAAAAATATAATTAAAAAATGTTGTTTAAAATCTATTTACTTACATAATAAAAAATCATTTTTAATTAGAATGTAATAGTTTGTGGAAGAAATTAAACTGAATTTAAACATAAAGTAACATCAGATAAAAATAATTTAATAAAATTACAATTCTGTTACATATTATTACAATAAATAGCAAATGTAATAAGTTACTTGAATATTTTCAGGCTACTGCTAATTTTCTGGAAGAGCAAACTGAAAGTATTGATTTTGAAGAATCAATAATGGCAAAACGAAAAAGTATGGGATTACAAGAAACGTTAGTTGAAACTGCTGCAACTGTTGAAGGTAAATCTATATATATAAAAACGAATGTATGTCTGTGTGTGTGTGTGTGTGTGTTTGTCCTTCATGCATTACCACACCATTTATCCGATTGCCATGAAACTTTGGGAAGTTGTTTAATACATTCCCGCGAAGGTTTGTGGCATATGTGAAGATCACCATTTCCCCCCTTTCAAAAATATATTTATATATGGATTAAGGCTTTTATGTCCAACAGATGGCGCTAACTTCAGACGACCTAAGTTTGCTTTTCTGTGAGGCATTATGCTTTTCTGTGAGAATGGACCTAAGCAGATCATTTTCTACCTACCTATATAAATAAAATACAACGTTTGTTTGTTCCTACAGATTCCTTTGAAATTTTGACACAACGTTGCATTCAAATATGCACGTGTTTTTATATAATATACATGTCGAAATTCTCCCTACGGGGGGGAGATGGACAGGATTAAGGCTTACCGTGAAGAACTCGGCTTCTATTTATACTATTTTACATGCGGTTTTTTGCGTTTTTAATTGCGTTTTAATAGGTGACGTCAACAGAATATACACTAAAAAGGGATTTTTTGAAATTCCCCCCACGGGGGAAGTGTTACACATTTATAATAGATACATTTTGAGCCACAACAACGCGTGGCTGGGTCAGCTAGTAATAATAATAATAAACATTAATCCTGGATTTTGTTTACTTAGAATTGTAATACAGGTATACTTCGAGTTACGTCGCTCTCGAGTTACGTTGTTCCCGATTATACGTCATTTGTCAAAAAAGTATATGGAAAAATAAAAATCAAGTTTAACCCGGGTGAGGTTCGACTTTAAATCCATCTGCCACAAACATTGAAGTCATAATATCACTAAAAAAGCGTTAAAAGCTCATAAAATCATATTAAAATATGTATATTTACAGTAAATGTTAATATAATCATCATAAATCTTAGAGAACGAAACATGAAAACATCTGTGTTCCTGTGTTGTCGTCTTATTTAGCGGTCTTTAAGTGCTCATTATTGGCGTTTCCTCCATTATTGGCGTTTAGTTACGACGTAAGTCGAAACTACGACTTACGTCGTAACTACACAAGTAAATTCGACTACACGTTTCGACTTACGTCTCCTCTCCTGGAACCAATTACCGACGTAAGACGAGGTATACCTGTAATCTGAAAGATTTAGTTTTACATTCATTACTTAATTATCGTTTTATTGTCCATCTGTGCACAGTCTGAAGTTTGTTGGTACAGGGGTAAGAAAGTTATGAACTGCAATTATAACTGCAAAGAAACTCGTATAATTGTTTTTTGTGGGCTTTGAGAAAATGCTTCCTAGATTTATCATCCTACGGAGTACCGTCTTTTTGTTCATTTTTAGGGCTGAACACTACCATTTTTTTGAAATGGCTTTTACTAATGTTGTATAGCATTATCTGAAAGGGGGTCTTCTCCTGACTAAGTTATGTGATGCCTTTGCATTGTGATTACAGACTTTATTTTGGAAAATCTGTTTGTGTATTGTTTTTTCTTGAACAATTTCCATTTTGAAGTATGATGTCACCATTATCCTCCAGACATCAATGAGGCAAATACAGCATTGCCAAATAAAACATTTTGAGTTACAATATTATATTCCATAAGCATTTTTTTTCTGTTGTTTCCAGTTGGAAAATTATAAATCGTGGAAATTGTGACAATAATTTAGAAATCAGTTTATGTAATAACTAATGTTTTTAATGGGATTTGAATTGTATTTAATAAAAGTTAATGCTTTTCTATATTTAACAAATTTTTTTTAATTTAAAGAGAAATTTTAATATTAAAGTAATTGAATTAATAGTTAATTTTAATTATATGTAAATTGTTATAATAGAAAAGAAACAAGGAATGGATATGTTTTCAGAAGCAGACATGTTTGCAGAAAGTTATGGGGTAAGTATTGAAATTTGTAGTTTATAGATACTTAAGTAGTATTACAGTGGAACCTCAGTATATGACCTTAATTCGTTCCTGATGTTTGGACATATACCAAACCAACCTTTCCCATAAGAAGTAATGTAAAAATGATTAATCCATTCTCATGTAAAAAAAACTCCTCTTGATATGGTATATTAATGGGGTTGTAAAATAGTTGAAACACTGTTTGAGCACATTAATAAAAGAATAAATTTTATTATACATTTTTAAAGTTATTACAGTAATAATCGCAAATAATTGCTTCTGATACGCTGTCGCCAGCACATTGTTTTTCAGTTATCGAAAGCAAAAGCAATTTCTCAACATGATCTAATGTCTCCGATCTCTGTTTAAGAATTGATTAAACTCCTTTTGCAATGTTAGCAGATTTAATAATGTCTTTATTTTTCACGATTGTCGATATCATCGTTCTTGGAATACGGTATGCAACAGCTAAATCTCGAACACGCATGCCACATTCATATTTCTCAACAATCTCTTTTTTCAGTTCCATTGTGATTCTAGTCATTATTTTAGTTTTCTGTTGCTTTTCATTTGCCTTTTTTTGCAATTCATAATTTAATAAAAATAATAAAATTTTACTTACAAATTAAAATCAAAAGAAATTTAACAAAGTTATAGACCATGGCACCGCGAACGTCTAGTCTGGTCTAGTACACTGATAGTGCTACTTGTTCATAGATGGTGCGTATAATTGAATTAAGTCGTATACCGAGCAAAATTTGTTTCATCCAAACAGGACGTATTCTAAAGCAGACGTATACCGAGGTACCACCACTGTACTTCATTCGTTGGTTAGATACTGATATTAGATATAGATGTTGACATTTATGGCAAAGTAGCTATATTTTCAAGCAGAACATTTTTTTATGGAATGACCTAAAGAAAGAAGTAAAATTCATGTATTAAAACAAGACACTTTATAGTATTTGAAATAATTTTGCTTTTCTATAGTATTTTACCATTTGTAATAACTGTTATAGAAGAATAACTGACTTACAGGGTACTAAATACAATAAAACTTTGCTAATTCTGAAATCACATTAATTTTGAATATTATTTTTCAGTTTGTTTTTTTTTTCTAAATAACAAATCTTTAATAAAATTGTTAGACAGATAAATGAATTTGAGTACAAATTAATGTGTTTTGGTTTGATTAATTTAACCCATAAAAACTTTAATAAAAGTTAACTTCTTTTTTCAAGCCCAAATTAATAAATGTTGGCAATGATATCTTTCCTTTGCACTATAAAAGTTTATCAAACTTCTGTAGTTATTCATTTAAAGAGCACAATAAAATTTGACTAATAATTTGTATGGTCCAAAAAAAAAAAAAAATACAATACAATATGCATTTGAGTAATAACCTTGTTAATTTGTTTTACTAATTCCGACTAGGCTTTCCCCAATTAATCCAAATTACTGAGGTTCTTCTGAAGTTTCAGTTTGTTAAATAATTATTTACATTCATAATACTAACATCATACTGCATGCTGTTATGACATGCTTTATTTGGTAATTATTGTGAAAGGCAAATAGGAACTTTATGAAAAGTAAATATAAAACTGTAAAATGAAGCTTTTATTAATTTATATAATAAAATTTTGAAGAGAATCTGTTATCTACACAATAAATGTCAAATGTGAGTAAGTTGTTAGGTTTTATTGCTGTAATTTTTGATGGAAAGTTTTAGTTAAAATTTTTATTTTTTCTTATATTTAAATAAATTTAGTTTATATGATAATTAAATTTGTAAGTAAGTCTATTATATAAATTGTGTAAGTTTTACTTATGCTAATGCAATAAAATTTATTTTTAGCAAAGTCCTGCAACAATGCAATTGTTAGCATCAAAAGCTCAAGACAATCCTAATCTTACTGATAATTGGGACGATGCCGAAGGCTATTACCGTAAGTAAAAAGTTATTGCAGAATAATTGAATTTTTGAAAAATATACTGTTTATGCATTTTAATTTTGTGTTTTCAAAAACTTACATAGGTGTTCGAATTGGTGAAGTACTAGATAATAGATACACTGTGTATGGTTATACAGGCCAAGGAGTATTTAGCAATGTGATAAGAGCTCGTGACATGGCACGTGGAAATAATGATGTGGCTGTGAAAATTATTAGAAATAATGAAGTTATGTAAGTTATAAATAATATTATTATTCCATTTTGATAAGAGAGATAAAAATTTGATTATATAAGAACAAAATAAAGTAGGGTTTCTCATTTCCCAGTTATTTGCTTATCCTGGGATTCCAGGAAAAAAGTGAACTTGATCCCGGGAAATTCTGGGATATAATTAATTAATTTTTCATTTTTAAGTAACTTAATACCTCTTGCAATCTCCAAAATAATAATAATAATGCTGTGTAAAATATGTATAAAAAATTACTTTTGAGTTATATAGAAATTTTCACAAATAGAAAAAGTTTATTAAAGTTTGTTGGAAACTGCTTACAACAAAAATGCCTTTGAATTGATTGAAAATTAAAAAAAACAAACTTAGATCAATAATAAGATTTTAAAAGCAAAGATGGTCAATACTCCAATTATTCAATCTGATTCTTTTTTTACTAAAGAAAAGTCCTGCTACCGAGAATGCCCTTTCCGATTCAATTGGTATGGGTAGAATCGTCTTTAATGCATTTAAGAGAAGACCAATGTTATGTACTTTTTCACCCGTTGCCTTGAAAATTTCTAGTTCATTTTCGAGATGCGTTACAGTATTTCTTTTGCTGTCTAGTATTCTTGATTTGTCTACCTCGGCTGTTTTAATAGTGGCATCAAGCTTATAGCCCAATAATTCGGCAGTTCGTTTGGCTTTAATAATCGGGTTTATGAAAGAATATTTCATACTTGCATATTGCGTACTTGTTTGTATCCTTGCCCACTTTGCACATCCTGGCATAATGCAGTTATTGAAGCTACTGGCCATGATTAAAAATTAAGACAGCATAAGAACACTTATTCCAGATATTACAGGTTTTGTCAAGTAAAGAATTTTCAGAATCTTGTCACATATTGATTATTGACAATCTATGACATGCAAGCAAATGATAAGCAAAAATTTAAAAAACTAATAAGCAGGCTTAAAATTAATAAACACAAATGTATTCTGACATTTTATGGGTTAATAATTATACTTCCGATTTGCAAAATTTCCTCAACTTTAACATAAAATAAGAAAAACAGTGAATTTTTAAGAAATTTGCGGTATTTCCCGGGATGAGAAGAATTTTTTGAGTTAAAAAAACAGCCAGGATCTTGGATTTCCCAAGATCCTGGGATCCCATTGGAGAAACCCTAAAATAAAGAAGAAATTTTGTCACTTGTATTGCATGACTTATGATATTATGTAAACAGAATTTATAGTTCTGCTTAGGTTATGTACAACAAGAAGTAAAAAAAGTAAACTCTAAATGAGAAACAAGTATAACATCATTAAGTATACTGTATTTAAAAAATTGTGAAGTGTGGACATAAAAATAATTTTACATCATAAAGGTATTCACTAGCAACTTGCATTTTATTACAATGCTGTATGTGTGTGCATGTGTGCATTCACACACACACACAAATTTACATTTGGATAGTTAGACATACAATAATATTGATTCCTTATAAAATACAGTTGTAAATAACAAAGGTAACTAATATGACTTATTTTTGCTATTAAAATTATGATATTACAGTATATGTCCACAGTGACTAAACTGAAGCTTTGGTATATTTATATAATTTTCATTTATTAACTAATATCAAGTAGAACTCGCAAACATTCTGCTGGTAGGTAACAGAAAAAAAAAAACATTGATTAGGTTTTATCAGAACTTTTTATCATCTAAATACATATTTTCTGCAAGTTTTTTCAGATTGGCTTTTTGTTATGTACCCACTCAAACATATGTATTTTAATGTTATATAAGTGATAACTGTTCTCATAGAGAATGCAGCTCTCATGTATTTTTTTTTTATCAGTGATATATATATATGTTGTAAAACAAAAAATACAGATGCTGAGTTTATTATTATATTTTATCTTTTATTATTTCACATTCCTAATATGTGATTTAGTAATAAAAACTGTATACCTACTTTTGCACCTTCCTGTTTTTGTTAATTACTACATTAAAACAATTTTATTCTTTTAGGTTAAATAAATTGAAACAACAGCCAGAATGGCTGAACAGTTAAGGCATCAGCCTACCACTCTGTGGACCCTGATGATGAATCTGGATGGGTCAAAAAATTCCAGGAATCTTTTGGGTGATCCATCCTTGGCTATATTGGGCCCCATATCACACTGCCTGGCTGCTCCGTTGTGAGCCTGACCAAATCCATCATGGACATAAGGTTAATAAAATCCTCTTAATGTCCATTTAGTGTCCTCTTAATGCCCATTAGGCAGAAGAGTAAAACAAGATATAAATAAAAAATTATAATATAATTGATAGTAAGATAACAGAAAATGTAATTTAAAATAATTCATTACAAATTAATAATGGACATTTTCAAAAATGAATAGGTGACACTTAAAATCAGCCATTTGTACATTGTGATATTAATAAGTATTTTTTTTTTACTCAAAAAAGGATGAATGAATGAGTTAATGAATATGATCAATATAACTTTATATATACTATTTAGGTTATAATATGTCTTATATACTGCATAATACGCATTATTTCGTGGAAAGTTGGCTTTATAGTCCGTAGTAAGGTCTAAAGTGACAATTACTATATAAAAATACTTTTTATCGAGATTTATTTATTCTAACTTTATTATATTATGTTAATGAATAATTTTGAAAATTAATATATTTATTACTTTTTAATTTTTTTTAAAGGCATAAAACTGGACTTAAAGAATTAGAAATGCTTAGACGATTAAATGATGCAGATCCTGACGATAAATTTCATTGTTTACGATTATTCAGGCATTTTTTTCATAAACAACATTTATGCTTAGTGTTTGAACCATTAAGGTGTGTGTAAAGGATTTTTATGTAATCATTTTATTTTATTAAATACTTAAAAAATGTTTTTAATAATCATTATGAATTTGCAGTATGAATCTCAGGGAAGTTTTGAAGAAATATGGAAAAGATGTTGGATTACATATCAAAGCTGTCCGATCTTATAGTCAGCAACTATTTTTAGCACTTAAACTTATGAAACGATGCAATATTTTGCATGCAGATATTAAGCCAGATAATATTCTAGTAAGTGATTTTTTTTTTTAAAAAAAATACTTTTTGTTCTGTAGATATAAAACTTAATTTCTATATTTTTCTAGGTTAATGAGAGTAAATTAGTACTGAAATTATGTGATTTTGGTTCTGCTTCACACGTAGCAGAAAATGATATAACACCTTATCTTGTCAGCCGTTTTTACAGAGCTCCCGAAATTAGTAAGTTATTTATTCACTTTAAAAAATGTGCTGTGATTAAGTATAATATTTAACAAACTGATTCTCTTTTGTTCAGTTCTTGGATTAGGATATGATTTTGGAATTGATATGTGGAGTGTTGGATGTACGTTGTATGAATTATACACAGGAAAAATTATGTTTGCTGGAAAATCAAATAATCAAATGTTAAAATTTTTCATGGATTTAAAAGGAAAATTTCCGAACAAATTAATACGAAAAGGTGCTTTTAGAGAACAACATTTTGACAGTAATTGTAACTTCTTATCTCATGAAGTTGATAAAGTTACAGAAAGGGTAAGATACTTGAAATTTATCATATTTCTCTCTCAAAATACTATAATAGAATCTACTTTTTTTTTTTTTTTGTAGGAGAAAGTTGTGGTTTTAACAAATATTAATGCCAGCAGAGATTTACAAGCCGAATTAATCGGTAGTCAGCGTTTACCAGATGACCAGTATCGAAAAGTTTGCCAGTTAAAAGATCTTCTGGAAAAAATATTAATGCTAGATACAGCAAAGAGAGTATCAATTAATCATGCTTTGACCCATCCATTTATACAAGAAAAAATATAAGTAAGTATGATTAAGTTTGAAATAATGTAATACCAATGGAGCTAGATATAATCAGTATATTTCTTAATAGTTTCTGTAGTGAATTTCTCTTTTTTTTTAATAAAATAAAAATTTTGTTAAGGTAAACTTTAATTAAGTAAATTTGTCAGTTTTATGTTTTTAATAATGAACTTCAGAACAAAAAAGATTTTGATCATAATGTAATATAAAAATTATCATTTAAGTGGCCAGTTTTTTTCATTTTTTAGGATATTTTAAACATAGAATTAGAATTGTGATAGTGAAACAGCAGTAATTTGAAAGTAATGCTTTCTAAATGGTTTAATCAGTTTTTAATTAACTTCATTTAATTTCAAAAATAATTGATTATAAATCTGATAAATAGAAATCCGGTTATGTATTAACGGCACCGGTTATGTACCTATGGTATCTTTTTAATTAAATAACTGAACTGAATAACTGATAAATAGAAACAGAATGTAATTTAATGACATGAAAATGTTTTCTTGTTTTAAGTTTTATTTATATATATAAGCTTTTTTTTTTTTGTGTGTGTTGAAATTTGATTCAAAGAAAATTAACCAATGGATATTTATGCTGCTAATATACTAAATTAATACCAAGAGAAACAGCCAATCCTTTAAAGTTAATGAAAACTGACGTTATGTTATTTCAGATGTCCATATAATACTTCAGATTTATTGAGTACTTTCTCGACTTTCCTCAGATTCTATAACTAATTAGGCTGCGATTTGAAAAAATTGTAGACCTATAAATTTTTACCTTCGTTCGTCCATCCATCTTTCCTTAATCTCAAGAACGGAGTTAGTTAGGTGAAAGATGAGACCAGATACAGAAACCTTAGGGGCAGGAGAGACTGATTAACTATATACGAACTTCTGATGCAAACTGGAAGTCACATTATTTCAATTCAAAACTTTTCTCTGAAAAGAGTTAATAGATGATCAGCACAACTCTATTGTTAAAGGAAAAGTATGATGTACAGGAGCAAGCTACTACTAATTTGAGGTAGCGAGCATGTATTTTAAATGAAATAAATTAAGAATATTAAAAATTGCAGCCTGCCATTGTAACGACGTAGCAATAAATAATTGCTTGTAAAAACAAAAGCAAAACATTGTAGACAAAAGTTAAAATTATATCCAAATGTTATATAAAACATATACATGGTACGATCCAAAAGTTCGGGGACTGCGGTAATCTATGACAACAAAAGCATGTATTTGAAGTTACAGCGTATGAAATGGATTCTACCAAATCACCTCTACGTGTTCAGGTTAATTTCACCCATGTCATGTGATTAAACTGCGAGCGCTGCTGTTTTTTTCTGGAGATAGTTACCTTTGTTCTGCAACGTAATAAAAGTGGAGTTTCAAGAACAACCTCCAACATTAAATTTTGTCAGCATTTAGGTAAAACACCTACAGAGACTTTAAAATTGCTAAGAAAGGTGTACGGTGATTCCACCATGGCGAAGTCGAAATGTTGGAGGTTGTTCTTGAAACTCCACTTTTATTACGTCGCAGAACAAAGGTAACTATCTTCGGAAAAAAAACTGCAGCGCTTGCGGTTTAACCACATGACATGGGTGAAATTAACCTGAACACGTAGAGGTGGTTTGTTAGAATCCATTTCATACGCTATAACTTCAAATACATGCTTTTGTTGTCATAGATTACTGCAGTCCCCGAACTTTTGGATCGTACCACGTATATCAATATAGCATTGTACAGTACTTTGTAAAACTGTTAAGCATAAATATATGTCAGTAGTATGAAAGTTTTGCAATTTAAATATAATGGCATAGGAAGATATTAGCACAGAGGGAGCAATAATCATTCCATCTGATTTTAATAAGGTGGACTGATTATCGTTAGACCTTGATAAAGAAACAAGTTAAATAGTAAGATGTAGTAATTTTACATCAGGATACTTAGATTCTTAGAAACTGTATCACGGTTATTATATAAAAGAAGTTATTTAAAATACTTAATGTAAATTTCAGATGATCATTGTAAACCTACTTCCTCGTGTTTACTGTAATGTTGACTAACAAAATAACTAAAAAATTAGAAACCTAATTTCTGACATATAAAAAAGTATAAAAATGTTATCAGTCAACATTTTGATTAGAATTATAATCCACTGAAGTGTAGTCTTCGATTGTTCCTAGTCATCAAAAATAGTTATAAATTGAACAGATAGCAAAAACCAATGCAATGTGAACTATTGCAAAAAGGTGCATTTATAGTTCCTCTTCGTCAAACAGGATTTGTAAACAAATAAATGCTGTAATTCACGTATCCACTTAAATTAAATATTAAGATGATTTAAAACATAAAACATATATTTAAATTATTTTAAATTTAGTTTGTAAAATTAATATAATAAAGTGATTTAGTGTTGTAATCATATATACATTTTTCATGCGCACATGTTTAATTGTTAAATATTATTGTTATAGTTTGTTCAGCCAAAGAGTAGACACGAGTCAGCCTGAGCTGCAAGAGAGTGTATGTCAGATGAAAGGGACGAGAGATGTGACTACCCTTTGAGAGTTGACATATGAATCTGATCTCTTTCAGCTGTTCTGCACATTTCTAAAATGTTTTTATACCATCTTTATCATAATTTTATTGTTTTATTTTGTTTTTTTACAAATTTCGTTACTCTCAATTCTAACATTACATCACATGTTAATCACAAGTCTTCTTTAATCTGACAGAGATATTTCCAATTCAGGCTGACTCGTATCTACTCAGTTTTGCTGTGCGGATTATAGTATGAAATTTAAGAATTTGTTTTATTTATAAATCAAAACTTTAATTGATATTATTTAGATTTTAAATATTAACTTTCAACATTTTAACAATTTTTGATAGGATCTAACAATAAAGATGAAAATGAATTAAACAAAAGTAAGTATTTTAAGCACTTTTTAATTTAGTAAGACACGTATAATAATAATTATTTTGTCATTTTCATTTCTTAATTTTTAAATGAATTTTTAATCACGATCATATATGCCCGTAATTAGAACTTGGTGTTATTGAAATGCATAATACTAATTCTGTAAGATAACGGTATAATTTCTTAATAGATAAAAGATATAAGCAAGCAGTAGATTTAGAATTCATTAATTTGCATTTTGAAAATTACATAATTTGTATTTAAATGGCAAAAAGTGTTGATGAAATTTAAGAAGTTGTGTGTCGAAACTTTGATGATCTAAGAACATTCCTGTCAATGTATTCTTTGACCAAACAGTATAAATAAGACTATAAATAAACTAACATCTTAAGTCTTTAATTTTTTTATAGAATCTTGAAAAACATTGTGTGTGTGTGTGTAGTTGGAATAAACATCTCTATTTAAAGGAGTAAATATTGAAAAATGTCACACAAAGCCACTCAGAATTAGTTTTTCATATACAAGATTTGAATTATGTCCTGCCAATTATATAAGTCTAACATCACACTTTGGCAGATCAGAAGCTCTGCCATTACTCATTCCTCTCTCACTTTCAAGATTAAATTGAGGATTCCAATTACTTCCAGAATATTTTGATTTAAAAAGCTTGTCATAATTTTCCATAAATTTTGATAGTAGTAATATATTTATTAAATACTTTTTTCTAATTTGTCAGTTCATCACAAAGTCCTTCCAGAAAGGCACCTTTTCCTTGGCAGATTGTTCATGTGTTGCATTATCTTATCTCACTAATTTTTTCAGTAATGAATAGTTTTTTTTTTTTCTTTTATGCCATTTGATGTTGAAAGCTAGTAGTATTTTGGTGGTTAATTGAAAAAGTTGAATTAAAAAAAAAAAAAGGTAATTAATTAACCAAAATTGAAATATTTTGTTTAAACACATCCTGTTACATTAATTGGTTTACCTCATTATTTTTACTGATTCTTAAAGTTTGGGAGCAATCGTCCATTTTCTTTTTTATATGGATTTTTTGGGACCCAAAAAAAAATTCATAATCTGGAAATAATGTAAAAAATCATGTTAAAACAGAATTATGTGTACATAATTTATGTATGCATGCATTATTATGTTGTAGTTTTTGTTAATTTTGAATCTCTCTGCCATCTTTTTATATTAATTACAGTGGAACCCTGGTTAACGACCAAATTGATTAACGAACTTTTATTTTACAAAAATTTTGTCTTGGATAATGGATGAAAATCGGGTAATGAACGTAAATTGCAATGGTTTTTTGTGTCAAATTTTAGTTGCTGTTAGGCATGTGCAAGTTAAGCATTGCTTTTCCAAGTGTTTGTGCTAAACTTTTTTCAGTTTTATGATTTATATATTTAATCAATATGGCCTCCAAGAAAGAAAAGTGATAATGGCAATAGAAAACGACAATGCGCTATTGCATTTGAGAAATATTTTGATTAAAAGAGCAAGACGATCAACATTAGATCAATTTCTTGTTCCTTACCAAAAGAGAACTTGATTCAAAGAATCTCCCAATGAAGTGCTATCTGTTATTTTTTTGGAGGGGCATTCCCCTTCTGAGCATTAAGCTCCATATATCTCCACTCCTCTGCCACCAACTACAAGAAACGAAGGTATGTAGAGTGCTATTTTATTAAATAAAGTTTACATGTTTGTTGCTGTAATGATAGATACTACTTTTCCTATGTTTTCATTGAAGAAAATCTACTGTATTTTACAAATAAAATCACAAAAATTTTGTAGGCTAGAACAGATAAATTGTATTTGCATTAATTTCTATGGGAAAAATTGCTTTGGTTAATGAACGGAGTTGCAGAACGGATTAAGTTTGGTAACTGGGGTTCCACTGTATATTTTTACTTTTTATACCCTATTCACACTGTACATTTTAAGCGGGATTAAGATTTAAGCAGAATTAAGTTAATTCGCATTGTCGAAAACAAGATTAACTACTCTTTTACACTAGGTAATTAAAGCGAATTATTCGCTTAGCCCTCAAGTGGGTGTACTCAATATTACATTTTAAATAAAATCAAACTTTTGCTTATTTTTCATAAATCATCATAAATTAATTTATATTTAGTAATTTAAATTATAAATAACTTATTTAAAGAGCATAAGACGTTAGTTAGGAATTATTAACATTTATTGTCAGTGATGTCGTTGTCGTTAGCAGCACAATTCTCTCAATGTTTATATCATTTTAGCAATAGAACTGTGATAAGAATGGATTTTTGACAGAAATTTATATATATATTTTTTTTTCGTAAACAAGAAATTTATATTATCATTTAAACTTCTTGTACCGAAGTAGCATATACATGCTAACAGAGAAGAGTATCGTTTGTTCAAACATTTGTACCTGTACATCTGCTTCCGCCGTTATTTTTGAACTTATGGCGGACCTCGTGGAAAGCTTGAAGCGACTTAAGCTTCTTTGAGAAAGCGATTTAAGCTGAGCCGGTTGTTGGTAGTTAAACCAGTTTAACGTTAAGTCAGTTCCGTTCATATTTCATACCTTAAACTGGCTTAGTCATTTAAGCTGGCTTAAATTGTGTAGTGTGAATAGTGTATTAGGCTCTGTTTTATATAACAGAGGAAAAGTACGACAATCGGTCAAAAAAAAAGACACCCAAGATTTTTGCATGTTTTGACTCGGGACCTTGAAATGTTGAATAATGCAAAAAAATTCTGGGTTTTTGTGTGTGTTTAGGGCACAATTTTGTTTACCTTTTTTGAAGCTTAATAACTCCTGTGCTTTTGTCAAAAATTTCTGAAATTTTGCATAGAGGTTTGTGTATTTAGAGGGATTGATGCTATTAAATTTTGGTGGTTAAAGGTCGATGGAGTGGGGAAATAAAGAGGATCGTGTGTCGTATCTCGAGTGAGGTCGGAGTTAATGAAGATTTTACTCATCATTAGCATTTACAATTTTTTATAAAACCCATCCCTAATGTTAAAATTAAGCTTTTGCTATTTTATAATAAAAAATATAAAAAGTTTTTAATAAAATATAACAGATGGCACCACCAAACTTTTAAAAGATGCCAGGAAAGTTAAGCAACTCGTTGCTGGATTTTAAATAAATATATAAATTTGATGATAATCTGGGCATAAAATGTAAACTTTTATTTTTTATTTCCAAAGTTGTTGTAGAATTAATACACACAAAGTATTTTATAGTTATTGGAGTATTATTTCTTTCAAACCAGTTTTTTTATGGTGCTTATAACTTTGTGTTCTTAATAGATTATTCTATCTTTTGCAGTTCTCTCTATGCTTCATAAATAGTTTAATATATAAATACCATATATTTCTGCGGATAAGACAACCTTCAGATAAGACGAGGTATAAATTTTCAGCAAAGTTCTATAGTTTTAGCATATATAAGACGACCCCCAAACTATCAATGGCCTATGAATTTATTTTAGATCAGCGATCATCATCTGGATAATAATACTGTATAGCGTATACGGAATTATGTCCTATTTGTAATTTTTCGAATGAACAAATTTCATTTTCTGCCTTGCTGTTGTTGCAAACATTTACACTAGTGATGTAACGAATAGTATATTCGGCCTCAGCCGAATACCGAATATTTGGCTAGGAGCATGGCCGAATACCGAATATTCGGCCAGGAGCGTGACCGAATGGCCGAATATTCGGCCAAACTATTCGGCTTGATTGACGCACGTACGTAAATTGGCACGCAAACCGCATTATGGCAAGGATCGCGCACCCTGCTCTCTATTGGCCCGCTGTCACTACGATTTTTTCTTCCAGTAGGTCTAAATTATTTAAATTAATTAATTAAATTATAATTATTAAAGTAATAAAGTTAATATGAGATGGAGCCTAACGCCTACCTCTAGTGCCAAATTGGTTTATAATTTATTTAATAGCCGTAAATAGCCCGACATGATTCGGCAGTTGTTGGTATTTAGATGTAAGTTATAACTTATAAGTTATTTTATTTGCAATCGATCTTTTTAACTCTTTAATTAAACACTAAAATTTGTTTTTACTACGTATTTGTAGACTGAATAGTGTACTCTAAGGATATACTTTAGTGGGGACATATAGTCTAGTTTCTCTCCAGTTGTGGAACAGTTCAAATAGATTATTGGGGGGTTTATTTGTGAAGTTTTGTGATATTTTGTTGCTATTGTTTTTGTCAATATTTTTAAAATTAACATAATTTCAAATATTATCTTTTGCATATAATGAGAAATGTTCATTCTTTGCTTTATATATAAAATAACTTATATATTAGTTACTCATCTTCTAGAAATATCTTATTTAATGAAAGAATTATTTATCTAAGTTTCAATAAAACGTTTCGTAAATCATTTTAAAATATCGTAAAAAATATTAAAATATACGCAAAATATACCAAATACGAATATAACATAATTAACTAAACAATAACATTAATGCCCGATACATTCTAACCTACACGCCATCAATGCCATAAGATATCGGCTATATAAAGGCTATATTATTATTTAATTACGAAAGAATTTAATACTAGAGTTAGACGCTCTTTCTTATTAACTTTAATAATTATAGTTTAATGTTCAGCATTAATAAAAGTTATCAAAATGATTAATTTACTGTGTTTTTGTTATTTCTTACTCCTGTTTTTAGGTATTCGGTATTCGGCCAAATACCAAATACCTAAAAAATAAGCCGAATAGGCCGAATACCGGGTAGTAACCGAATATTCGTTACGTCACTAGTTTACACTGATTCGGGCATTCGGGTAATGACCTTGACTATTCACAAAAACGTTGTATGGGTTATTCTATTTTGTGGACATGCCCTACTCTCTATTAGTAAATAATTACAGTTTAAATAAATACCGTTTTTTAATAATGGTTTTAATTTATATAAATTACAATCTAATTTTTTTGTATCTGTCCTATAAGACGACCCTGGATTTTGGGGGCCCTTTTTTTATGATTCAACTATCGTCTTATCCGCGGAAATATATAGTAATTGTTTTGTTGAGAAAACTTCTAATTAACTTTCAAATGTGCTGAATATATTTTCGAGTTTTGGAAGAATCAAGTAATTTGATCATACATTAATGTTTTAAATTATTACTTTTATTTCTTTATGTATTTATAATAGAACATTGCTGTATTCTCTGTTCTGTCTTGTTCATGCTATGGCATTATTATGTAAATAATATTATAAATTGTTTTCGTATAGTAACATTGATGCTTTTGAGGATAGATTTTATCTTGATTTTTTTCAGTTTTTTTATTAATATTTAGAAGAACTTTTATATGACAATACTTAATAATTTCATGTTTAGTTTGTTTTTAATGCTTGCATTATTATTTGTTTTCGCCTGTTTTTTCTCATTATTGAATTGGACGTTTTCATTTACTGGAAGAATGACAATAAATGATGACTTTCATATACCATCATTTCTGTATTAATGAAAATTACAAAATCACTTTTACAATTATTAAGCAAGTTTCATTCTGTAGTATTTCAGAGAATGACACAATAAACTCATAATAATCATTGCCATCAAACATATATGCAATAGAGAAAAAGTATCTTAAAGTGATAAAGAAAATTTAATTTAAAATATACCAATTTGTATATTATTTTGTAAGATATTTATATCTTCATTTTGAAAATTATTTAACGCGTATTAAATATCTTCAAATTCTATGTTATTTTATACAAATGTGCAATATTGTATGACTGCTATTACAGTAGAGTTTCTGTAATCTGACATATACCTGACTGGTGGGTTTCAAATTACTGGATTTTGTATGTATGTACTAAATAGTAAAAAATGCATTTGGTTCATAGCTTAGTTCATTGTATTAATCACGATTGTGACTGTTTTGCCAACTGCATGTGCAACAAACAACTAGTGACTGATAGTATACATGTAGTGTACACCAGTCACACTATGTGGCATACATCAATAAATAAGTGGTAGCACAAAAATTTCACATGCACCACCCTGCAGTGTCAGATTACCAGACGGAATACTGGTCCCCTATAGTCCTTCACTATAGAGACCCTATAGTGAAGGACTATAGAGACCCTACTAGAGCATGGTTTATTTAATTGTAATGATGATAATGAGTAGAATTTTGTGCATTTTAATTAGTGAAATAATTGACCTATAAATAAGGGGGTTGATATTTTTTTTATACCATGCTTTAATTGATAGCAAACTTTATACATGTTGCTAATCAAATGTAAATATGTAATACATTAAACACCAAACGAACACCTGAATTCTTTATAGTGTTATGAGGCTAAATAATTACTAAGCAGTTGGACAGCAATTGGCCAAGTTGCTTAGTAATTATTTAGCCTTATTAAAAGAATCTGGCTATTTGTTTGATATCTGAAATAATCAAAGGGTTAGATTCATTTTATTATTTAATACATCAGTTAATTCATTACAGAAAAGAATAGGATATTCATTAATGCCAATGTTAGTAATTACTATTCAATATATTAATATTTTGCATTAAGCAATAAATATGCTGTCTATCACGTGGTACTATTAGTTTATTTAACATGACTTTAGTTTTTAATTAACATTTGTAATTTCAATATGTATTCTTGTTGAATCTATTAATCTAATTCTCTCACTCTTTGTTCTTTTATCAATTTTCATTAATAGTTATATAATTTTAAAATTTTGAGGTCAGTGATATTTTTCACATTGCTCGTATTATATTATAAATCACAATTTTGTATTTCTTATAGGTGCATTGCATGTTAACGACATCTGAAGAACCGATTTGAAGAATAAATCGCCTATCCATCAAATACCAAGGACTTTTTGTGTAATAGTCCCTAATAATTATGCATGAAGATCATGTGTGTACTTTGAAGAGATGCTTTTCAAAGCTGTGCGTATATACAAATTGCATGTTTAAATACATGCATACATTTATATATTTATATGTTATATATATTCAGCCCTTAGCATTATATAATATAATGCCGATTTAATGTGTTTCGATTTCATGACGTCGAAGTTTATATATAAATGTCCTGATAAATTGTAGAATCGTAAAAGTTTTGAATGTTTAAGATAATTTGTACAAAACTCCTCATCTGTACAAGAGATAGACATTAATGTACCGAGAACTGTCGAAAGTCATTTTAATGCCATTCATTTGTTTAGAATGCATCATTGTCATCATCATAGATGTCATCTTTCGTCCCTTACCAAACGATGTTAATATTTGTGAATCTTATCGATTAACGACAGTGAATGGATTTTATGCAAGCGAATAGATTTTTAGTATTAAGCATCCATCCATAGAGAAATTATGTATCGGTTTTTTTTTCATTCAAAAGTATTTATATTTGTGAATATGGGAGATAAGTACGACATAGAAAGAAGTAATGGGTTATTTTTCCTTTTAAGTCTGTTAGCGGTCACTGGGTAAGTGACTGATCTTAAATATATTGTGAAATTGTCTATTTAGAGAACAATCATCATTATTGTGTATTTGAAGATCAGTAGAGACATTGTACAATTTACATCTGATGTCACATGTAATTATTGTCTGATTACTTATGCTTTTTTGTTACCCATGTAGGTGTTAGAGGCCTGACGAGGTACTGAATAAACATCGCTCAAGCGAAAGCAGTAACAATATGTGGTAATTCTTCTCTTTTATTTCACATTAATTTTGAAAATATAGTCAATTTTGTAAATCTGGGAGAAGTGTTATAAGTTTAGTATCATGCTTTTCCCACATATTAAAAAAAAAAAAATTTCAAAGATATTTGGAGAAATTTATCTTTAATACAATAACGAAACAGATCAATTAATTATGAGCAAAAAGTAAAAAATTAAATCTTTTTGTTTATAAAATTCTAATAGTCAATTTGAATTTGAAAAAAATAATTGTTTTTAAGTTTATTCTGGTTCTAAATAAATGTTTTCTATCAACATTTGATTGTACCATTTTGTGTTGTTTAATTAAATTTGATTGCATGTTTTTATTATATTGAATGATTTGCTATTTTGAATGAAAACTTCATTTAATTTATGACCTTAATTTGCATTTATTATTATTTGATACTGCAAAAACGATTTAAAAAATTTTTATTAACTTAAAATGCGGACAGTTTTTCTCTAAATATATATAAAAATTTGCGATTGTTTCAATTATTTTTGTATCACTTAATATAATGCATAAATGAGGTCAAGTGAAAATATCAATTCAGATTTAACAGATTTAACTTAATAAATCAATTCGAGGTAAAAAATACGAATAAAATATTAAATAGTAATTATATAATTTGTGATTGTGTGCGTGTGCGTGATGCGAATGAATAAATGAAAATATGTTAAGAGTGAATGGTACCACAATTCTAATTAGTTTGAATCACTTAATTCTTCTTCCTGCATATTCCCAGGCTAACTCAGAAGATGAATGAAATCCAGTTCTTCTGGTGTTGAAGTTGGCAGGCATAACTGTTGTCTGGTTTATCCTATTCGGTAGATCTGCCAGCATCTATGCAGAAACATCCTCATCGTTTTGTTTAGAGAAAGATGGTAGGGAAATGACGAATGAACAAACAAATTGATTGCATAGAAAAAGCTGCATTTAAATTTTTAAAAGTAATTTTTAAATTTAGGCAAGTTATTTGCATATTTCTGTGCAGTTTCTTTCAAAAAAAAAAAAAAAAGCGAGAATTTGAAAATGTTTTTCATATTAAAGATTCACGATAATTCGATAAATTACTAATATTTATGTTTAAGATTTAAAATTTTTGATACTTACAGGTTTGTAGAAATTTATCATCTCGGCAAAGTATGGTTTACATGATGTTGCACAGTTAAATTACAAAATTCCACTTAAAATTTTAAAAGATAAGTAATTAATTACTTTAAATAGGAAATTTTAATGTATTTTTTTTCTTTTGCAGATTTTTTGGAGTATTCTTACTCCATTTAGAAAATAATTGATGGTGAGTAGCGATACTAAAGAAGAAACCAAAAGGTAAAAATCGTAAATATATAGAAAAAGAAAGAAAGAACAAGAATTAAGATATTTGTCTCGGCAAACGACCGAAATTGTAAAATTTAAACTTATTTTTGAAATTTTTAATAAAGTTTTAATAGTTTTGTAAAAATCTATTCATAAAATTTTTAAATAAAATTAAAAAATCTCTTGAAATTATCTAAATTTTTACATTTTTAAATGAAGTGTTTTTTAATATAAAATTTATTTTTGAGAATTTATATGTATTTCGAATTTAAAACATTTTTATTAATATGCTTTTTCTTTGGATTTTAGTATATCAAATTTTATTTTCAAAATAATAATAATTTATATTTTCTAAACTCTTCCAGAAAGGAAAATACTACTATAGTTGTTGTATTTACTTAAGTGATTCAAGATGAAGTAATTCTACTAGAAAAGTAGCAGCTAAAAAAAAACTACCACAGATTTCCACGGAAAAATTACCTTACGTGATTTGTTTTCTCACTGAATTTGAACAGCCAAGCGGATAGACCTCCGAAGTTGGTTGTTGCTCACGTCTTGCCAATTGGCTGGCTGCGTGAAGTATTCCGGACTTTCGTCGTGATTTTACACACCTTAATAGGGGCCAGTTTTCCTTTCGAAAGCCTTTCCGAGAGTCGTCTCACTTTGCAGATCGCCCACACGTTGCGTTACTTTATCCCACCAAACTGAAAACTTTCCTTAATTTGCAAGTTTTAAAATTTAACAATACTATTGTTAACATAAATACTTTTATTACACTAAATATAACAATATTGATCTTTTTAATAATTTGTGTGATCCAGAATTGAAATCAAAGAAGTAAGATTATATCAGTTATATATATTTTCATATACAGCCAAATTCTGAACGCAGCCATGGAAACACAAAAAATTATCCTGGTTGGAAGTTTTGTATGCATTTTTGCGCACTGTATCAGAAAAAACATGGCCATTGTTGGAGGTTTGACATTTGTCTTTTGATTATGCCAAATTATTATCATCATTTACACAATTTGTGAGCCAGCCGTTGTGTACTTGTTACAATTATCAAAAATTATAGAAATTGTTAAATTATGTTAGTTCAGCTAGAAGAATATTAGATATGTTTCTTGAAGATTGGTAGTTTGAGTCTGTCACTTGAAAATAATGTATTTGCTCGCTTCGACAATTTGGACGTTTAAATAGCATTTACCCCAAAACATTGTCTACGGGCTGTGGCCTCTACAAGGTTATTAACTTAAAAAAATTTATCGTGTGGTTACGTGTACTTCAAAAACGATGCCGTTCCCTTCCGATTGGTTTTATCCTATGGCCATACCTTAAAATCTTGGTTATAAGCTGTGGGCTATAATGTGTCTATTCACAAAAAAGTCGACGTTTTTGTACGAGCTTTTATTTGGCTGCATAAACATACGGGTGGCCTACGGCCGAAGTTTTATGGAAGTTAAGTGTCTTTTCCTGTATTTTGAATACTGTTAGAAATTCTGTTAATCTGAAATTATTTAATAGACAGAACTTTTCCATTTTGTAATTACATTTTGTTTAAAAATAAACTATAGAAATGATACAGCTGGATTTTTACCAGGCCACAATATGCATAATCATTTAAGATATCAACAGTTTATACTAGAGGGTCGAGCTTTTCTTTAGTGTTCTTATATCAGTTACTCGTAAGAGTAAGCCTGGCTTTAAATTTATCAAAATCGCTAAAGAGCTTTCACGTATTCTTTTGTCGACGAAGGAATTCGATCAATGGAATCATTTACGAAGTTTACCGCTTCCTTATTCCGAAGAAGTAATAATAGCTTGAGCTCGTAGAAAGGTTAATGGGGTGCGGAAATTATTTGTCTGCTTCTTATAGAAAAAGTTATATTGATCTGGTAGTATCACCGAATTTTTTTTGATTGTCCTACTCTCCCATGTCTATTTTCCTCTAACTTGGGATACAGCTTACATGTTATGTGTACATGGGACACAGCTTAAGAAGATGAATGGTATAAACTAATTTTCTAATATAAAAATCTCCACAGTGAGTTAAGGATTTACAATAGAAAAATGGTGCATATTTAAATTTGATTTTGTATATTTTTATAAATATCTTGCTTAAGAAGTGTAGTTTAAACACTAGCTCAGAGTACCTACCGAATCATTAAAAATTATGTAAAAGTAATGGGTTTTTAAGGCTGTAGTAAGGTAAAGAATGATAATTT
This sequence comes from Centruroides vittatus, assembly GCF_030686945.1. Lineage (NCBI taxonomy): Eukaryota > Metazoa > Arthropoda > Arachnida > Scorpiones > Buthidae > Centruroides > Centruroides vittatus. The sequence goes on from NW_027120776.1 coordinate 243,252, forward strand.
TTCAAGAAATATTTCATTGTAAACGCTACTAATTTAAATGAAATTAACAGGTGGCCAAGGTGCTGCCGTGGGTAGAGGCCCCAGGAATTTTTCAAGGGTAATCTGCTCCAGATATGTTCCTTACCTCTTATCCGGCCGCTCCACGATGGACCCGGTCAAAAACGCCCGATGTGCCTGGAAAAGAAAGGTTTTAATTTCCAAAAGGTGGAACAAGTTAAAAATGGGGTGGAAGTAGAAGTTTTCAAACATTTGGTACATATCTCTGAAGCTATAGTCTGTCAATGGAAAGAATCAATCTGAGAGCAATGCCATTTCAGTTAAACCAATCAGCATATTCTCTAATAATGTCAGCACTTCACCTAATTAATATGTCAGGCAATATATGAATTTTCTCACACTAGATGGCAGAACAATTTCGTTAATTATGTTAATATTTTATAGCATTCATTAACTGTAAAGAATCCTGCTTTTAGCTATTACCATAGCGAACTTCCTCGTATTCCCGTAACGTGAATCTTCCATAATACTGTTTATAATGGCGGTGACTTGTTTCACAAATGAGGAAGAAACCGGAAGTAACTTGCCACAAGCGATTGATGCTCATTGGTTAATTGATTCTTACCATAGACAGACTATAACAATGGCTCCACAGGTAAGAAATATTGTGGGCCTGGCCGAACCCATAATGGGCTTGCTAAAAGAGGCCATCTTAGTGCCCACAGGGCGGAAAGAGTAAAAAAAAAATTATATTTTTAACTATTATAAAATGGCAAAAACTTTTAATTTTGATGGTAGAGATGGGTTTTATTAAAAAAATTGTCATTAAGTCCCTATTAGAGATACGAAACGACCCCTTTCCCACCCCCTCGACCTTTACCAAAACTTAATAGCATCAATCTCCCTAATACACACAAACTGCTCTGCAAAATTTCTGAAATTTTCGACCAAAAGCACGGGAGTTATTAAGCACAGGATGAACAAAAGTGTGCCCCCACGCTAACATCCATACAGAAAAAACCCCCGAATCTGCATTTCTCGATGTTCGAAGGTGTCCCAAGTCTAAAAGTGTAAGAATCTTGGTGGGCCGATTTACCGATTGCCATACTTCCCTTGTATATAACAGCCGGGAAAGTAAAAATACAATACGTGACTCTTTCTGTTGCTACACAAATCCAACGTTTGCGAGGAGTACTTTTATCGTGTCTTTCTGTGCGTATACACGGAAATTACAATGTTTAGTGTTGAATTAGAACAAACGGTATAGTACTCGAACACCTTATCCATTCCGTTGTACCATTGTTAAAATGTTAACTATGACGCGGTACAAGAGGATCACCCTTGTCAGAATTATCTTCCGTGATACGTAAAACTCGAGATAACCGGTAAAGTATTGACATACGTAACATTACCCACCACCAACGTTATGGAAACCGAAGACACTCCAAGTTTGTAATGCACTACATGAATATACAGAAATAAAAAAAGATTACACGAGAATAATTGTTTAATGGATTTAAAAGTTGCAACCAAATTAGCAACAGCTGCGTAAATTTCCCGGCTGTCAGGAAACTAAAGAAGTAACTTTTATATAATAACTATGTTAAATTGTAGACAATATCAACTTAAATTTTATTTATTTTATAATAAAATGATAATTATTGTTTAATAATCATTATAATATGCAGTTTGTATTGTTGCATTACTCTCAATTATTACGAAGCTAGCAGGTAGACCCGGCGTTGCTCGGGCAAAAGTAACGATAGCGAACAGTGACGTAGCGAGGGGGTGCAAGGAGGTGTATCATGCACCGGGCGCCACTCGCAGAGGGACGCCCAAATGGTCTCCAAGACAAACTATATGTATTTCTGGAGGGGGAGAGGGGCGCCGGTTATGTTCGCCACGCCACTGATAGCGGAGATTGATTAAACAAAATGTAAGCTGTCACGACCTAACATTGAAATTGTGGCTTCTATTAGAAATATTTGCTTTTAACGACTGTAACTAATTTCAAGGCGCGCGTTACCTAATTTTTAATAAATTTTGAATTTTTATAAACTACCAGTTTTCTTATTTCACTAAAGTATACAAAGTTCATTTACCGACGCATTAAAAATAAATAAATAAATAAATTACACTGTCTAGCATTTTCAATTGTTAGTACTGATTTCACGGGTTTATCAGATTTTATCAAAACATCAAATGTTTCATCTGCAACCAATAATTTGTCATCAGAATTTTACCTGACGTCGCGATTTTAATGTACTGTACAGTACATGGTACATTTTTACAAATGTGGTAGTATCAATATCATAATTATTACAGAAAGCTGAGGAAGGACTTAATATTCGAAATGCATTCTTTTTGGAAAACGCGGTGATTTTCTAAGGTTGCAATTGTGTCCCGTGGCGGTGTAATAAGTAGCAACAACAAATAACCAACATAGTGCTCACAACTGTACACCTAAAATAGACAGGACACGTATAAAACGTTTGGCGATTTTTGACTAACTTGCATCACAAAGCGCACTTATTAATATGGCCGCGTTTCTTTATTCAGATAGTGTAGCGAAATGACGTCACGAGCAGTGTTGCCGAATTAGAAATCGGCTTCGGTGTGTTCGCTGTAAAGCACTTCTCGAGCGCTGCATAAAGAAACACGGCCTATATAATTGAGATGTAAATGTTGATTTCATACCCTCGCTCTTCCCAACTAGTCCTAGCTGTGGAGTGATCTCATTAACTGAAATGAAAATTTTTCAATAACTGCAATAGAGGTGATGTAGAATGATTTCTTGTATTGTAATGAAGGCAATAGGTGCCCGATTTCGTCACATACAGTACATGTACAACAGCTCTTCGAGAGAACCTACATCTTTCAATAAACAGTTGGCCGTCAAACTCTTCAATAGGATTGGAACGAACACAGAAAATAATAGTGGAAATCGTGAGTAATTTCATATTATTTCTTATCCACCACGTACTCTGCAAAGTAAGACAAATCTTCCTCCATGGTTAAAGAGATTATTGCACTAATCGCCCGAATTTGGTGGATTAGTTACTAATGGCAGATCAAGTCTAATTTTAAACTGGCGAAACGCGAAATCAGTAATCCTGTATTTAAAAAACTCGTTAATTTTGCGATTTGTCTAATCGTCTGTCGGCGAAATAGGGGGGAAATAGTTGAAGCAGATTGTTCGTTCAATTATCTGCTTTCGTGGTAACGAAATGTCGATCTGGTCTCCAATATATTCTCGAAGAATCGCCTGGCATTTGTGGCTCGTTAGCTCAGTCGGTTAGAGCGTCGTGCTAATAACGCGAAGGCCGTGGGTTCGATCCCCACACGAGCCAGTCGTTTTATTTTGCAGATTCCAAATTTCGTAAACAGAGTTCACTACAGACTTTGTTTTTATTTTTGCGTGCTTTTCGACATAACGATAAATCCCTCATCAGTTGAACTGAAAACTATTGATTTGGACACACAGGTCCAACTTTAGAAAGGCTGTTTCGGTGAAGGCGCACGACTTTCGCAGTAAACCAGAACTTTGTTTCGTCGTAGCCGTCGTCGAGTCCTTTATTCATAGCGGAATGGACAACGTCGCAGCTTCGAGAGTTTCGTTGCGAACTCGAAGCGGAGGTTGCGAATACTTTTCGACGGACAGCAACAGATCGACTAGTGCAAAGTGAAGAGATAAATGAAAAACAACATGAATTAGGTTAACATTTCGGCTTGTTCCAATCTAACGATTCATAACGTGTAATTATAGGGAAGTTGAGGAGATAGTAAAAACGACTTCCCACATGGTCTAGTGGCTAGGATACCTGGCTTTCACCCAGGAGGCCCGGGTTCGATTCCCGGCGTGGGAAATTTTTTCGCTCCTGCGTTTCTACGTCGTTCATTTTTCGGGCGTTGTTTTTTCTTTTTCGAAGCAATCATACGGACCTACGTTCGAGACCAAAGTCTCGTGGAAATTTTCGCAGACGGATTTGCATGTTTCAGAGGGAGTAAAAAAGTAACAATAGGCAGCGACAGGTGCGGAAAGACGAATAAAAGTGAGTTCCCACTAGACTACATGGGAGAAGACGTTTGTCAAAACTACAATCTCTTTCCACTTCGCGTAGAGTTCAGCGATTGAGAGGGCTACGAGTTTTTAGCAAAGCTCGAAAATTTGCGATTGAACTCGTTTACTTTTCGTTCTAAAACTGCACCAGAACAAACTATTCGCAAACGGACAGAGGTCTTTCGCAAGTGCTGAAGAACTCTTTCGATTCGCGAGATAACGTACGCTTACGATTCGTCCGTAGCTCTCTTCTCTTTGTTACGTTACACGTTCTTCGCGTCCAGTGCAAATCACGCTTAAATTTCATATCAGCTAGTTTCTGACTCGAGCCACATGTATTTGAATTTTCTTCAAGACGTGTTGTCGAATATCGCTCATTTCAGCAATTGTGTTGCGTAAAAGTTTCGCGGAAGCACTGTTTTATCAACATTGCCTAAACGTAGTGTTCATAGATCCAGCGATTTGATTAATACCCAGCAGTGGCGTGCCGTGACATTTGATGATAGGGAAGCTGCGATTCTGTAAGCAGCCGACCTCCAGGGGCAATCAGTTATTCGCGCGTCAGTGATGGTCTAGGGTCCATTCGTACGTGCGTGGTGGCGGAAAAGACAAAGACGACAAGTATCTAACAAAAACCGTTTATTTTAACATAAAATAAACACACTATGTACAAAATAGTTTGCTTTAGGACAATCAGCCGTTCGGACGTCCTAGGCGTTGATGTGGTTTTTTCATCGTCGATCGAAGGTGGTCCCAGGACAGTGGCGTTGACAAGTCTGTATAGCACGGAGAGACTTCGTCCGTTGGCGTCGGAGACACGGTCTAAGTCCGAAGTGGCACGGGTTGCAGGTTGGCACAATACACGAGAAATTGTTTTTTTTTTTTAAGCGTTGACACACGGCGTTTTGGTTATTCGGAACGTTAACCGAGTGCGATGTGTCCTCGATTGTCGTGGATTATATCAATCTTCGTTCTCTCTTTCGTCCATCCATTTTGATTGGTCGTTCTCCCTCTACGCTTCCCGAGTGGTTTTTTTTTTTTTTTTTTTTTTAACTCTTTCCGCCCTGTGGGCACCAAGAGGGCCTCTTTTAGTAGGCCCATTATGGGTTCGGCCAGGCCCACAATGGGGCGACCGGGTGGTGAGGGACGGGGCCCGACATATCCGAACGGACCACCCCCCGAAAAATTCCTGGGGATTATTCGACCCGTTCGGATTCGATCCCGGGTCCCCCAGAGCGGTAGGCTGCCACCTTTACCGCTCGGCCATCCGGCCCTTCACGAGTGGTTAGTCCCTGGTTACTAAACATAACGAGACTCTTACGTGGAGCGCGATAAAAGTCAAACCGGTCGTTGATAAAGGTCTCGCGGCCGGATAAAAACTTTTCGCGACCGTAGCTGGCCCGCGGCCGGGGATTGCCCGCCGTTGATCTAGTCTACTCATGATTCACATAATCGGGCGAGGGCGGCCGAATATCTAGCAGGCAGGCGGCTAACAGCCCAGAACCGCTCCGGGATATAAAATTGGATGCTTTATGCGTGTGTTGTTTCTACCAACTAAACCGTAACGTTGGTGCTCTGTAAACCGCATGTGCCAATGCCTATATAATCTGGTTGATAGGAAACTGACCCGATTTCGACACTCCTTTTGCCACCGAATTATTCGAATATACAATAGCAATCTTATCGTTTTTTTTTCACATGTAGTATAGAAATTTGTAAAAGATACATAATGCAGTTATAATAAAATATTAATTTTAATTAATTCAAAGTATCAATACGTTAAAATATGAAAATTTATATTTTATAAAATACAAGGGAAGGTCATTGGAAGGTGGAAGCAGCGCTTCCATCGCTTCCAATGACGGCACGCCACTGCTCTCTTCTTCACTTTGGCCGTCTGTTTTATACGTCTGAATGAACTCACGAAGGATGAAGAAAGAGTCTTTCTTTGCTTAGTTTGCGCCTGCTTGTTGGCAAAGCGCGAACCCGCAACCAACTATCGGTGTTCAGTGCTTTTGTCCACTTGGTCACTGGTTGGGAATTGATTTCGGTAGGAAAGCGTTGTTGTAGCATATTAATTCGAATGTCTCGTATAGCTCCGTTGCATTCCTTATCTTAATAAATCGTTTTAGTCATTTACACATACATTCATTGTAGAAAAAAAATCAAAATGCAGAAATAATATACATGGATTATATTCTGTGAAAATCCAGATTTTTCATGCAATAATGTAACAAGTGGAAATTTTAGCGCATATTTTACGATTTTTAAGTTAAAATTTTAGAGAAACTCTTTTGAATCGCAATAAAATGATCGAATAAACATACAATTCTAATAATATATAATTATTTAAAATTCATTTTGATTAAATTTCGTAAAATATTGAAATTGAAATTGCAAAATAACGATAAAATATGTAAATTCGGTACTTCCAATCTGTTTGTTTGTTTGTTAATTTACGGTAACGCAATGCTTGGGCGATCAAACTCGGATCCTTCAGAAATAGTGGGATGTTTTTTCCCACAATCATCCGGATGATGATGCCTGCTATGGCATCAACCTACCGCTCTGGGGACACAGGATGGAATCTGGCTAAGCAAGCACATAAATTTTTTATAGGCGATCCATTCCGGATATATCGAAACCCGTCCCTCACCACTGCAGCACCATTGTCGGCTCGAAAACACTCGATGCGTTTTTTTAATTCTTTTCAACTCATGAACACTAAGAGTGTCGCTTTTTAGCAAGTCCGTTATGGGTTCGGCCAGATTCACAATGGCGCAGAGGAGGGTGGTGAGGAACGAGACTCGACGTATCCGTTTTCCGACTCGTCCAGATTCCTTCCCGGTTTTCCAGAGCAGTAGGCTGCCACCTTAATCATTCTGGCCATCAACCCGTGATGGACATAAATAAAACAGAAGGCCCACAGATCTCACAAGACAGGAAAGCAAAGAAAAACCATGTGTATGACCCATTTTATATTTTATACATTGCGTGCATTGTTAGTAAAACTATTACAAGGATATGGGCTGCAATTTGAAAATATTGTTGACCTATAAATTCTCACTGTTGTCCGTCAGTTGTTTATCTGTCCTTCCTTAATCTCGAAAACGATGTTAGTTAAATAAAAATCAAGACCAAATATGGAAAGTTTAGGAGCAGGAGGTCCGATCATTATATTAATTAAAATTAATTCTTGTTAATTTACTTGTAATCCGCTTAAGAACTTTGTATAATAATTGACGTTACTCTACATTAATTAACATAAATGAAAACACATGTTCATAAATTCTCTACGTAATGGTTTTGGTGCTGTTAATAATAATTTAATAATTCTGGATTCGTTTTGAACATTAAAATCTGTCCAAACCGGAACCCGATTAAAACGAAAACTTCCTAAACAGGAACGGAGTAATTTTCTGCTTTAAAAAACAACCCTGTTCGAAACGAAACCTGCAAAACCGGAAGAAATATCCGCTTCCGCACGATTTCGGTTTACACAGGTCCTACTGTAAACCTGTGTAAATCGTGTTATATTTTACTTTTATTTTTATAAGGATGTTTTATTAATTTTTCTTTAATTTTTATAAAACAGCGCAGAAAGTTTTAATCATCTTTTAGTTAAAAAAAAACAAAAAAACCTGACTTTCGGCTCAGGCTGGAAGTTCGTATATACCGTATTTTACGGACTATAAGACGCACCTGAATTTTGGAGGCAATTTTTCGAAGAAAAAAGTGCGTCTTATAGTCCGTAAAATACGGTAATTAATCTGGGCTACGTGCCTTAAGTTTTCCATATTTTGTTATGAATTTCATCTATTTAACTCCATTTGAGATTAACGAAAGACAGAGACAGAAAGTCTAGACAGCTGGAAAACAGTGGGAATGTACAGGTCTGTCTGCAATTTTCAACCTGTACACACACGTACCCAATGTCTACTGTCTTTCCTTCTAAGTTATGAAAACGGAGTTAGATAGATGAAAATTAAGACCAAATATGGAAAGCTTAGGAGCCAGAGGCCCGAATTTACTATATACCACTACATATTAATTTCCGGTCTTGGCCGGAAGTCACGTGATATCGATTCAAACTTTTACCCTAGTATATAGAACAATAAATCTGGTTTTAGAATCGAACCTTATGATAAACTGAGATCAATAATGTACCACTCGACGTCATAAGGTATTCGTGTGTTCTCACATTTTCTGTACAAAAGTCTCGTGAAAAATTACGTCATTCCATGAAAAAAAAGATAATCACAGCTGCAGCGTCAAAATTTATATTTATTTAGATTACAATCAAAACTTGCAACCCGGCATTGTGTCGATTAGTTTGGTTTATTTAGATGCAGCATGTGGCAGGCGGGCGATCTGCTGAGAGGGGATGCCTGCAGGGAGGACTAGCCAAATTTACGCGTTGTAAACGTGAAGAAACCCAGTAAACTCCACTTGGTCGGCACGGTGTTCAGAGGCGAACCCACGACCAATTAGCAATGTTCGATGTTTTATCCACTTGGTCATTGCTGGGCTGGTATTATGACGATGTCACAATAAGAAATTTCGAAGTAATTATTTAAGTAATAACCAATGAATGAGCAGTTTGTGCTCATTTATTGGTTATTACTGGGCCCTAAAAAGTAAGGGTCCTGTAGTAAATTAAATTATCATATTAAAGGAAGTAAACGTATCAAACCATTGTAAAGAACTCCTACTTCTGGAGTCTGAAATAAATTTTTTTTTTTCTCTTTTCTCTGGGCGTCTCAGTTAGAAATACGTGTATATTATGCCTCGGCCACATATTATCCAGTGTATTATCGAGTATATTACCCAGTAGGCCCTCTCGGCTACTGGATAAAACCACCGAACACCGAGAGTGGTACACGCGCCTCGTAAACGACCGGCCACGTGGAGTTTCCCTGGTTTTTCCCACTGTAATAACAGCTAAGTAGCGGCCAGTTTTACGTAAAAGACGTCCGGAGGCATTCCCTCTACTGCAGATCGTCCATGTATAAGAAACAACCAAACCAAAACAAACTTGGATATTAAATGACACTACAACTAAAAGAGAAAAGCATGTAAAATTAAAATCTGAAAGATCTTTCACCGTAATAAGTTAATAAGCTGGCCACGTTGTTGTAGGACATTTCTGGCAATATTTTAAAAATTTATTTTTATTCCTACTTTTATAAGATCGATTCAAGAGATATTAAAGTTGTGGGACAACATCTCTCGAACAAATCGTCCGACTCTCCTGAAAATTTCACCAAACATTTCCCCATAATACCTAAACCTCCCTGGAAAATTTCAGAAATTTTCGACAAAAGGCACAATTATTATTAAGCTTCAAATTGGGTAAAGAAAATCGCTACCCCCACACTTACATCTATACATACAAAAGAAAACTCTCCAACTTTTTAGCATTCCGCGACGTTCCCAAGTCCTCTGAATCCAAAATTATAAAAATTTGGGAGGGGTCGTATTTTGACTTCTCGCCAAAATTTTTCTTTCTTATACATAACTGTGGGAAAGTAAAAATTCAACATTTTTCTATAACCTGCAATGCATTGTAGCGTCGTTTAATATTTCAAATTGATTTAATATGAAGTATTTAAAAGATAGTGCAAAAAACTCAAGAAAATACTTCTTAAAATTTGGATAATTTAATTAACAGTGGTGATATTAATATTATAATAAAATACGGAAGCCTATTTCAGAAGCACAAAGTAACTTCTGAAAAGAAGAATAATTATTAAAAAACAAACCGCTGGAGAGGTATGTTTTGTGTGGTTTTTTCGGCAGTCATAATTTAAAGTTATGTCTGTTACGAAATTATTTAAAAAATTTATTTATTAGCCTTTTTTCTTTTTATAATGATTAATTCGTGGGGATATCAGCGAGTTTCTAAGTACAGTGGTGCCTCGTATAACGTACGCCTCGAATAACGGACGCTGCGAACAACGGACTTTCTGTTTGGCCGTTACGTGACTCGAGCGACGGACTGGCTGCGAACAACGGACTTTCCGGCATAATTGGCGACTGCTCCATGGGTGCGTTAGTGTTTTCCTAACATACTAAACAAACGTAACCGGAGACGTAGTAGCGGAGCTCTGCGTCTCCGCTACTACGGAAGTGCGCTGCTGTTTGTAGGCATTTAGGAATGACGGTGAAAGAAAGATGGCAGCGCTCGCACTATCGATAGTATCGTGATGGAGGAATCTATAATTCTAAAATATGAGCTCTTAAAGGCAAAATAAGGGTCTCAATTGTAAAATTTAACCAAAAAATGAATTATTTGTTGAAAGAGCATTCAAAATAGCCACGAAAAAAATTAGAATGCCGGCTACCATTCGAAAAAAATTCGTAAAGACACTTACATCACCGCGTGCGCTAATCTCGCGCTTTCACAATTTCTAAATTTTCATTCATAAAACAACATAATGGATCCGGAAACGAAACTATCTGAGCCACGGAAGACGCTATGTTGCTTTTTACCGTAAACTACTGCTACAAGCGGCCGTTTTTGCCGTTCGACGGCGCGCACTCCCACCGGAATTTAGGAACGCGTTCCGCAGGAATTTTTAAACGGATGTCGCTCGCGCAGAGTTACGCAGAAGAATAAAAGAACGCACCCCATGTTCATTTTTTATGATACAGTACGGTTATTTTATGCTGCGGAACGAATTAGATGTTTTAACATGTATTTCTATGGAAAAATGCGTTTCGTATAACGGACGTTTCACTTAACGCACGTGCACCTGGAACGGATTAAGTTACGTTATATGAGGCACCACTGTATATTGTAAATGCTACACGCGAGTAAAACATTCGTTAACTCTGACTCAACTCGAGATATGACAGGCAAACCTTCTCCTCCTAGAGCCTAGACCTTTAACAATCATAATTTAATTGCATCAATGAATAATCTTGTGAAGTTTCAAAATATTTAGCTCATTATTATTAAAATATTTTATAAAATAAACTCTGATATCCACACACACAACGCAACACGTACTGTATCGTACATAAAGAATATTGTAAAGGGTTTTTTTATTCATTTATGGGCTCCTGAAGTGTGAAATCGTCGAGAAACATTATAGAAAGAGGGATTTTTCTATAGATATTTCTCTATATTTAACCCACTATCTATGTAATATAATATAACATAGGGAAACAATGACTCCCTTTTTAATGCTTTTCTCGACATTTTGACATTTCAGGAGCCCAAAATGAATAAGAAACTTTTAAAAAGTTCTTTATGTACGTGTTCTGTGTTTGAATATGTTATAATAGAAGTTAATATTACGTATTAGGTGTTTGAATTATAGTACACGATAAATATTATCTAATATGAATGCTTCCGTACATTTAATTATCTAAAACATTTCCGAATTATGGGCTGAAATTTTAGAATTGCAGACCTAGAACTTTGTCACTGTCGTCTGTAAGGCTGTCTGTCTACTTTTTGCCAATCTCGAGACCGGAGTTAGATAGACGGAAATAGAGACCGGATACGGAAAACTTATGAGCCAGAGGACCAATTAATTCTATACGAACTTACGTACGGGCCGAAAATCACATGATTTTTAAAATTAAAACATGACTAAACATTGCAAACGTCACAATAAATAATTACTCGTCTTTAAAGCACAACGAATTGTTATATGTAATATTTTTGAATTTTCAATTAAATTTTGTTAATCATCTAACTATATTTAGATAAGAAAAATTAATGTTATTTAAATAAAATTTATTTTCTATTTACTATTAACCTACAAATTATGTGAAAATTAAGTTGGAGCTAAATGTTAAATGGGTTGTCAGCACGCGCAGCTGGTGATTTTGTATAGAATATAAAAGAATATACAATGGTCCTCACACAGTTTTCAACATCTGGAACGAGGCATAAAACAATATACTGGACTTTATGTTTTATAAATCTGAATAGATTATAACAAGGTAAGTTCCGTGTTTTATTCTTCTTGACCATAAAAATATGGAAATGAGGAAAGTGCAATATATATTTTAATTGTCCATTTGGAAAATAATTGTTTATTCTTGTTTCTCTTCTCATTTACAATCATAAACATTTAATTTAATAGAGCCATTTTTTTGTCAGGGAAAATCTTTACTTATTTTATTGCGATGTTATAGAATACAACATAGGGAAAGTCTGGCGAACGTTTAAGTTTTGATCGTCTCGGCTTTATTTGAATATCTAGACGTTGTGACACGTCAGCAATCGGAAAATGTAAATTACTCCCTCACAAATTGCGTGTTTGTGTGTGCGACAACGTCTACTTTACGTTATATAAGACTTAATGGATAAAAGGTTTATTTTTACATACGGTAACACTGCCAAAAAAAGTCGTTATTTGTATATATTATCATTGTTACTGTTAAATTTTGGTGGTTAAAGATTAAGGGGTGTGGGATTTGGTTTGATTTTATTCGAATCCGGCAACGTGACACATGGACGATCTGCCCAGGGAAGGTCATTTATAGGAAGCTGGCCCCTATCTACGTATTACGAAAGTGAAGAAAACCCAGAAGACTGCACGTAGCCAGACATTGGCGAGACGCAAATTCACGACCGACTATCACTATTTCAGTGGTGTTAGCCACACGGCCACTGGTAGACCTCTAGAAGAATTGTTACCGGTGTTCAGTGGCGTTAGCCACTGACCAATCACTGATTGGCTAAGAGGTTTCGGAGATACATGATGTTATGGTACCATGTATTTTATCTGAAGTGGAGTAAAATTTGATGAAAATTTTAGTTGTTATTAGCATTCACAATTCCTTTAGAAACACACTCCGACCCTCGAAAATAAGTCTTTTGTTTTTCCTTATAATTAATCATATAAAATTATTTATAAAATAAAATTTTATAACAGATGGCAAAATACATGAATTTAAATTATTAAATTATAAATCATGCAAGAGCCTATACATAACGCGTAACCGCCTTCATCCTCACACGCCTTGGCATTTTATAACAAAAATTTAATAGCATCGATGCCCCTAATATGCAAATCTCCCTGCAAAATTTGAGAAATTTTCGACAGAAAGCACAGGAATTATTACGCTTGAAATCTTGCTCCACACAGAAAAATTTTCCCTTTTTTTTTTTTGCAATTGTGGACATTTCAAGATCGCATGAGTCCGAAACGGTATTGGTGGATCGCCATACTTTCCCTCTGTTATTTTTCGATATATTATTATTTTAAGATGTTCTTATATTTTATTTTACCTGCTAGGATATCAGCACACTCTCTGCTCTCGTAGCATATATAATAAACCCGTCAACATACAAACCTGCCACACAAAATGAGAGCATCAATGCTAGTGTTATTCATATTTACTATTGCTTTCTCTGCAATTAATTGCATGCAAACGTCGGATATCAGACCAGAAAATCCATATGAATTTATTTCACAAGCCTACGATCGTGGTTGTAGTAAGTGTTAACAACACTAACTTTTGTATGCAATTTCATGTCTTGCTCGTTAATTATTTCTTAAAAATAATTTTCCATAATCTTAAATTATGGAAAATTTGATGAAATTTTACGAAAATATATTCTGTGTTTATAATTTTTATTTTCATTAGAACTGAGTACGAGGAAACAAAGAGAATTTCGATTTTGTCTGATTGAAAATCACGCGAACGCCGTAAGTTAAAAAACTTACGGCGTTTACGGCGTAAAACATTTACAAACTTTAATTTTAATTAAAATAAATTCGTCAGACAATCATTTATTATTATTTCATATTTAGTTCATGGAACTCACTAAAAACTGTATTCAACAACAAGCATTCTCCTATACGTTTGATGAGGTGATTGAGTGCATTTGCTGTCTCCAAAAGACAAACCAAACAGTAATTGATTCGTGTTTCTAAATATTATGTTATTTATTATTCATTTCATGAATTATAAGACGTTTATATTAACAGAAATATCAAAAAATTCTGAAATGTATCAGTTCAGCTCAATATGCTCTCAGTTTTGACGATCCGAGCACCTATCCGGTGTTCCAAGTAAGTACAACGCGTTTAAATTCATAGAAGAAAAATTATTAATTGTAGAATAAATTAATTACAAGGCAAGCTCAGTAAAAAAACTACATAGAGTGGCTGTCACCATAATTGCAGCGCTCTTGATGGCAACGACGGATATTATCTATCGCCATTTTATTTTAAGTCAAAACATTGAAGTGTTGCGCAAGATTAGAATTTTATTTTTCTCATCTAAATCTAGATTGTTTCATCTCGAATTTAGATATTTTCTACATTTTATTTAGTTATTATAAAGAAGGTCAGATTAGAATTTAAACTAGTCGGTGAAGTACTTAACTCTCAATATAACAATATACTTTTATAATGTAACTACGAGCCAGGTCTCGAAGGGCTTTACTCTCGTTTATATAATTGATTATTTATAGTGCGTTCAGGTCAATCTCATCCATACTCAGTATATTGTTCATTCTATTTTCGGACAGTAGTTTTTTTTTTCCAGAATATAAGTAGTGTTCTTGTGATTCTTTTACAATTATAGTTCGTTTGTGAAAATTTTGGTTTCAGCTTGTGAAAATATTTACAATGAAAAAATACATTTTGAACTTTGTCGTGTTATGAACTACATTGTTGAAATTAAAATCTTTCTAAGAGCTAACAATTGTGGGAAAAGGTTTATTTTCCCATCAAAAAATAGACAAAGACAAGATGCCAGTAAGCGCAAAAGTCTGATATGTAGAAACTACATTATTGGGATGTGTACAAATTGTGCACGATCTGCATCGTTCCGGATAACAAAAGTATATTAACCAGGGATGACTCCGGAAAATTTAAAAATATCTCCACCATTTCGCCAGTTTTTCGCCGCCAGTTTTGGAAACATCAAGAGGTGTGAACGTGTGACAAATCTCGATTAGAATCCGAATTGATAAAACTTTTACTCGTAAATAGCGTTTACAATGTTTTTAAAAACTCACTCCTATCCCAAAAATATGTCTTTTGCCTTTTAATAATAATTAATCTTATAGAAACTATCTATATAAATAAAAATGTGATGTTCGTTTGTTCTTAATAGCTAATCTCCGAAAGTTCTTCACCGATTCCTTTGAAATTTTCACACAACGTTGCATTCGAATACGGGTGTGTTTTTATATAATATACATGTCGAAATTCCCCCCACCGGGAGGGAGAGAGACAGGGTTAAGGCTTACCGTGAAAAACTCGGCTTCTATTATACTATTTTAAATGCGATTTTTTGCGTTTTTGATTGTGTTATAATAGGGTACGTCAAGAGAATGTGCCCTAAGAAGGGATTTTTCGAAATCCCCCCGTGAGGAAAGTGTTATACATTTATAATAGATACATTTTGAGCCACAGCAACGCGTGGCTGGGTCTGCTAGTTTTCAAATTAAATATGATAAAGTTATATGCAGTGCCTCTGTTAAGTTTATTACACACAATGCCAGGAAAGACGTGGGAGAGCTTTGCCAGCTTATTGGTTGTAATTTACAAGTTACAGACCTACACATTTTCATTGAAGTCGGTTTTTGTCCGTCCTTCGTCGATTTCGAGAACACAGATACACATATGAAAATCGAGACCAGATATGGAAAGCCTAAAGGCTAGAGACTCCGATTAAGTGCAGTGCATATAAACTTACGTTCTGGATAGGAAGTTACTTTAATTTTTAAAAATCACATATGATTAAAAATTACATCCCGACATTACAACGTTGTTACAATAAATAATTTTTTACTATTAATTATATTAAATAATACTTCGATTCATAAATGGTGTGTTACATAAATGCAGATAGTTTAGATAATTGTGTACATCTACATATTTTCGTCACGTAGTTATTAATATTCTTTACAAACTTTGAAGATCAAATTAAGAAATAAAATAATTTTATTATTAAATCTTTTTTTCAGGAATGCCTGTTACAAGTACAAAAGGTTTGTTAGAAGAATCTAGTTCTACAATTTGCAAATGATTTAGAACACACAAGTAATATACATATATAAAGAGTTCAACTTATTACGTATGGATTTAGGTTTGAAGCTTTTGTTAATTTGAACATTAAAAATACACAAAATTATGTTTAATTTTTAAAATAAATTTATTGCACAAAACTATTTTGAATTCATTATGAATGATTTAATGAATGCATGTTCATACGAGCATATTTATTTTGCTTGTTTTTAAGCCTCTGTTGTATATTGGTACGCAAAAAGAGAAAAGAATAATGAGCAAATAAAAGCACAACTCAGAATTTATAAATTTCAAAAATTTATTTGTTTGTCAGGTATATTTAATAAGAAAATGGTATATAAAGTTTTTTCGCTTGTAAAATGAAAACATACGGTTACAGGTGAGTAGTAGAATTTACATCATATTGTTGGCTAAAGCAATCAGGAATAAGCATCTGCGAAAGCCAACGCGAAAAAAACTGCGACAAGCGCGTAAAAATTTAAAAAGTTTCATATCTTTTTTTCCATTACTTAATAAATTCAAATTAGGGGCCGTCCATAAATTACGTAAGTGCAATTTCGGCCATTCTAGACCCCACCCACCCCTGTGTAAAAAGCCGTAATATTTTCTTTGATCTCCCTCCCTTTCCCTATCTTACGTAATATTTAGGGCTGTTCTACCACTAATCCAATTCATTTTCTAGGATGATTTAAGTATGACATATATTGAGGACGTTCTGTATTTAATAACAACAGATGAAATTTGATCCAATAATCTAGTGTCTTAGATCAGAAGTCACGGTGGTGACTCTCCGGGAAGTGAAGACGTCACTGACTGACTACAGCGATTTTGCTAAATTGTATAATTATAGGCCTACAGTAAGATATAAGTGGACTATCTATACTCGTGCCGTCATTATCCCCAACAATTTATAGATATTTATTCTTTCCGAATGTTTTAGCCCAGGCAGTTCTATCACACAGTGTGGTAGTCACATACCACAAGACCCTCTGTTCTATCTATAAGGAGATAGCCCGATGTAGTAAGCACAAAATTCTAAGGAGTGAGAAAACTGTAGGGTATTAGAAGAACCCTACAATTTCCTCACTTCTTGGAAATGAAAATGACTTTATTGAAAGAACGGACTATGGATTACAGTGAAAATAATAATATTAGTTTACTGCAAATCAATTTAAGAAGGGGTATTTCTGCCACTTCCCTTCTTGCTGCTAAGTGCTATAAATATCATATAATCTTTGCTCGGGAGCCCTATTGTTTGTACAATAATGCCTGTACGCCTACGTATTGCTCTGTCCTTAGAGTCACAGAAGCGTATCCATTGGCTATTACTATAGTCACAAATCATAACCTCTCCATTCTACACCATAAAAAATCTTTCTAATGAATATATTGTTTGTAATGAACTTATTTATAACGATAACAGGTAACTTTTTATTAACATCTATTGTCCTCGTGACGATGATATAGAACAAACCATACAGAATATTCAGAAAATCATTGACAATTTTAACAATGTTAGAATTATAATAACAGGCGACATCAATGCTCAGTCGCCAACATGAGGCGGTGACCAACAGGATAGACGTGGAGAAGTCTTCGAGGAGTTCTTTGCTCACAATAAATTACAATTACTGAATAATCCCTTATCGCCGCCTACTTACGTCTCTACTCATGGCGAAACTTGGTTGGACTGTATTGCTGATTTTGACAACTGGAGAGTGCATTGCAGCCTTAGAGATCATGAATATATTTATTTTCAACTTCTGTACTATAAATATTCCTGCCATTTTAAGATCAATTATAACCTGGCTTTAGCAGACTGGGATGGGATAAAAGTTTTCCTAGAATTGAACCTGATTGACTGCTGTCTTGAACACAGGGATAGCACAATAATAGCGCTCGATCGTAACATCAATAAAATTCAAAATGCCTGTGATCAATTCACCCCAAAAACTACCTTCAAGAGACGTCTGTGCCGTGGTGGTCTGATAGACTCACCGAACTACGTAGAATTAATAATAGTCTCAAGAAAAATTACCAGAATTGTAGAATTGCATCAAATCGCAATAACCTCAAACAACCATACCTTAAACACTAGTCAATGTATAAAAAATAAATTTAAAATGCCAAATGACAATTCTGGAATGGATAAAAATGGAACAAGCAGCTCTTCGCCTGCCGTTCGTCATTACCAGACGAACGACAACCCAGAACTCACCACGTGGAGGTGGCTGCTTCAGAGTTCCACCGAGAGTTGGAAAGAATCCAACTCCACAAGTGACCAACATCACTTGTCGAGTCGAATTCTTCTAACTCGCACGATGAAAATATTCATAATTACCTCTGAATACTCCAAATTCAGCTATTCGAAACTCACCGTATTATTACTATCTAAACTAAGGGATGCAATATTACAACAACTAATAATAAAGAAAGACGGAAATCTATAAATATACCCTGGTCGTAGTAAAATGCACGTTACGGCCACAAAATTTAGTTCAATCTCATTCCAAACTTCATTAATAAAAAACAAAAGCAAAGAAAAAAACACTCGCCCTGCGCGGGATTTAACAAAGCGAAACACAGAAAGCCCTCTCCATCTCCGATCGGCCTCTTCACTTGAGCGGGCCTTAAAAATACGAAACACAGAGAGCCCTCTAAGCCTCACCGTCTTTTCTCTTCACTCCAGCGAGCCTTATAGATGCGGGACACTGGAAACCTTTTCCGCCTCTCCTGTCTTCGTCCGAGCGGGCCTTAAAGCCCGGTGTCGCCCATCTTTAAGATTCGCTCGGACGAAGACAGGAGATTTGAACGGAGGCGGAGAAGTCTCCCTGTGTCGCGCATCTTTAAGGCCCGCTCGGACAACTGTTCTCGTCCGAGGTGGCATTAAAGATGCGGGACACAACGAGCGTTCTCAGCCACTGGTCATATCTGCTATCTTCGTCCGAGCGGGCCTTATAGATGAGGGATACAGGGAGCCTTCTCCACCTCTGGTCAAATCTATCTTCGTCCGAGCGGGTCTTATAGATGGAGACACAGGGAGCCTTCTCCGCCTTCGGTCAAATCTCCTGTCTTCGTTTCAGCGGGCCTTAAAGATGAGGGACACAGGGAGCCTTCTCCACCTCTGGTCAAATCTTATCTTCGTTCCGAGCGGGCCTTAAAGATGAGGGACACAGGGAGCCTTCTCCACCTCTGGTCAAATTCTATCTTCGTTTCAGCGGGCCTTAAAGATGAGGGACACAGGGAGCCTTCTCCACCTCTGGTCAAATTTATCTTCGTTTCAGCGGGCCTTAAAGATGAGGGACACAGGGAGTCTTCTCCACCTCTGGTCAAATCTATCTTCGTTTCAGCGGGCCTTAAAGATGAGGGACACAGGGAGCCTTCTCCACCTCTGGTCAAATCTATCTTCGTTTCAGCGGGCCTTAAAGATGAGGGACACAGGGAGCCTTCTCCACCTCTGGTCAAATCTGTCTTCGTCCGAGCGGGCCTTAAAGATGCAGGACACAAAGAGTTAGTTTGAGTAAAAATTAACTCGAGTAAAAAGGCCGACGGGAGATTCCATCTCATTACTCGAGCGGGCCTAAGATCAAGGTGAGACAGAGAGCCCTTTCTGCGTCCCGTACATTACCGAAATTTACTTAATCGCAAGTTTTTCGCGAAATCTCAAAGAAACGCGGAACTTTCGAACAAATTTCCGCCTAACAATAACTACCTACAATAGAAAAAGCCAACAACACATTCTAACAATTCGTTACGTATTGTTAGAATGTATTGTTTAGAACGCGTGACGTATTACGATCCCGTCATATTTTTACGTCACGTGTTACGAAAAAACATTAATCGGTTTGAAATATTTTAGAAAAGATCATTTTATTAAAATAATTCATTAGAAACAGGATCACTTTCAGTTTTTTAAATTGAAAATAATGCTTTTTTTTCTAATACTGTAAATAAAATTATAGAAATGTCGAATCATTCATTTATTCTAAAGTAATGTTCTCTGTATTTTTGAAAATCCAAAGAGGAATTTGTAATGATTGTCGCCCTTTGCACCCTCAGGTAACGCTAGCAGAATGTCGTAATTCACAAATTTCAGAAATTTTCGACAGAAGGTGCTTAAGCTTCAAAGTGGATGAACAAAATTTCTGAAATTTTGCAGTGTGGTTTGATTATTGGCTAATCGATAATATTAAATTTTAGCGGTTAAAGGTCGAGGGAATGGAAAGATAATGAGGGTTGTGTGAATCTCCGGTTGGGTCAGACTTAGTGACGATTTTACTCGTTATTAGCATTTACAATTTTTTTTTTTATAAAACTCGTCTGTATCCTCAAAATTAATCATTCTGCCATTTTATAATATTTAAAAATATAATAAATATTTTAATAAAATATGATAATAGATGACGCCACCAAACTTTTTAATGTAGCCGAGAAATTGACCAACTTGTTAATGGTTTATTTTAAATGAGGAAAGTTAATGAAATTAAAAGTATTAAAATTTCAACAAGAAGGGAAATCTTTAATTTAAAATAAAGCGTTTCAAACACATCTGAAGTGCAATATATACAATACATGGTGTTTTCACCATACATGTAAGTACAGTGGTTGATCGGTTAACGAACACTTTCGCGAAAGATTTTTATGTTCGGACAACGAACACTTCACAGAACATACAGAAAAAGAAGCGACATTAAATAGTAAATACCGATAAATCTTCCCTTGTTTCCGGGTGACAATTCGAAAATTTTTGGAGCTCTGGAGATTGAAACTCTCCCTTATAATTTCAGCTTTTTGTTTACCTTTCTGACAAACAATTTTTTATAGTCTTTGCGAGACTGTCGGGTGGGTACTCGTTAAAAAAGAAACTGATAATATTATGGAGCATAAAAAGAGTGGAATGTCAAGAACTGCGCTCACCGTAGAAACCAAGCAAGATATAATAGAGTAGCGAGTGAGCAGATGTCTGATGTTGCTTGGCAGTATGGCTCAAACAGGTCTACAGTAAACACAATCTTAGCTATGAAAGATATATCTAATCCCTCAGTCATCCTGCCGTAGAAGTAGGCTCACGATCACTCGCGATCATTCGGGGCAAAAATTCAAATTGCGGGTAGCGTGAAATTTAGAAGGAATTATGTATTTATAGTGAAAATTTCGCGACCTTTTCTCAGTAATTTATTCCGTAAACATAGATATTATATGTACATTTTTCTGATATCCTAACAGAAGACAGCTGATGGTTCCAAAAAGGAATGCGGTTGCTTCAGTTTGAGCTCTTAAGTTTTTATCGATTTTTAGCAGAGTTAATTGATTTCTAGTGAAGTTTTGTTTTATTTTTGAAATCGGAAGACCTCCCGAGTAGAACGACACGAAGTTTGCGGAGGTACGTTAAAAAATTTTGAAATTATTACCGTCAAAACGGCAAGGAACTTGAAGTCGATTTTCCGGAATTGACAAAACGGTCATCGTCGCAGTGACAGAGTGAGTAAACTTTTAAAATTTTGAGGTCCTACGACCATTGAATTATCGGCTACTTCCGGTTAAAGTTCGGCGGACTGTAGCGGGCTTTCGGTAAGGAATTTGAAAAAAGTTTTAACACTGTTGCTTAGAGGGGCAAAAACATTAATCAATTACAAAGTTTCGTAAATTATGTCCGTTCGAGTAAATTTTCCAAACTTCAGCATCTCTGTCCCATAGAAACGGTCGTTGACCTGTACGTTTACGAAGATTCAAGAAGTTTTTACCGGAAATAAACATTTTTGACATTTACAATTATAATAAATTATTGAAGTTATATATTTTTGGATTCGTATTTGGTTTCGTATTTGGATTTTATATCAAAAAGTAACGATAAAGATAGCGACATCACCCCAAAAATAATACAAGAAAATTACAACCCTCCAAACTTAGGATAGGTGCTGAACGTATAAGACGCATAGGTTCTGGTGGCGTGGCCATTGACTTAAACAACAAACAAGACACTGAGATACTTAAACAAACCATACATCAAATAGTTCCTGAATTAACTACTAGGAAACCAAAGGAAATAAAACCTAATGTTATTTATTCAGTCCATAAACAAATAGCTCGGGGAAAGCATAAATAAACATATTTATATATATATAATATTAATACTTTTAATTTCATTAACTTTCTTCATTAAAAATAAACCATCAACAAGTTGGTCAATTTCTCGGCTACATTAAAAAGTTTGGTGGCGTCATCTATTATCATATTTTAGAAATTTTGTTCATCCACTTTGAAGATTAAGAACCTTCTTTCGAAAATTTCTGAAATTTCTGAATTACGATATTCTGGTAGCACTGCATGGGGTGCAAAGGGCGACAATTATTACAAATTCCTCTTTGGATTTTCAAAAATACAGAGAACATTACTTTAGAATAAATGAATGATTCGACATTTCTATAATTTTATTTACAGTATTAGAAAAAAAAGCATTATTTTCAATTTAAAAAACTGAAAGTGATCCTGTTTCTAATGAATTATTTTAATAAAATGATCTTTTCTAAAATATTTCAAACCGATTAATGTTTTTTCGTAACACGTGACGTAAAAATATGACGGGATCGTAATACGTCACGCGTTCTAAACAATACATTCTAACAATACGTAACGAATTGTTAGAATGTGTTGTTGGCTTTTTCTATTGTAGGTAGTTATTGTTAGGCGGAAATTTGTTCGAAAGTTCCGCGTTTCTTTGAGATTTCGCGAAAAACTTGCGATTAAGTAAATTTCGGTAATGTACGGGACGCAGAAAGGGCTCTCTGTCTCACCTTGATCTTAGGCCCGCTCGAGTAATGAGATGGAATCTCCCGTCGGCCTTTTTACTCGAGTTAATTTTTACTCAAACTAACTCTTTGTGTCCTGCATCTTTAAGGCCCGCTCGGACGAAGATAGATTTGACCAGAGGTGGAGAAGGCTCCCTGTGTCCCTCATCTATAAGGCCCGCTCGGACGAAGATAGATTTGACCAGAGGTGGAGAAGGCTCCTTGTGTCCCCGATCTTTAACGCCCGCTCAGACGAAAACAGTTGTCCGAGCAGGCCGTAAAGATGAGCGACACAAAGAGACTTCTCCGCTTCCGTTCAAATCTCCTGTCTTCGTCCGGCGAATCTTAAAGATGGGAGACACAGGGCTTTAAGGCCCGCTCGGACGAAGACAGGAGAGGCGGAAAAGGTTTCCAGTGTCCCGCATCTATAAGGCTTGCTGGAGTGAAGACAAAAGACGGTGAGGCTTAGAGAACTCTCTGTGTTTCGTATTTTTAAGTCCCGCTCGAGTGAAGAGGCCGATCGGATATGGAGAGGGCTTTCTGTGTTTCGCTTTGTTAAATCCCGCGCAGGGCAAGTTTTTTTTTCTTTGCTTTTGTTTTTTATTAATGAAATTCGGTGTGAGATTGAACTAAATTTTGTGGCCGTAACGTGCATTTTAGTACGACCAGGTATATTTATAGATTTCCGTCTTTCTTTATTATTAGTTGTTGTAATATTGCATCCCTTAGTTTAGATAGTAATAATACGGTGAGTTTCGAATAGCTGAATTTGGAGTATTCAGAGGTAATTATGAATATTTTCATCGTGCGAGTTAGAAGAATTCGACTCGACAAGTGATGTTGGTCACTTGTGGAGTTGGATTCTTTCCAACTCTCGGTGGAACTCTGAAGCAGCCACCTCCACGTGGTGAGTTCTGGGTTGTCGTTCGTCTGGTAATGACGAACGGCAGGCGAAGAGCTGCTTGTTCCATTTTTATCCATTCCAGAATTGTCATTTGGCATTTTTAATTTATTTTTTATATATTGACTGGTGTTTAAGGTATGGTTGTTTGAGGTTATCGCGATTTGATGCAATTCTACAATTCTGGTAATTTTTCCTTAGCCTATTATTAATTCTACGTAGTTCTACGAGTCTATCAGACCAGCATGGCACAGGACGTCTTTTGAATATATATATATAAGTTAAAGAGTTCTAGCGTGTTCCAGCAACAACTTTTTATTTATCAAACGTTCTTGACTAAGTAGCCATCATCGGGATCGAACATGTAATAGAATTCTTTTAAGATTTAAATTTTAACGTACTTCACAATGTTCTAAATGTGGTTCGATGAGAAATAACTAAAATAACATACAAACAATACAAAATTAATGATAAAGAAACCATGAAATACAAACAGTGATAATTATCGTCAATCACAAGATCCGTTGAACATACATACGACAATAACTAGTGTGTAGTTTTGTCCCTTATACAGTATATCAATATATCCACGAGACAACTTTAGTAGAAAGATTATTTGAGATTTATATAAAAATTAAAGTATTAAATAATCGAAAATAATTTTCACTACACGCTAAACAGTTTCGAATTTGTATTTTCGAAACGTTCCGAATGATTCAAAATTTAAAGTAAAATTGAATGTATGACATATATTAATTATGCCATATGAGAGAATTCGGACCCACCGGAAGTTTACCGGTAGTAAGACATCCTTTTTCCGTGCGGGTGGCAGGAAAGGGGATGTGAATCACAAGGAAACGAAATTGCATCAGAAGGAACAACTAACAAAAGATGCGGATTGGTGGGCCCGAACAACGTGACCACCTCAATAAAAGGGCGACGAGGGTGGAAAGGGGGGGCGATTCCGTAGTGTCAATAAGACAAGGTGCGTGCACGCCGAAGTCGAACGAACAAGACGACTACTCCGACCAACTTCAATTACGAGGTATGAACCCCAAATTCGTGTGAACTCTCTCTCTGCGAAGACGCGCTCTGGCGACTATAACTCGCCCAACTGGTATCGATTATGTCAGTAGTGATAGTAATTAGTGTATCGATTATGTTAGTCTTAATAAATCTTTGTTATTTGTTTTATCCGTTGTGATGTCCTTTGTTCGAATATTATCATCCGCCGCTCTACCGTCGAATCCATCCGCCTCCTCCACTCGCGTAACGCGTAACTCTTCCGAACCGCCATCTTGACGTGGGCAAGTCTAACAGACTTGTTAGTCGGAAAAAGGGAGGAAGGAGACTTTGTTCGCCTCCCGGCACCCACACATATAATAAAGCATTAATTGCTGTATATTAAAATGGATTTGGCTACTCTTTGCCAATAAAAACGTGGCTCTGAAGAGAGCCGTTTGGTCACTAGATTACGGTAATCTAACAATTCCGTTTCCGGTTTTCGGGGATATCGGTGAAGATTACCGTTCTACGGACTCCCTATTTTCTTTCTGCCTCGACTGCCCCTTTTACGAGATCTTCTTCCGCTTCGTTTCTTTCTGCTCTTAGATCGTCCTTTTTCCTTTCTCCCTGCCATCCTTTTCGAGTTTGATCGTCTTCTTCCCACCTTCCTTGTTTTCGATCTCTTTCTAGCTGTTCTCTCGCTTCCCGTACGTTTTCTTCGAATGTCGTTTCTTACTTTTCTGCCGTAGTCGTTGAAGACGTCGTTTAAAGTCCGAAGCAAATTTCGATCGATGGGAGTCAGTTTCTTCACTCGACTGAAATCTTCCTCTAACACGGAGGGGGTGAGATGGCGTTTTCTCTTTGGCGCTTCTCCACGATCGTCCATGATTTTCTTCTTCTTTGGAACGAAAGCAGAATAACGGAATTCGATGTTTCGAACGACGTTTAAAGATCTACGTCAATCGAATTTAAACTTTTGTTTTTCTTTTTTGAAACGAGACAGTTGTAATTTCATTAGCGTTATTTATATGTTCGTGGCAGTAAATTTAAAAAAGTATAATCTCTTGATTTAGTTAAGAAAATTTCATGAATAAGTTTAATGTTTTCGCGGTAACATGGACGTGGTGTAATATTCTTACTTCTAAACGATAACAAATGCTTTTGTCCTACGGCCATTATGTAAATTAAATAATACTGATACGTGTTAAGAAAAATGCAAATTCACCGATAGAACGGCTTCGGAAATTACATATGGTTTTATTTGGCGACTATGCAAATTACATTAAATAACTGCTTCTTAGTGGTATCAACTAATTTTGACGTTTTAATTCCGATCCTCTCTCGATAAAACCTATTTATTTATTTATTTAATTTTACAGAGATATTGGCGAAGATTTAAAAATTTTCCTCAAATGATGAAGAAAACCACTTTTACAGGCAGTCTGTTACGAAACAATTTAAAGTTGTATATTCCAAGAGACAATAATTATATTTCAAAGAAACTCAGAAAGTACGTGGAAAATAATAAGATTTTTAAATACTTTAAAAATATTCATTCGCTATTAAATTTTATGTTGAAGCAAGAAAACAAGGTACAGTACCTGTATTCGGATGAAGGAACACCAACTAAACGGTAACAATATGTTTAACCAGTTGCACCAGACTGCTTTGGAGCCGTAGCCAGTCGGAGCTCCCATCTCTTCGCTGGAGCTAAATTTCTTTTAAAAAAGTTTGGGCCCAGTTCCAGGGCCCAAAAATTGCTGAAATGCGTGATATTTGACAAGCACGTCTTGAAGAAAACTCAAATACATGTGGCTCGAGTCGGAAACTAGCTGATATGAAATTTAAGCGTGATTTGCACTGGACGCGAAGAACGTGTAACGTAACAAAGAGAAGAGAGCTACGGACGAATCGTAAGCGTACGTTATCTCGCGAATCGAAAGAGTTCTTCAGCACTTGCGAAAGACCTCTTTGTTTTCAATAATTTGTTCTGGTGCAGCCTTAGAACGAAAAGTAAACTTGTTCAATCGCAAATTTTCGAGCTTTGCGAATGCTCGTAACCCTCCCAATCGCTGAATTCTACGCGAAGCGGAAAGAGATTGTAGTTTTCACAAACGTGTGCTCTAATGCAGTCTAGTGTTAAGAATATCTGGCTTTCAGCCAGGTGGCCCGGGTTCGATTCCTAGCGTGGGAACTCGCTTTTGTTCGTTTTTTCCGCCCCCATCGCTGCAAGTTGGCGCTGCCTATTATTATTATTTTTTATTTCCACTCAAACATGCAAACCTGTCTGCAAAAATTTTCAGGAGACTTCAGATCTCGAACGTAGGTCTGTAAGATTGCTTCCAAAAAGAAAAAACGACGCCCGTAAGATAGACGACTTAGAAACGCAGGAGAGAAAAAATTCACATGCCGGGAAACGAACTCGAACCTCCTGAGTAAAAGCCAGGTATCCTAGCCACTAGACCACGTGGGAAGTCGTTCTTACAACCTCCACCAACTCCGCTATATTTATGGATCGTTAGGTTAATGTCTCGACTAGTTCCAATCTAACTCCTGTTCTCTGGCATTTATCTCTAGTCGATCTGCTGCTGCCTGTCGAAAAGTATTCGCAACCTACGTTTCGTGTTCGTAACGAAACTCTCCGAGCTGCGACGTTGTCCATTCTGCTATGAACAAAGGACTCGACGACGGCTACGACGAAAAAACTCTGGTTTACTGCAAAAGTCGTGCGCATTCACCGAAACAGCCTTTGTAAAGACGGCAACTCGTGTCCAAATAAATAGTTTGCAGTTCAACTGATGAGGGTATTTATCGGTTATGTCGAAAAGCAAACAAAAATAAAAACAAAGTCTGTAGTGAACTCTACGACGTT
Organism: Centruroides vittatus; assembly: GCF_030686945.1. NCBI lineage: Eukaryota > Metazoa > Arthropoda > Arachnida > Scorpiones > Buthidae > Centruroides > Centruroides vittatus. The sequence continues at coordinate 270,880 of NW_027120776.1, forward strand.
CGGAATCTGCAAAATAAAACGACTGGCTCGTGTGGGGGTCGAACCCACGGCCTTCGCGTTATTAGCACGACGCTCTAACCGACTGAGCTAACGAGCCACAAATGCCAGGCGATTCTTCGAGAATATATTGGAGACCAGATCGACATTTCGTTACGATGCATCCAACTACGAAAACAGATAATTGAACGAACAGTCTACTTCAACTATTTCCCCCTATTTCACTGACAGACGATTAGACAAATCGCAAAATTAACGAGTTTCTTAAATGCAGGATTACTGATTTCGCGTTTCGCCAGTTTAAAATTAGACGTGATCTGCCATTAGTAACTAACCCACCAAATTCGGGTGATTGGTGCAATAATCTCTTTAACCATGGAGGAAGATTTGTCTTACTTTGCAGAGTACGTGTATCCATACTATCGATGATTTGTATAAAAATATCGATAAATATCGATAGTATCGGACCATTATTCGTAAGTTCCGAGTGTAATGAAATATTTGAAAGAATATTTGTAGGCAGTGAGGAAACATGTGATGTTAGTCTCCTTTATTATGGAACTTTATGAGCACGTCAAAATTTTTACTTCTTGACAGATATACGCTGTCGTGTTTTAGTAAATATTTTGGTGTTTATAATCTATATTTTACATCTGATATGAAAAAATTTATGCAAAAAGTCAAGTTAACTTTTTGAACTGCACTTTTAAAAAATTGTTAGACCAATAAATTGTCACTGTAATCCGTCTGTGTGACTTTTGTCTGTCCTCTCTATATCTTAAAAACTGTGTTAGACACTTTTTAAAATTTTTTTCTCTCTCTGGTCACTAAGAGAGCCTCTTTTTAACATGCCCGTTATGGGTTCGGCCAGGCCCACAATGAAACGGTCAGGTGGTGAGAGACGGAGCCCAACATATCCGGACAGACCACCCCGGAAAAATTCCTGTGGGTTTGTCGACTCGTCGGGAATTGAACCCGAGACCCGGGCTGCCCCCTTAATTGCTCAGTCATCCGGCCTTTGTGTTAGGTTCTGAAGATGAAAGTTGAGATCTGACGCAAAAGGCGTAGTGGCAGGAGGCCCCGATAGACTATATACGACCTTCCGCTTTGAACTAGAAGTTATGTTATTTCAATTTTAAATTTTTCTTTGAAAACGAGTTAGACAATCTGCACGACTATGTTCCTAACAGAAAAAGTATAATATACAGGGGCAAATGACCTGGAAATGCCGAAGGATGCGACTATGCAGACCAGGGCCGGATTTACCAATCCGGGGGCCCTGGGCACAAATTCGGTGGGGCCCCTTTAAAAGTAGGCAAATTTGATGATGTAGAAAATTTACACAAAATACTGTACTTTCAACTAGATTTCAACTAGGAAGTTTTAAATTTCATTTAAAAATAAGGTTATTGTAAACATACATATATTTTATTGTGTTAATTAATTATTTTAATTTAATTGAAAAATACCTATGTAAAATTTTTTCCCTAAATTTTCCGATGTTTTCATAGGTTTTTTCCGGGTTTGGTTTTCTTTGCCTGTGGCCCTCATAATTAGGCAACACTAGGCTGTCACAGTAATAGGGGAAAAAATTATGTTTAAACATAGTTTTGTGGGGGCCCCTATTTTGTGGGGTCCCTGGGTACCGGCCCCAAATGTCCCTATGTAAATCCGGCCCTGATGCAGACTCGAGCGAGCGAGAATATGTAGAAAGAAGAGGTTATGATGTTTCACGCTCTCTGTTTCTCGCTCGCGTTTATTACGACCATACATATGAGAACGAGAAACAGAGAACGTGAAACGTCATCGCCTCTTTTTGCCACATATTCTCGCTCGCGTCTGCATAGTTACACCCTTAGACGTTAGGCACATTTTCTAGCGAAGAAACTGGAAACGACAGATTCATATAATTATCATATTTTATTTAAAAACTTTGATGTTTTTAACAACTATATTCACAATATTCTCAATCATGGCAGGCAACCGAATAGAGGAAGCGATTAAACTACTTGCTACGACACTCGGGGATTCCGGGTTCGCGTTTGTGTCAAGAGTTTCTGCTGCTAAATTGAGTCGAACGAACTCACGATGGATGAAGAAAGAGTCTTTCTTTGCTTAGTTTGCGCCTGCTTGTTGGCGAAGCGCGAACCCGCAACCAACTATCGGTGTTCAGTGCTTTTGTCCACTTGGTCACTGGTTGGGAATTGATTTCGGTAGGAAAGCGTTGTTGTAGCATGTTAATTCGAATGTCTCATGCAGCTCCGTGAAAATCCAGATTTTTCATACAATAATGTAACAAGTGGAAACTTTAGCGCATATTTTACGATATTTAAGTTAAAATTTTAGAGAAACTCTTTTGAATCACAATAAAATGATCGAATAAACATACAATTCTAATAATATATATTTATTTAAAATTCATTTTGATTAAATTTTGTAAAATATTAAACTTGAAATTGAAATTGCAAAATAACGATGAAAAATGTAAATTCGGTACTTGCAATCCGTTTGCTTGTTTATTAATTTACGGTAACGCAATACTTGGGCGATCAAACTTGGATCCTTCAAAAATAAGATGATGTTTTTTTCCACAATCATCCGGATGACCAAGTCCGCTATGGCATCAACCTACCGCTCTGAGGACACAGGATCGAATGTGTCTGAGCAAGCCCAAGAATTTTTTATACGCGACTATTCCGGATATATCGAAACTCGTCCCTCACCACTGCAGCCCCTGCAGTGGTGAGGCTTATTGTGGGCTCGAAAACACGCGATGCGTTTTTTTTAATTCTTTCCAATCCATGAACAGGGGTTCGAAAAAACGCGTGTTCGAAAACACGCGATGCGTTTTTTTCTAATTCTTTCCAATCCATGAACACTAAGAGTGTCGCTTTTTAGCAAGTCCGTTATGGGTTCGGCCAGATTCACAGTGGCGCAGAGGAGGGTGGTGAGGAACGAGACTCGACGTATCCGTTTTCCGACTCGTCCAGATTCCTTCCCGGTTTTCCAGAGCGGTAGGCTGCCACCTTAATTGTTCTGGCCGTCAACCCGTGATGGACATAAATAAAACAGAAGGCCCACAGTTCTCACAAAACAAAAAAAGTAAAAAAAGCAATGTGTATGACTCATTTTATATTTTATACATTGCGTGCATTGTTAGTAAAACTATTACAAAAATATGGGCTGCAATTTGAAAATATTGTTGACCTATAAATTCTCACTGTTGTCCGTCAGTTGTTTATCTGTCCTTCCTTAATCTCGAAAACGATGTTAGTTAAATAAAAATCAAGACCAAATATGGAAAGTTTAGGAGCAGGAGGTCCGATCATTATATTAATTAAAATTAATTCTTGTTAATTTACTTGTAATCCGCTTAAGAACTTTGTATAATAATTGACGTTACTCTACATTAATTAACATAAATGAAAACACATGTTCATGAATTCTCTACGTAATGGTTTTGGTGCTGTTAATAATAATTTAATAATTCTGGATTCGTTTTGAACATTAAAATCTGTCCAAACCGGAACCCGATTAAAACGAAAACTTCCTAAACAGGAACGGAGTGATTTTCTGCTTTAAAAAACAACCCTGTTCGAAACGAAACCTGCAAAACCGGAAGAAATATCCGCTTCCGCACGATTTCGGTTTATACAGGTCCTACTGTAAACCTGTGTAAATCGTGTTATATTTTACTTTTATTTATAAAAGGATGTTTTATTAATTTTTCTTTAATTTTTCTAAAACCGCACTGAAAGTTTTAAACATACTTTTAGTTCAAAAACCAAAAAAAAAAAAAAAAAAACAAACACGTGAATTTTAGCTCAGTCTGGAAGTTCGTATATAATTAATCTGGGCTACGGGCCTTAAGTTTTCCATATTTTGTTATGAATTTCATTTATTTAACTCCCCTCGAGATTAACGAAAGACAGGAACAGAAAGTTTAGACAGCTGGAAAACAGTGGGAATGTACAGGTCTGTCTGCAATTTTCAACCTGCAGACACACGTACCCACTGTCTACTGTCTTTTTTTCGTAAACTCGAGAACGGAGTTAGATAGATGGAAATTAAGACCAAATATGGAAAGCTTAGGAGCCAGAGGCCCGAATTTACTATATACCACTGCATATCAATTTCCGGTCTTAACCGGAAGTTACATGATATCGACTCAAACTTTCTATCGTACTATATAGAGCAATAAATTTAGTTTTAGAATTGATCCTTACGATAAACAATGTACCATTCGACTTTATAAGGTATTCGTGTGTTCTCACATTTCCTGTACAAAAGTCACGTGAAAAATAACGTCATTCCATGAAAAAAAGATAATCACAGCTGCAGCGTCAAAATTTATATTTATTTAGATTACAATCAAAACTTGCAACCCGGCATTGTGTCGATTAGTTTGGTTTATTTAGATGCAGCATGTGGCAGGCGAGCGATCTGCTGAGAGGGGATGCCTCCAGGGAGGACTAGCCAAATTTACGCGTTGTAAACGTGAAGAAACCCAGTAAACTCCACTTGGTCGGCACGTTGTACAGAGGCGAACCCACGACCAAGTAGTAATGTTCGATGTTTTATCCACTTGGTCCTTGCTGGGCTGGTTTTATGACGATGTCACAATAAGAAATTTCGAAGTAATTATTTAAGTAATAACCAACATGTGCTCATTTATTGGTTATTACTGGGCCCTAAAAAGTAGGGATCCTGTAGTAAAGTAAATTATTATATTAAAGCAAGTAAACGTATCAAACCATTGTAAAGATCTCCTACTTCTGGAGTCTGAAAGAAATTTCTTTTGTTTATCTTCCCTCTGGGCGTCTCTGTTAGAAATACATGTATATTATGCCTCGGCCACATATTATCCAGTGTATTATCGAGTACAGGCAGTCCTCTACTTACGAACTTTCGAAGTTACGAACAAAGCCGACAGATGGCGGGTTAAAGTGCAGTTGGTTATTTTTTATGTATAGTCAAGTTTATTTTCGAAGTTTTACGTTAAAACATTTACAGTACATACATATGTACATTTGTAGTTTTGGTGGTGTGGTGTACGACGGCACTGCACCTAATATTAAGGAGGTGAAGAACAAGGTGTCTATGGTCGTAAATGGTATGTGGCAAGACCGGTGGAACAGGTGTGAAAAGGGGAGGATAACCTACGGGTACTTCCCTAGTATTAATAAGAGGCTCATGGCAAAGTGGTTCGAGCCAAATTTTTATGCCACACAAATTATAAGTGGGCATGGTGATTTTAGAAGTAAGCTTAAGTCGTTCCACCTGGTCGAGGATGACCATTGTGAGTGCGGTGCCGTCGACACCCTACAGCATTTTATGTGTAATTGTGTCATCTTTTACAATGACATTAATATTCTAAAGGGGATCCTTAATATTGACCCCTCCATAGATATAGATTTTAATGTGGTCTGCGCCAACTTGGTGGCCACCAAGTCAAATTGGTATGGTGCATACAAGGTTTTACAGGGTATGTGACGTAAGCGTATAGATTTTAGAGTCGGTGTATGACCTATGTTGTATTTATATTGATTTTATGGTTTTAATGGTGCATATATATTTTATGGTAATTGGTATACAAGGGATGTATTGTACTTTCTATTGATGTACGGTCCCTAGGTTTTAATACTAATATGGTTTTTAAAACTAACATAGTATCTACTATATCCTATTGTATGGTAGTTTTTACTGGGGCTTTATTATATTTTGCATTGGGTATGGTGCATTTTATCTTTTTGGGTATACATATATATTTTAATCCGGTAGTTTTTCTTTGTTATATATTGTTATATATATAGTTTTATATTGTATACTATTGTTATTGTTATATATATATATATATTTTAACTAAGTATTTTATTTGGTTTCTGGGCGCACTGACAAGGGTTTTTGGGTTTTAACCTAGTGCGTAAGAGGTATTTTATTATATATAGTTTTTATTTATATAGTTTTTATGCTTTTATATATTTAGTGTATATTACAGGTTATATTATCTCCCCTCCTGCTCGGGGAAGGCACTAGTGTAGGTGCAGCAGCGGCGTCCATAAACGTCCTGCTGCTTTTTTATCTATATATATGGTGCATACATGGTGTTGGCATGTCCATACCATGCCAATAAAAATCTACTAAGGTGTTCTTATGGGTATGGTGCATAGGACTAGTAGATAGTGGATGCTGTACAAGTCTAAGGGTCTTGCTGGTACGCTCACGCAGGTACAGCAAGGGGTGGTAAAGGGACCTTTGGGACGGGATGTACATTTGTAGTTGTTTTAAATGAGTAATTTTAATAAATACTGTACTGTATATGTGATTGATTTGAATTTATACTTTACTTTAACAATCTTAATTCAACATTATTCGAGTAGCCTAAACATTACATAATTGTAAAAACAACGTTGTATTTGAGTTTTTGCGCCAAACATCGTCTTTTCGAGTTACGAACTTTTCGACTAGCGAACGACCGCTACGAACGGATTAAGTTCGTAAGTAGAGGACTTACTGTATATTACCCAGTAGGCCCTCTCGGCTACTGGATAAAACCACCGAACACCGAGAGTGGTACACGCGCCTCGTAAACGACCGGCCACGTGGAGTTTCCCTGGTTTTTCCCACTGTAATAACAGCTAAGTAGCGGCCAGTTTTACGTAAAAGACGTCCGGAGGCATTCCCTCTACTGCAGATCGTCCATGTATAAGAAACAACCAAACCAAAACAAACTTGGATATTAAATGACACTACAACTAAAAGAGAAAAGCATGTAAAATTAAAATCTGAAAGATCTTTCACCGTAATAAGTTAATAAGCTGGCCACGTTGTTGTAGGACATTTCTGGCAATATTTTAAAAATTTATTTTTATTCCTACTTTTATAAGATCGATTCAAGAGATATTAAAGTTGTGGGACAACATCTCTCGAACAAATCGTCCGATTTTCCTGAAAATTTCACCAAACATTCCCCCAAAATACCTAAACCTCCCTGAAAAATTTCAAAAAATTTCGACAAAAGGCACAATTACTATTAAGCTTCAAATTGGGTAAACAAAATCGCTACCCCCACACTTACATCTATACATACAAAAGAAAACTCTACAACTTTTTAGCATTCCGCGACGTTTCCACGTCCTCTGAATGCAAAATTATAAAAATTTTGGAGGGGTCGTATTTTGACCTCTCGCCAAAATTTTTTTTTCTTATACATGACAGAGGGAAAGTAAAAATTCAACATTTTTCTATAACCTGCAATGCATTGTAGCGTCGTTTAATATTTCAAATTGATTTAATATAAAGTATTTAAAAGATATTGCAAAAAACTCAAGAAAATACTTCTTAAAATTTGGATAATTTAATTAACATTGGTAATATTAATATTATAATAAAATACGAGAGCCTATTTCAAAAGCCCAAAGTAACTTGTTAAAAGAAAAATAATTTTAAAAAAAAAACCGCTGGAGAGGTATGTTTTGTGTGGTTTTTTCGGCACTCATAATTTAAAGTTATATTTGTTACGACATTATTAAAACAAATAATTTTTATATTATTAATTATTATAAAAAGAAAAAAAGGCTAATTCGTGGGGATATCAGCGAGTTTTTAAGTATATTGTAAATGCTATACGCCAGTAAAACATTCGTTAACTCTGACTCAACTCGAGATATGACAGGCAAACCTTCTCCTCCTAGAGCCTAGGCCTTTAACAATCATAATTTAATTGCATCAATGAATAATCTTGTGAAGTTTCAAAATATTTAGCTCATCATTATTGAAATATAATATAAAATAGACTCCGATATCCATACATAAAGAATTTTGTAAATAGATTTTTCAGTCATTTATGGGCTCCCGAAGTGTGAAATCGTCGAGAAACACCATAGAAAGAGGGATTTTTCTATAGTATTTCTCTATATTTACCCCACTTTCTCTATATAATATAATATAACATAGGGAAACAATGACTCCCTTTTTAGTGCTTTTCTCGAAATTTTGACATTTCAGGAGCCCAAAATGAATAAGAAACTTTTAAAAAGTTCTTTATGTACGTGTTCTGTGTTTGAATATGTTATAATAGAAGTTAATATTACGTATTAGGTGTTTGAATTATAGTACACGATAAATATTATCTAATATGAATGCTTCCGTACATTTAATTATCTAAAACATTTCCGAATTATGGGCTGAAATTTTAGAATTGCAGACCTAGAACTTTGTCACTGTCGTCTGTAAGGCTGTCTGTCTACTTTTTGCCAATCTCGGACTGCAGTTAGATAGACGGAAATAGAGACCGGATACGGAAAGCTTATGAGCCAGAGGACCAATTAATTCTATACGAACTTGCGTACGGGCCGAAAATCACATGATTTTTAAAATTAAAACATGACTAAACATTGCAAACGTCACAATAAATAATTACTCGTCTTTAAAGCACAAAGAATTGTTATAATATTTTGAATTTTGGATTAAATTTTGTTAATCATCTAACTATATTAAGATAAGAAAAATTAATGTTATTTAAATAAAATTTATTTTTTATTTATTATTAACCTACGTCTGATTTATAAATTATGTAAAAATTACGTTGGAGTTAAATGTTAAATCAGTTGACAGCACGCGCAGCTGGTGTTTTCGTATGGAATATAAAAGAATCTACAACGGTTCTCACACAAAGTTTTCAACATCTGGAACGAGGCATAGAACAATTTATAAAACATAAAGTCCAGTATATCTGAATAGATTATAACAAGGTAAGTTCCGTATTTTATCCTTCTTCACATAAAAACATGGGGATGAGGAAAGCGCAATATATATTTTATTCGTCCAATTGGAAAATAATTGTTTATTCTTGTTTCTCTTCTCATTTACAATCACAAACATTTAATTTTAGTAAAGCCATTTTTCTTGTCAGGGGAAAATCTTTACTTATTTATTGCGATGTTATAGAATACAACGTAGGGAAAGTCTGGCGAACGTTCAAATTTTGATCGTCTCGGCTTTATTTGAATATCTAGACGTTGTGACAGGGCAGCAATCGGAATATGTAAATTACTTCCTCACAAATTGCGTGTTTGTGTGTGCGACAACGTCTACTTTACGTTATATAAGACTGAATGGATAACAGGTTTATTTTTACATACGGTAACACTGTTAAAAACGTTGTTATTTGTATATATTATCATTGTTACTGTTAAATTTTGGTGGTTAAAGATTAAGGTGTGTGGGATTTGGTTTGATTTTATTCGAATCCGGCAACGTGACACATGCACGATCTGCCCAGGGAAGGTCATTTATATGAAACTGGCCCCTATCTACGTGTTACAAAAGTGAAGAAAACCCAGAAGACTGCACGTAGCCAGACATTGGCGAGACGCCATTTCACTACCGACTATCACTATTCAGTGGTGTTAGCCACACGGCCACTGGTAGACCTCTATAAGAATTGTTACCGGTGTTCAGTGGCGTTAGCCACTGACCAATCACTGATTGGCTAAGAGGTTTCGGAAATACATGATGTTATGGTACCATGTATCTTATCTGAAGTGGAGTAAAATTTGATGAAAATTTTACTCCTCTTCAGATTTTGACTCCAGCAACGCGTGGCTGGGTCTGCTAGTTTTCAAATAAAATATGATAAAGTTATATGCAGTGCCTCTGTTTAGTGCTAGGATATCATCACACTCTCTGCTGTCGTAGCATATATAATTTGATGAGAATTTTAGTTGTTATTAGCATTCACAATTCCTTTAGAAACACACTCCTACCCTCGAAAATAAGTCTTTTGTTTTTCCTTATAATTAATCATATAAAATTATTTATAAAATTAAATTTCATAACAGATGGCAAAATACATGAATTTTAATTATTAAATTATAAATCATGCAAGAGCCTATACCAGCTTTGTTTATTAGATAGACTCGAATTTTATGTTAAATATTTTAATTCTTTTTACAACAAATAACAATATTAAAAGCAAAATTATATGAAAATAATAACAATGACGAATAATTATACTACAGGTTCCTCATAAAATAAGGATATTTTACTTAATAAATGGGGTATGAGAAAGTCCGACAACGACTTGCGTAGCTTTTCCTTTAAAAGTGTTTAAAATTCATGGCACAATACGTTACGAGATTTTATTAAAAACAGTTATTATATTATTAATTTTTATAAAATGTCAAGAAGATTAATTTTAAAGATAGAGACGAATTTTATATTAAAAAAAAACTACTATAAATGTTAACAACGAGTAAAGTCTTCATAAAGTCCGACCCCACTCCAGACATAACGCGTAACCGCCTTTATTTACACACACCTTGGCATTTTATAACAAAAATTTAATAGCATCGATGCCTCTAATATGCAAATGTCCCTGCAAAATTTCAGAAATTTTCGACAAAAACCACAGGAGTTATTAAGCTTGAAATCTTGCTCCACACAGAAAAATCCTCCATTTTGTTGCATTTGTGAACGTTTCAAGGTCCTATGAATCCGATACGGTATTGGTGGATCGCCATACTTTCCCTCTGTTATTTTTCGATATATTATTATTTTAAGGTGTTCTTATATTTTAATTTACCTGCTAGGGTATCAGCGCAGTCTCTGCTGTCGTAGCATATATAATAAACCCGTCAACATACAAACCTGCCACACAAAATGAGAGCATCAATGCTAGTGTTATTCATATTTACTATTGCTTTCTCTGCAATTAATTGCATGCAAACGTCGGATATTAGACCAGAGAATCCATATCAATTTGCATTACAAGCCTTCGATCGTAGCTTGTAGTAAGTGTTAACAACACTAACTTTTGTATGTAATTTCATGTTTTGCTCGTTAATTATTCTTAAGATTATGGAAAAGTTAATGAAATTTTACGAAAATATATTCTGTGTTTGTAATTTTTATTTCCATTAGAACTGAGTGCGGGGCAAAAAAAAGAATTTCGGTTTTGCGTGATTGAAAATCACTCGAAAATCGTAAGTTTTTTAAACATTTACAAAGTTTAATTTTAATTAAAATAAATTCGTCAGACAATAATTTATTATTATTTCATACTTAGCTGGTGGAATTCACTAAAAACTGTGTTCAACAACACGCATTCTCCCATACGTTTGATGAGGCGATTGAGTGCCTTTGCTGTCTCCAAAAGACAAACCAAACAGTAATTGATTCGTGTTTCTAAATATTATGTTATTTATTATTCATTTCATGAATTATAAGACATTTATATTTACAGAAATATTACAAAATTCTGAAATGTATCAGTTCAGCTCGACATGCTCACAGTTTCGAAGATCCGAGCACCTATCCGGTTATCCAAGTATTACGCATTTAAATTCATATAAATAAAATTATTAATTGTAGAATAAATTAATTTCAAGGCAAGCTCAGTAAAAAAACTACATAAAGTGGCTGTCACCATAATTGCAGCGCTCTTGATGGCAACGACGGATATTATCTATCGCCATTTTATTTTAAGTCAAAACATTAAAGTGTACCACGTGTTGCGCAAGATTAGAATTTTATTTTTCTCATCTAAATCTAGATTGTTTCATCTCGAATTTAGATATTTTCTACATTTTATTTAGTTATTATAAAGAAGGTCAGATTAGAATTTAAACTAGTCGGTGAAGTACTTAACTCTCAATATAACAATATACTTTTATAATGTAACTACGAGCCAGGTGTCGAAGGGCTTTACTCTCGTTTATATAATTGATTATTTATAGTGCGTTCAGGTCAATCTGATCCATACTCAGTATATTGTTCATTCTATTTTCGGACAGTAGTTTTTTTTTTCCAGAATATAAGTAGTGTTCTTGTGATTCTTTTACAATTATAGTTCGTTTGTGAAAATTTTGGTTTCAGCTTGTGAAAATATTTACAATGAAAAAACACATTTTGAACTTTGTCGTGTTATGAACTGTTAAATTGTTGAAATTAAAATCTTTCTAAAAGGTAATAAAGAGCTAACAATTGTGGGAAAAGGTCCATTTTCCCATCAAAAATAGACAAAGACAAGATGCCAGTAAGCGCAAAAGTCTAATATGTAGAAACTACATCATTGGTACAATTTGTACACATCATTGGGATGTGTACAAATTGTGCACGATCTGCATCGTTCTGGATAACAAAAGTATATTAACCAGGGATGACTCCGGAAAATTTAAAAATATCTCCACCATTTCGCCAGTTTTTCGCCGCCAGTTTTCGAAACATCAAGAGGTGTGAACGTGTGACAAATCTCGATTAGAATCCGAATTGATAAAACTTTTACTCGTAAATAGCGTTTACAATGTTTTTAAAAACTCACTCCTATCCCAAAAATATGTCTTTTGCCTTTTAATAATAATTAATCTTATAGAAACTATCTATATAAATAAAAATGTGATGTTCGTTTGTTCTTAATAGCTAATCTTCGAAAGTTCTTCACCGATTCCTTTGAAATTTTCACACAACGTTGCATTCGATTACGGGTGTGTTTTTATATAATATACATGTGGAAATTCCCCCTACCGGGAGGGAGAAGAACAGGATTAAGGCTTACCGTGAAGAACCCGGCTACCTTCTATTATACTATTTTAGAGGCGGTCTTTTGCGTTTTTGATTGCGTTTTAATAGGGTACGTGAAGAGAATGTGCAGTAAGAAGGGATATTTCGAAATCCCCCCGTAAGAAAAGTGTTATACATTTATAATAAATACATTTTGAGCCACAGCAACGCGTGGCTGGGTCTGCTAGTTTTCAAATTAAATATGATAAAGTTATATGTAGTGCCTCTGTTAAGTTTATTACTCACAATGTCAAGAAAGACGAGGGTGAACTTTGCCAGCTTATTGGCTGCAATTTACAAGTTACAGACCTACACATTTTCATTGATGTCGGTTTTCGTCTGTCCTTCGTCGATTTCGAGAACACAGACACGTGTATGAAAATCGAGACCAGATATGGAAAGCCTGGAGGCTAGAGACTCCGATTAAGTGCAGTGCGTATAAACTTCCATTCTGGATAGGAACTTTAATTTTTAAAAATCACATATGATTAAAAATTACATCCCGGCATTACAACGTTGTTACAATAGATAATTTTTTACTACTAAGTATATTAAATAATACTTCAATTCATAAATGGTGTGTTATATGAATGCACATAGTTTGGATAATTGTGTACATCTACATATTTTCATCACGTAGTTATTAATATTCTTTACAAACTGAAGATCAAATTAAGAAATAAAATAATTTTATTATTAAATCTTTTTTTCAGGAATGCCTGTCACAAGCAGAAAAGGTTTGTTAGAAGAATCAAGTTCTACAATTTGCAAATGATTTAGAACACACAAGTAATATACATATATATATATAAAGTTCAACTTATTACGTATGGATTTAGGTTTGAAGCATTTGTTAATTTGAACATTAAAAATACACAAAATTATGTATAATTTTTAAAATAAATTTATTGCACAAAACTATTTTGAATTCATTATGAATGATTTAATGCATGCATGTTCATACGAGCACATTTATTTTGCTTGTTTTAAAGCCTCTGTCGTATATTGGTACGCAGAAAGTGAAAAGAATAATGAGCAAATAAAACACAACTCAGAATTTATAAATTTCAAAAATTTATTTGTTTGTCAGGTATATTTAATAAGAAAATGGTACATAAAGTTTTTCCGCTTGTAAAATGTAAACATACGGTTACATACAGGTGAGTAGTAGAATTTTCATCATATGGTTGGCTAAAGCCATCAGGAATAATCTCTTTCCGGTTCGCAACTCACATGGTGTTATGGGAAAGCACGTGAGTTATAACTCGAGATAACCGATTTGACGTCAGAGTGTAAGATGGTATCACGTGACACCTTTAACACGTTGGGAGTCGCAACACGAAAAACTCGAGACTAAGGGCCTTGGACCGGCTGGCTACGTGGAGTTTTTCGGGTTTTTTCACGTCTGTAACTCCTGAATAGAGGTTAGTTTCCTTGAAAAGACCTCCCGGAAGGCATCTTCTCTAGCAGTTCACCCATGTGTAGCGTTGCCGTAAATTAACCAATCAAACAAATAATCAATTCTTCCTCCTTATAATTTTCATCGCTAATATGTGCTTTCTTTCTTATTGATGGCAAAACCTTTTCATAAGTTCAATCTTGAAATTTTTCAGCTAAAGGCATGTTTGCTTATACAATTAATAAGCACAGTTTTGGTTCATCGGTAAAAACCACTGTGAGATCTACATAAATTTTACCATGTTTTTCTCTTACAAAGTCCTTTATCGCTTTCGTGAATTTTTATATTGCAATACTTCGGCAACGTCTTTACAGTGAATCCACGAATTATTATTGTTATTCAAGATATACAAAAGGCTTTTGTTATTAAAAGTAATTAAATTATTTTTTACATTAAAAAGTTCTTCCATTTATTTTGTATGAATTTTTTAAAGAGATTTCAAGTTCTCAATGACATTCTGATTATATGAAAATAAAAGTATGGTGAAAACAACTATAAAATACTATTAAACTGTAATTTTAAAAAACCTGTGAAGTGTAAAAGTTAAATCTTGCTTAGAAAAGGCGAAAAACACATAAAAACCTTACAAATGAATCAATAAAGCCACTGAAATAAAAGATGTAAAATGCTTCACTGTACTGTTCGTTTATCAAATAAACTCAAACTTCATATGATATAGTGAATTTTAAATGGAGTAAAGAAGGAAAAACATGCTAAAATGGACCAGTCTTATAATTGAATAGTTGCCAGATCTCACTGATTACAATGTCAGTGTTTAAAAACACTTATTAAAACATTTAACATTCTATCGCTGAGAACACTTTACTTAATTAAAAACAAACGTTTTCAGCCTAATGGAATAGGCCATTCTCAGGTGAACTGGCATTCGAACGTATTTCAAAATTGTAATAAATTGCCTGTGTTTAAATTCATTGTATTATTTTCGATTGATTTTGATAATATCTAAGTGCTGACATAGTTTTGTTTTTACAATATTTTAAATCCGATCACAGATGTAATGAGAGGTATCTTAATTCTGAAGTTGGGACTGAAGCGTTATTGTTATTCAAGAGAAGAATTTTATAGGATAAGCCCAGGGCCGGATGTACCAATCCAGGGGCTCTGGCACAAATTCGGTGGGGCCCCCTTTAAGAGTAGGCAAATTTGATGATTTAGAAAATTTACACAAAATACTGTACTTTCAACTAGATTTCAACTAGGAAGTTGTAAATTTCATTTAAACATAAGGTTATTGTAAACATACATATGTTTTATTGTGTAAAACTAATTATTTTAATTTAATTGAAAAATACCTATGTAAAATTTTTTCCCAAAATTTTCCGATGTTTCATAGGTTTTTTCCCGGGTTTGGTTTTCTTTGTCTGTGGCCCTCATGATTAGGCCACACTACGCTGTCGCAGTAATAGGGAAAAAAATTATGTATAAACATAGTTTTGTGGGGGCCCTGGGCACCGGCCCCAAATGTCCCTATGTAAATCCGGCCCTGGATAAGCCTAAAATTAACTCTAAAAGACTAATTCTTCGGATTTTCCATAGTTTTTTTAATTTCGTAGATAATTTTTATGCATTTTCCGTAGATGTCGACGTTGGTAATATAGACCAGGGGTGGCCAACAAGTCGATCGCGAAGCCAATTTTGGTCGATCGCTCGCGATGTCTTGACTTAATAGCGAGGTTGAGGCCGAAGTTTTGAACGTGAAAACGTGTACGTCTGACGTTCGGCGCCGCTTTCCTGTTAGCCTAGAAGTTTGGCAATGGCGTTTGGAATGTCGAGCATGATTCCACTGACTTTCCAAATGCCATTGCCAAACTTCTAGGCTAACAGGAAAGCGGCGCCGAACGTCCAACGTACATGTTTTCTCGTTTAAAACTTCGGCCTCAACCTCGCTAATGTGTTACACTTGTAACTGAACGCAACGCGCAAAAGCAACAATATGCAGTTCAGTGGCGTGCCGTGACATTTGATGATAGGGAAGCTGTGTTTCTGTAAGAAGCCGACTTACAGGGAAAATCAATTAATTGCGCGTCAGGGCCCGTTTGTGTTCGTTTGTTCGATAAGCCAGTAAAAATTGTACACTTCTTTAACTGTATTTTTTAATAGATTATCTGACGTACTTAATAAATAAGAAAGTTCAATATAATTCCTATACCTCTGTTATTAGATTCAATAAATTCCCTATGCCATCCAAATGCCAATTCTCGCTTTGAGAAAAAACATAACATCTATTAATTTAGATATATCTATTGTCTACCAATGTTAAATTCTATTCCGCTTTAATTTCCAAATTGCTTCAATTTTACGAAAGAATCGTCATTCGTCATAAATGTTATCATTAAAATGTCGAAATTTTTTTGTCGACGTATTTATATTTAATTTGGGCATTGGTCTTTCTCTTTTAATAATGTTTTCTTTTTCATTATATGGTCTCGAGCCAAAACTTTTTTAAAATAAATTTTTGAATCACTAGCCACGATATAAGGGCTAAAATTAAAACTATCAGAAAAACTTACTTGGTAAAACAAAATGTGTGACGAATATACATACCTAGTTCAAAAAATTTTTCAATTGTATGAATATACTTTTAAAGAAACTTATAATTAAATATAACTTTGTGAAGAAACGTACATAAAAATAACAAAATATTCTTTACTTTTTAAATCTTAAAACAATCCACTTAGTGAAATACTGTATCTCCCTACGAGTGGCTAATGGCCCCACCGGTGGGCGAGTGGCCTCCGTCTCCGCTCATACTGGCGGAGACCAGACCCTAAACACCGGAGTTCGATCGGAGGTTCGAACCTCACTCGGACGAGTTGGCAGCAGGAGTTTTTCCGGGTTTTCCTCCTTGCATATGACGCCTGAATAAGGGCCAGCTTCCCCCCAAGTCCTCCCGGAAGGCACTTCTATCTCCCTTTCTCGCGGGGGCCGTCTCATATAAGGCCGACTTTGATCGCGTCCGTGACCTCTCACCTGTCTTCTCGGATTGGCTGTCTTCTATAAGGCCGACTCTTCCCATTCTGTTCACTTCCGGCGTAGAGGCCTGAGCTGCCATAAACGCCTCTCGCATACAAGTAGAAGTAGAGTGGCTAATGAATGGAATCAGAGACGGTCCAGGTAGGTGTGTGCGTGCCAAATCCCGAGGGTGCCAATACCGGTCAATGTCGAATGTCTCTTTTGTCGCATCAGTAGTATATCTCAAAGGACGCGACAGGGTTGTTGTAAATTTTAAATGTTTCTCACCATAACTGTAAAAATCTAAATATGTTGAACTTAACAGATTGTCTGTCGTTCGTTTTCTAACTAATTCGTTTTAGGACCGAGTGTTCACGGAAATTTCCAAAATTTACAACTTTTCGGTCACTCTCATTGAACTGGAAAAATTTCCGTCTTTATTACATCTAATATTATGAACAGATCAGGCCCCACTGTACTCGGCAAGAGATTGGTTCGGTTAAGCTTCTGTTTAAGTAAGATTTCGGCTCTTTCGTCAAAGTTTTATTTATGTTTCAAATTTCCTAATCGCTTAATTATTTAACTACTTCTTTAGTAGAAATAAGTCGAGACCGGTTACTTTGTACTCGAATATCTGTAGTCTTGGGAAAGAAGTAGAAAGAAATTTTTATGACAACCGATACATAAATCGTAAATTTAAGGAAAATAAATTCTAGAGCTTTTTCTGTACCATTGTACGTCTCATTCATTAAATTTGATTGTAAATGATGCCGCCAAAGTAACAGTTAATTTTTTAACACTGTACTAGAATTGTACACGTTTTTTCTCCATACCCTTACAGATGGGACATACTAAATCGTAATATCACCGGTTTAACATTGAAATTCGTAAGTAATATAAGATGGGAGAGCAGAATAAACTCAGAATATATCAAATATTTTAATTGGTTTTTTTTAAAATTCTTGTCAACTATACAGAACTATCATAAAAACATACCAGTAAACTCCTATCGGTTGGGTTAAGTTATAAATCTAGTTTAGGGTGGGCAACCTTTTTTATAACATGGGCCAGAATAAATTTTACGTTTTTTCCGCGAGCCGTAGTAATTAATTGACGCCTTCTTGTGACTCGTAATTTTTTTAGTCTGCAAATACGAAATAAATAAATAAAAAGTTAATTACTACATTTATTTCTCTTATCGTTTTCGAAAATTACAAATAATTGGAAAAATAACTATTAATTAGTTATTTTTTCCAATTTAATAATCTATTAAAGAACTCGCGGGCCTGATAGAAACTTTTCGCGAGCCGTAGCTGGCCCGCGGGCCGGGGGTTGTCCGCTGTTGATCTAGTCTATTCGTGATTCACATAATCGGGCGAGGGCGGCCGAATATCTGGCAGGCAGGCGGCTAACAGCCCAGAACCGGTCCGGGATATAAAATTAGATGCTTTATGCGTGTGTTGCTTCTACCAGCTAAACCGGGTGAGGTTGGTGCACTGTAAACCGCATGTGCTAATGCCTATATAATCTGGCTGATTAGAAACTGACCCGGTTTCGACATTCCTTCCGCCACTGAATTATTCGAATATACAATAGCAATCTTATCGTATTTTTCACATGTAGTATAGAAATTTGTAAAAGATACATAATGCAGTTATAATAAAATATTAATTTTAATTAATGCAAAGTACGTTAAAATATGAAAATTTATATTTTATAAAATGCAAGGGAAGGTCATTGGAAAGTGGAATCGGCGCTTCGATCGCTTCCAATGACGGCACGCCACTGTAAAATAGACACTGATATCCACACACACACACGCAACACGTACTGTACCGTACATAAAGAATATTGTAAAGGGTTTTTTTATTCATTTATGGGCTCCTGAAGTGTGAAATCGTCGAGAAACACCATAGAAAGAGGGATTTTTCTATGATATTTCTCTATATTTAATCCACTTTTTCTATGTAATATAATATAACATAGGGAAACAATGACTCCCTTTTTAGTGCTTTTCTCGACATTTTGACATTTCAGGAGCCCAAAATAAATAAAAATCTTTTAAAAAGTTCTTTATGTACGTGTTCTGTGTTTGGATGTTATAATAGAAGTTAATATTATGTATTAGGTGTTTGAATTATAGTACACGATAAATATTATTTAATACGAATGCTTCCATACATTTAATTATCTAAAACATTTCCGAATTATGTGCTGAAATTTTAGAATTGCTGATTTATAATTTTGTCACTGTCGTCTGTAAGGCTGTCTGTCTACTTTTTGCCAATCTCGAGACCGGAGTTAGATAGACGGAAATAGAGACCGGATACGGAAAACTTATGAGCCAGAGGACCAATTAATTCTATACGAACTTACGTACGGGCCGAAAATGACATGATTTTTAAAATTAAAACATGACTAAAAATTGCAGACGTCACAATAAATAATTACTCGTCTTTAAAGCACAACGAATTGTTATAATATTTTTGAATTTTCGACTAAATTTTGTTAATCATCTAACTATATTAAGATAAGAAAAATTAATGTTAGTTAAATAAAATTTACTTTTTATTTATTATTAACCTACAAATTATGTGAAAATAAAGTAGGAGTTAAATGTTAAATGGGTTGTCAGCACGCGCAGCTGGTGTTTTCGCGTGGAATATAAAACAATCTACAACGGTCCTTACACAAAGTTTTCAACACCTGGAACGAGGCATAGAACAATTCATAAAACATAAAGTCCAGTATATCTGAATAGATTATAACAAGGTAAGTTCTGTGTTTTATCCTTCTTGACCATAAAAACATGGAGATGAGGAAAGCGCAATATATATTTTAATCGTCCAATTGGAAAATAATTGTTTATTCTTGTTTTTCTTCTTATTAACAATTATAAATATTTAATTTTAGTAAAGCCATTTTTTTGTCAGAGAAAATCTTTACTTAATTTATTATAATGTTATAGAATACAATGTAGGGAAAGTCTGGCGAACGTTCAAATTTTGATTGTCTCGGCTTTATTTGAATGTATAGACGTTGTGACACGTCAGCAATCGGAAAATGTACATTACTTCCTCACAAATTGCGTGTCTGTGTGTGCGACAACGTCTACTTTACGTTATATAGGACTGAATGGGTAAAAAGTTATTTTTACGTAAGGTAACACTGCCAAAAAAGTTGTTATTTGTATATATTGTCATTGTTACTATTAAATTTTGGTGGTTAAAGATTAAGGTGTGTGGGATTTGGTTTGATTTTATTCGAATCCGACGACGTGACACATGCACGATCTGCCCAGGGAAGGTTATTTATAGGAAACTGGCCCCTATTTACGTATTACGAAAGTGAAGAAAACCCAGAAGACTGCATGTAGCCAGACATTGGCGAGACGCAAATTCACGACCGACTATCACTATTCAGTGGTGTTAGCCACACGGCCACTGGTAGACCTCTAGAAGAATTGTTACCGGTGTTCAGTGGCGTTAGCCACTGACCAATCACTGATTGGCTAAGAGGTTTCGGAGATACATGATGTTATGGTACCATGTATCTTATCTGAAGTGAAGTTAAATTTGATGAAAATTTTAGTTGTTATTAGCATTTACAATTCCTTTAGAAACACACTCCTACCCTCGAAAATAAGTCTTTTCTTTTTTCTTTTAATTAATCATATAAAATTGTTTATAAAATAAAATTTAATAACAGATGGCAAAATACATGAATTTAAATTATTAAATTATGAATTATGCAAGAGCCTATACCAGCTTTGTTTATTAGATAGACTCGAATTTTATGTTTAATATTTTAATTGTTTTTACAAGAAATAATATTAAAAGCAAAATAATATAAAAATAATAACAATGACGAATAATTATAGTACAGGTTCCTCATAAAATAAAGATATTTTACTTAATTAATAAATGGGGTATGAGAAAGTCCAACAGAGACTTGCGTAGCTTTTCCTTTAAAAGTGTTTAAAATTCATGGCACAATACGTTACGAGATTTTATTAAAAACAGTTATTATATTATTAATTTTTATAAAATGTCAAGAAGATTAATTTTAAAGATAGAAACGAGTTTTATAAAAAAAAGAAAAAAAAAATACTACAAATGTTAACTACGAGTAAAGTCTTCATTAAGTCCGATCCCACTCGAGACATATCTCGTGTCCGCCTTTATCTACCCACACCTTGGCATTTTATAACAAGAATTTAATAGGATCGATGCCACTAATATGGAAATCTCTCTGCAAAATTTGACAAATCTTCGACAAAAAGCACTGGAGTTATTAAGCTTGAAATCTTGCTCCACACAGAAAAATCATTCACACAAACAGAAAAATCCTCCATTTTTTTGCATTTGTGGACGTATCAACGTCCCATGAGTCCGTAACGATATTGGTGGATCGCCATACTTTCCCTCTGTTATTTTTAGATATATTTTTATTTTAAAATGTTCTTATATTTTAATTTGCCTGCTAGGATATCAGCACACTCTCTGCCGTCGTAGCATATATAATAAACCCGTCAACATACAAACCTACCACAGGAAATGAGAGCATCAATGCTAGTGTTATTCATATTTACTATTGCTTTCTCTGCAATTAATTGCATGCAAATGTCGGATATTGGACCAGAGAATACATATCAATCTGTTTCACAAGCCTTCGCTCGTGGCTGTAGTAAGTGTTAACAACGCTAACTTTTGTATGTACTTTCATGTTTTGCTCGTTAATTATTCTTACGATTATGGAAAATTTGATGAAATTTTACGAAAATATATACTGTGTTTGTAATTTTTACTTCCATTAGAATTCAATAAAAGGCAACAAAGAGACTTCCGGTTTTGCTTGATTGAAAATCACTCGCAAATCGTAAGTTTTTTAAACATTTACAAAGTTTAATTTTAATTAAAATAAATTCGTCAGACAATAATGTATTATTATTAAATATTTAGCTGGTGGAATTCACTAAAAACTGTATTCAACAACAAGCATTCTCCTATACGTTTGGTGAGATGTTTGAGTACCTTTGCTGTATCCAAAAGACAAACCAAACAGTAATTAATTCGTGTTTCTAAATATTACGTTATTTATTATTTATTTCATGAATTATAAGACATTTATATTTACAGAAATATCAAAAATTTCTGGAATGTATCAGTTCAGCTCGATATGCTCTCAGTTTGGAAATTCCGGGCAGCTCTCTGGTTCTCCAAGTAAGTATTACGCGTTTAAATTCATATAAGTAAGTTATTAATTGCATAATAAATTAATTACAAGGCCAGCTCAGTAAAAAAAACGAAAAAGCCATTGAAAATCGATGTCAGCAACAACAGTAAGTGTGACTGAAAACACTGTAGATGCGCGACAACAAAAGGCCACAGGTGGATACAGCTAGCTAGAATTTACTACATAGAATGGCTGTCACCATAATTACAGCGCTCTTGGTGGCAACGACGGATACTATCTATCGCCATTTTATTTTAAGTCAAAACATCGAAGTGTACCACGTGTTGCGCAAGATTGTCAAATTAGAATTCTATTTTTCTCATCTAAATCTAGATTTTTTTTGTTTGTCTCTAGATTTCAGACTTAGGCAATTAGATAAATGATATAAATCTAGACTGTTTCATCCCGAATTTGCATATTTTCTACATTTTATTACTTATTATAAAAAAGGTCAGATTAGAGTTTAAACTAGTCGGTAAAGTACTTAACTCTCAATATAACAATATATTTTTATAATGTAAGTACGAGCCAGGTCTCGAAGGGCTTTACTCTCGGCCATATAATTGATTATTTATAGTGTGCTCAGGTCAATCTGATCCGTACCATACTCAGTACGTTGTTCATTCTATTTTCGGACAGTATTTCCTTCTTTTCCGGTATATAAGTAGTGTTCTTGTGATTTTATTACAGTTATAGTCCGTTTGTGAAAATTTTGGTTTCAGCTTGTGAAAATATTTACAATGAAAAAATACATTTTGAACTTTGTCGTGTTAAGGACTACATGCACTGCATAACTTTAGTTAAATGCAGTGCATCTGTTAACTTTATTATTCAGAATGCCAGGAAAGACGTGGGAGAGCTTTGCTGCAATTTACAAATTACAGACCTACACATTTTCAATAACGTCGGTTTTGGTCTGTCCCTCGTCGATTTCGAGAACACAGATACACATATGAAAATCGAGATCAGATATGGAAAGCCTAGAGGCCAGAGACTCCGATTAAGTGCAGTGCATATAAACTTACGTTCTGGATAGGAAGTTACTTTAATTTTTAAAAATCGCACATGATGAAAAATTACATCCCGGCATTACAACGTTGTTACAATAAATAATTTTTTACTATTAATTATATTAAATAATACTTCGATTCATAAATGGTGTGTTACATAAATGCAGATACTTTAGATAATTGTGTACATCTACATATTTTCATCACGTAGTTATTAATATTCTTTACAAACTGAAGATCAAATGAAGAAATGAAATAATTTTATTATTAAATCTTTTTTTCAGGAATGCCTGTTACAAGCAGAAAAGGTTTGTTAGAAGAATCAAGTTCTACAATTTGCAAATGATTTAGAACACACAAGTGATATATATATATATATATATAAAGAGTTCAACTTATTACGTATGGATTTAGGTTTGAAGCATTTGTTAATTTGAACATTAAAAATACACAAAATTATGTATAATTTTTAAAATAAATTTATTGCACAAAACTATTTTGAATTCATTATGAATGATTTAATGCATGCATGTTCATACGAGCACATTTATTTTGCTTGTTTTAAAGCCTCTGTCGTATATTGTTATGCAGAAAGAAAACAGAATAATGAGCGAATAAGAACACAACTCAGAATTTATAAATTTCAAAAATTTATTTGTTTGTCAGGTATATTTAATAAGAAAATGGTACATAAAGTTTTTCCGCTTGTAAAATGTACACATACGGTTACAGGTGAGTAGTAGAATTTACATCATGTTGTTGGCTAAAGCCATCAGAAATAAGCATCTGAGAAAGCCAACGCGAAAAAAAACTGAGACAAGCGCGTAAAACTTAAAAAAGTTTCATATTTTTTTGTTTTTACATTAATTAATAAATTCAAATTAAATCAAAATCACACCAGTCAAAATGTTAAACTGCAAGAAAACCTTTCTAGAGATTCCCTTGCTCATTCGAAATATTGGACTGTATATTTGAAAAAAAAAACTTAAAAAAGATAATATTTAGCTCGGTAAGAAGAAATAAAAAGTTAAGATGAAAAATTAGCAATATTTATGAATATTGTTAAACTATAAAATTTGGCTCCGTCTTATCGGTGAGAGCTAAAATTCAAATTGAAGGTCTGGGGGCGACTTTTCGAGTTTATGGATAAAAATCACTATAAAATTATGTATTTGCTCCTTAATTACGTCAGATTACAAGTGATTAACAGTATTAGAGGCCGATAAGTAAGTCTACAAGAAATTATAGGGCAGACAATTTCCAAACTGGTGGCCTACGTGGATAGAAATTCAACAAAGAAACTAAGTTAACATGTTTTTGCCTTAAGCTCTTTAAGTATTCTCTACTTCCAGTCGAAAGAAAAGAAAGAGTGAAAACAAATACAAAGAATCCGTACTTTCGAAAGCCATTGTTGACGTCTGTGTTGGCCCAACACTTTTTCATACTTATTAGAGAAATTGCGGCCGAAGTTATCATCGCAAAAATGTGAACGTCGAACGTTCGGCGCCGCCATCTTGTAAGACTAGAAGTTTGACAATGGCGTTCGGAACATCGAGCACAAATTCCAATGACGTAGCAAACACCATTGTCAAACTTCTAGGCTTACGATATGGCGGTGCTGAACGTTCGACCTTCACGTTTTCGCGATGAAAACGTTGGCCGCAAACCTCTCTATTTCTATCACACCTAAGATTTCTATTAATTAATCCAAAATACGTTAAAATATGAAAATAATCGCGCAATATGTATTTATTTTTTAGAAAATACAAGGGAAGCGGCGCTTCCACCGCTTGCATGCTACTGAGGAATAACCAGTAAAATAGTCATTAAATTTGACCCTACTGGAGACATGACACTCGACCCTCGTTTGTCTGTTTACCCCTTGGAACTTTAACCACCAAAATTGAATAGCATCAACAGAAACCTTCCTAAAAACTTCAACATTTTTTACAGAAAGCAAAGCAGTTATTATGCTTGACAGAAGGCGAACAGAATAATTCCTTCGACGCACAGAAAAGATCGTCCAAGCTTCTTTCCTTTTTTTTTTTTATTTTTGACGTGTTAGGTTTCCGAGTTCAAAAAACTAAAAATCTTGAAAGGTCATATTTTACTGATGGCCATAGTTTCCTTCGGTTATATGTCACAGCCAGGAAAGTAATTATTAACGTAAAATAAATTTTCTAAACTAGAGAAAGGTATCAATGATTATCATAAAAACAAAACACTATCGGAATATTCTAACGTATTTCGTTTAACTCACGCACCCCTTCTATGATGTCATGAAGGGTACATTTAGGATGACCCCGAACTGTTATCAAGGTCAGAGCTACGCGAGGTTGAAAGTGAAGAGGGCGTCAATAATAACGGAGAAACCTTTCTGACTCCCGGTATTTTCCGTGTATAATGTAAGCAAACCTCCATGAAAATATTAACATATTTTAATAACGTATGTAAAATATACAATAAAGATATTTTTCGTTTATTTAGGTAGAGGTGACTTTCAGATAACGCTTATATATTGTATATAAAACTACAGTATAGGCCTAAATAAGCTAAGCTAATTGTAACATGTACAAATAAAAAAAAGTTTATATTCTTAAACACAGGTTGATTATTACTAATAAAAGTAATAATCTAACTAACCCGTTAGCTTCAATCTCTATTCTCTCATAAAAAGCATTCAGTCAGTCTTGATGGGGAATTTCTACTATTTATATAGTTTAAGCTTATTTTTAGGTAGTAAAGTTATTTAATTTCAACGTTGTCGATAATTTTAAATAAACAATATGACACTTAATATTAATAACTCTGCTGCTTGCCCTTACATTATTATTACTCAACGTATTTTCGATTTGTATTTTAAATATCTGCATCCATAAGACCTGCATAATAAGTCTTGTTAATTGGTAAAAAGTACTAGTATACATGATAAATTTTAAACTATAATTGTCCATATTTATTTTAAATTATTTCAAGTTAGAAATAGCCGGGCATTGGGTAGGTTTCTAAAGGAAATTGATTTGCCACTTTTGAATGCGAATCAAACCTTTATGTTAATAACTTAAAGTAATGAAAAATATTAATTTAGATAACTATTATTGTAATCTGCTGCTTCTAAAGGAACAACAATACTGTTTAACTCACTAAAAATACACACAAATTAGATCAAGTGGCAAGTATTACAAAGATAAAATATTTACAAACAATACTTTAAATCACCTCATATAGTCGCGGAAATTTAATTATAGGTTCAAGCGTGCCATCAGATAAAAGTAGTTAAACAACACCGATCCAAAATAACGAGATAACTTACACATATTCGGTCAGAATCTTTACTTCGAATTTCACACTAACCGAATCCCTTAACACGTGAATCTCTATATTCACAGCAGGGACAAAAGTACAGTTACGAACTAACAAATATTTCCTGTATTAAAGATCAGACCACGCTATGCATTGTGGTAATTACCGATCGAATAAATTAATATTAATTGTAATTAATACAGACAAGTATCTATGGAATATTTATTTATTCGAGGACGTTTAACATAACATTTTAATTACATATTAACAATTCTGGTATTGATACGAAGTTGATAATGAAATTCGTTAAGAGAAAAGCGTGTTTCCACCAAACTTATACATAAACACTGTTCTGTATATTCAAACAAAAAATTTCAGCAAATTCGAAATCTTTAAATTTTGCGTTAAAACCACGTGTGCTAATAAATACCGAGTTGTGTCCATCAACAAAAAAGTTGTTTTTTATAGAATTATAAATTTGAAGGAAATTACATCCGAGTATGAATATTGTAATGTGTTTTTTTAGGTCTATGTTTCCAACGAATGTCTCTGGACATAATTGACATTTATACAGTTTTTCCCCGGTGTGGATTCGAACGTGGTTAATTAAGCTTTCTTTTCGTGTAAACTTTCGTTTACACTCGTCACAAGTGTAAGGCTTTTCTCCAGTATGTACACTTTCATGACGTTGTAAATTTTGTTTAGATATGAATTTCTTCTTACAGTGTTTACATGAAAATTTCTTTCGGTTCCTTTTATCTGCAATTAAAAAAATCGTTTTAAATAATATTTTGTGTGTGTACAATAAATGTATTTTCTTCAATCAGAATAATAATTAACCACTAACAATATTTAACTAAAAATAAACATTTTTATATCTAAAGTAGTTTTCTGCATCAAAACACAAGAACCAATTATAGAGATGATAAAGTTTGCGTATAAATATATCATATTATTAATGTTTTCAACCACAGCTAATCAGAGACATATTGAAGTAAGCAATTTGTGTAAAATATTTTCAAAGTGTTCGTATATCTTTATGCTTTTCCATTGATCCTTATTTCAATATCCAAGGAATGCATTTCTCTCCTTCTTCTTCGTTTATATTTTAAAATGAGGAGCATCGATGTAAGTAAACAGTATCTAACATACAAGTTTTTCTTTAATCTTGGAAAATATTTTCTTCTAAACTTTGTGTTTCGTTCAAAGAACAACTGAAAGTAATAACGACAGACGTGAAATAAATTCTATAAAATTTAATTTAAATTGATTATTTTAGCATTAGAAAGTTTTATTCATAATCCTATTCATTCGTATTGTTAATTGTAAAATTGTATAATATATTAATTCGAATAAAACGAATATTGTATTTTAAACGAATACTTCCTTCATAACACGTTTCCTAAAAGAGGAATTGACGACGTTCAAGCCTGTAAAACACAAATGCTTAAGAGTGAACAATGGATTTCATTCTTGCAAGATCCAATTTCGTTCTTCTCCTATTTTTACTTTCTGTTCTCTGTATTTTCAAAATAAAAATTGGCTAAATGGAGAAAATAAAACGATCTTAAATATCAGACATATTCATATTTAAAGTATATCGTATAGTGATTAAAATTCCATTCTCTACGCTAAATCTTTTAAAATATATAAATTCTCTTCTTTAATTATTTGATATTAACAGTGTACACATTTGGTAAAATTAATTTAAAATTTAAAATGCTTATATCAAATTTTATCACTTACTTCATTAAAACAATCCAGCAACCAGTCGCTTAACTCACCGGGAAACGTTTAATTTGTGTGTGTGTGCCAATATTTGTTATGATATTTAATAATTAAAAACTTTGTATATTATTAAAAAGTAGCAGAAAGCTTACTTTTTAGGGGAGGGACGAGTTTTATAAAAAAAAAAAAATTGTCATATGGGAATAACGAGTAAAATAGTCATTAAATTTAACCTTACTGGGGACGTGACACACGATTCTCGTTTGTCTGTTTACCCCATTGAACTTTAACCACAAAAATTGAATAGCATCAGCAAAAACCTTCTTAAAAAATTCAAAATTTTTTACAGAAAGCAAAGTAGTTATTATGCTCCAAAAAGGCGAACAAAATAGTTCCATTAAACCAACCCAGGAAAATGTAAATCAAAACACAACACTTTATGTTGCTGAGAAATTTAATAAAAAAAGCAACAAACGTTTTCAGCCAACTCAACTGGCTACGGCTCCAAAGCAGTCTGGCGCAACTGGTTAAACATATTTTACCGTTTAGTTGGTGTTCCTTCATCCGAATACAGGTACCTCGTTTTTTTGCTTCAACATAAAATCTAATAGCGAATGAATATTTTTAAAGTATTTAAAAATCTTATTATTTTCCACGTATTTTATGAGTTTCTTTGAAATATAATTATTGTCTCTTGGAATATACAACTTTAAATTGTTTCGTAACAGACTGCCTGTAAAAGTGGTTTTCTTCATCATTTGAGGAAAATTTTTAAATCTTCGCCAATATCTCTGTAAAATTAAATAAATAAATAAATAGGTTTTATCGAGAGAGGATCGGAATTAAAACGTCAAAATTAGTTGATACCACGAAGAAGCAGTTATTTAATGTAATTTGCATAGTCACCAAATAAAACCATATGTAATTTTCGAAGCCGTTCTATTGGTGAATTTGCATTTTTCTTAACACGTATCAGTATTATTTAATTTACATAATGGCCGTGGGACACAAGCATTTGTTATCGTTTAGAAGTAAGAATATTACACCACGTCCATGTTTTTTTCACGTTTTCAATAAACATTAAACTTATTCATGAAGTTTTCTTAACTAAATCGAGAGATTATATTTTTTTTTAAATTGACTGCCACAAACATTTAAATAACGCTAATGAAATTACAACTGTCTCGTTTCAAAAAAGAAAAACAAAAGTTTAAATTCGATTGACGTAGATCTTTAAACGTCGTTCGAAACATCGAATTCCGTTATTCTGCTTTCGTTCCAAAGAAGAAGAAAATCATGGACGATCGTGGAGAAGCGCCAAAGAGAAAACGCCATCTCACCCCCTCCGTGTTAGAGGAAGATTTCAGTCGAGTGAAGAAACTGACTCCCATCGATCGAAATTTGCTTCGGACTTTAAACGACGTCTTCAACGACTACGGCAGAAAAGTAAGAAACGACATTCGAAGAAAACGTACGGGAAGCGAGAGAACAGCTAGAAAGAGATCGAAGGCAAGGAAGGTGGGAAGAAGACGATCAAACTCGAAAAGGATGGCAGGGAGAAAAGAAAGAGGACGATCTAAGAGCAGAAAGGGACGAAGCGGAAGAAGATCTCGTAAAAGAAACAGTCGAGGCAGAAAGAAAATAGGGAGTCCGTAGAACGGTAATCTTCACCAATACCCCCGAGAATCGGAAACGGAATTGCTAGATTACCGTAATCTAGTGACCGAACGGCTCTTTTCAGAGCCAAGTTTTTATTGGCAAAGAGTAGCCAAATCCATTTTAATATACAGCAATTAATGCTTTATTATATGGCATAATTAATATATGTCATACATTCAATTTTATTTTAAATTTTGAATCATTCGGAAAGTTTCGAATGTACAAATTCGAAACTGTTTAGCGTGTAGTGAAAATTATTTTCGATTATTTAATACTTTAATTTCTATATAAATCTCAAATAATCTTTCTACTAAAGTTGTCTCGTGGATATATTGATATACTAGCTGACCCGGCAAACGTTGTTTTGCCATATAAATTATTTCTAGGTAATTTCTAGCTGACCCGGCCACGCGTTGTTGTGGCTCAAAATGTATCTATTATAAATGCATAACACTTCCCCCGTGGGGAGAATTTCAAAAAATCCCTTCTTAGTGTACATTCTCTTGATGTACCCTATTAAAACGCAATCAAAAACGCATCTAAAATAGTATAATAAAAGCCGAGTTCTTCACAGTAAGCCTTAATCCCGTCACTTTTCCCGCTGGGGAATATCGAAGATTCCCTTTTTAGTGTATATTCTGTTGACGTGACCTATTAAAACGCAATTAAAAACGCAAAAAACCGCATGTAAAATAGTATAGTAGAAGCCCAGTTCTTCACCGTAAGCCTTAATCCCGTCCATCTCCCCCCACTGGGAGGAATTTCGACATGTATATTATATAAAAACACGTGCGTATTCGAATGCAACGTTGTGTCAAAATTTCAAAGGAATCGGTAGGAACAAACGAACGTTATATTTTATTTATATAGATAGATAGAAAATGATCTGCTTCAGTCCATTCTCACAGAAAAGCATAATGCCTCACAGAAAAGCAAACTTAGATCATCGGAAGTTAGCGCCATCTGTTGGACATAAAAGCCTTAATCCATATATAAATATATTTTTGAAAGGGGGAAATGGTATAGGGGTATGAAAAATAGATAGTAGCCGATTCTCAGACCTACTGAATATGCATATAAAATTTGGTAAAAATCGGTAAAGCCGTTTCGGAGGAGTAAGGTAACTAACATTGTGACACGAGAATTTTATATATAAGATTGTATAAGGGACAAAACTGCACACTAGTTATTGTCGTATGTATGTTCAACGGATCTTGCGATTGACGATAATTACCACTGTTTGTATTTCGTGGTTTCTTTATCATTAATTTTGTATTGTTTGTATGTTATTTTAGTTATTTGTCATCGATCCACATTTAGAACATTGTGAAGTACGTTAAAATTTAAATCTTAAAAGAATTCTATTACATGTTCGATCCCGATGATGGCTACTTAGTCGAGAACGTTTGATAAATAAAAAGTTGTTGCTGGAACACGCTAAAACTCTTTATCTTATATATATATATATATATTCAAGAGACGTCCTGTGCCATAGTGATCTAATAGACTCATCGAAATACGTAGAATTAATAATAGGCTCAGGAAAAATTACCAGAATTGTAGAATTGCATCATAATCGCAATAACCTCAAACAACAGTACCTTGAACACCAGTCAATATATAAAAAATAAATTAAAAATGCCAAATGACAATTCTGGAATGGATAAAAATGGAACAAGCAGCTCTTCGCCTGCCGTTCGTCATTGCCAAACGAACGACAACCCAGAACTCACCACGTGGAGGTGGCTGCTTCAGAATTCCACCAAGAGTTGGAAAGAATCCAACTCCACAAGTGACCAACATCACTTGTCGAGTCGAATTCTTCTAACTCGCACGATGAAAATATTCATAATTACCTCTGAATACTCCAAATTCAGCTATTCGAAACTCACCGTATTATTACTATCTAAACTAAGGGATGCAATATTACAACGACTAATAATAAAGAAAGACGGAAATCTATAAATATACCTGGTCGTACTAAAATGCACGTTAGGCCACAAAATTTAGTTCAATCTCATACCGAATTTCATTAATAAAAAACAAAAGCAAAGAAAAAAAAACTCGCCCTGCGCGGGATTTAACAAAGCGGGACACAAAAAGCCTTCTCCATCTCCGATCGGCCTCTTCACTCTACCGAGCCTTAAAAATTCGAAACACAGAAAGCCCTCTAAGTCTCACCGTCTTTTGTCTTCACTCCAGCGAGCGTTATAGATGCGGGACACTGGAAACCTGTTCCGCCTCTCCTGTCTTCGTCCGAGCGGACCTTAAAGCCCTGTGTCTCCCATCTTTAAGATTCGCTCTGACGAAGACAGGAGATTTGAACGGAGGCGGAGAAGTCTCCCTGTATCGCGCATCTTTAAGGCCCGCTCGGACAACTGTTCTTGTCCGAGCGGGTGTAAAGATGTGGGACATAAGGAGCGTTGTCAGCTTCTGGTGAAATCTCCTGTCTTCGTCCGAGCGAACCTTAAAGATGGGGGACACAGGGAGCCTTCTCCGCCTTCAGTCAAATCTCCTGTCTTCGTTTCAGTGGGGCTTAAAGATGAGGGACACAGGGAGCCTTCTCCACCTCTGGTCAAATCTATCTTCGTTCGAGCGGGTCTTATAGACACAGGGAGCCTTCTCCACCTCTGGTCAAATCTATCTTCGTTCGAGCGGGTCTTATAGACACAGGGAGCCTTCTCCACCTCTGGTCAAATCTATCTTCGTTCGAGCGGGTCTTATAGACACAGGGAGCCTTCTCCACCTCCAGTCAAATCTATCTTCGTCCGAGCGGGCCTTATAGATGAGGACACAGCGAGCCTTATCCACATCAGGTCAAATCTCCTGTCTTCGTCCGAGTGGGCCTTAAAGATGCAGGACACAAACAGTTAGTTTGAGTAAAAATTAACTCGAGTAAAAAGGCCGACGGGAGATTCCATCTCATTACTCGAGCGGGCCTAAGATCAAGGTGAGACAGAGAGCCCTTTCTGCTGTCCCGTACATTACCGAAATTTACTTAATCGCAAGTTTTTCGCGAAATCTCAAAGAAACGCGGAACTTTCGAACAAATTTCCGCCTAACAATAACTACCTACAATAGAAAAAGCCAACAACACATTCTAACAATTCGTCACGTATTGTTAGAATGTATTGTTTAGAACGCGTGACGTATTACGATCCCGTCATATTTTTACGTCACGTGTTACGAAAAAACATTAATCGGTTGGAAATATTTTAGAAAAGATCATTTTATTAAAATAATTCATTAGAAACCGGATCACTTTCAGTTTTTTAATTTAAAATAATGCTTCTTTTTCTAATACTGTAAATAAAATTATAGAAATGTCGAATCATTCATTTATTCTAAAGTAATGTTCTCTGCAGTTCTGAAAATCCAAAGAGGAATTTGTAATGATTGTCGCCCTTTGCACCCCAGGTAATGCTACCAGAATATCTTAATTCACAAATTTCAGAAATTTGCGACAGAAGGTACTTAAGCTTCAAAGTGAATGAACAAAATTTCTGAAATTTTGCAGGGTGGTTTGATTATTGGGTAATCGATGATATTAAATTTTAGCGGTTAAAGGTCGAGGGGTGGAAAGATAATGAGGGTCATGTGAATCTTTGGTTGGGTCAGACTTAGTGACGATTTTACTCGTTATTAGCATTTACAATTTTTTTTTTTTTTATAAAACTCGTCTGTATTCCCAAAATTAATTATTCTGCCATTTTATAATATTTAAAAATATAAGAAATATTTTAATAAAATATGATAATAGATGACGCCACCAAACTTTTTAATGTAGCCGAGAAATTGACCAACTTGTTGATGGTTTATTCTTCAATGAAGAAAGTTAATGAAATTAAAAGTATTAAAATTCCAACAACAAGGGAAATCTTTAATTTAAAATAACAGAATCTGAAGTGCAATAGATACAATACATGGTGTTTTCACCATACATGTAAGTACAGCAGAGCATCGATTATCCGACTTCCGATTAACAGACTTATCGGTTAACCGACCGCGTTATAGTCGGCAAATTCAAATGTCCGCTAGTGATGTGGAGCTACAATATTTGGTTATGTCTTGGCTACTTTAATATTATTTTTGTTAAATTTTTGCATGTTTTAGCTGGCAGCACTGGCTCAACCGTGAAAGAGAGGCTAGTATTTAAACCAGGCCTAATACACTATACTAATAATGTATTTTTTTATACTTTTCGGTTATCCGACTTTTCAGTTATCCGACCAACCCCAGTCCTCAATTAAGTCGGATAATCGATGCTCTACTGTACAGTGGTTGATCGGACAACGAACACTTTACAGAACATAGGAAAAGAAGCGACATAAAATAGTAAATACCGATTGGTCTTCCCTTGTCTTCAGGTGACAATTCGAAACTTTTTGGAGCTCTGGAGATTGAAACTCTTCCTTGTAATTCCAGCTTTTTGTTTACCTTTCTGACAAACAATTTTTTATAATCTTCGCGAGACTGTCGGGTGGGTACTCGTTAAGTTTTGCTTCGGTTTTTATTTACGAAAGGCAAGACTTTAACTGTTCCATCGGATATTCATTCGTTAACGTTTTAATACCAAATTTCAAATTTCATCCTGGCCTTGCATTTAAATAATTTTTTGTGCACTAGTTGATTTCTGTTCTCTGAATTTTTGAAGCGCTTTTCTGAGATGTATTACTCGTTAAAAAAGAAACTGATAATATTATGGAGCATAAAAAGAGTGGAATGTCAAGAACTGCGCTCACCGTAGAAACCAAGCAAGATATAATAGAGTAGCGAGTGAGCAGATGTCTGATGTTGCTTGGCAGTATGGCTCAAACAGGTTTACAGTAAACACAATCTTAGCTATAAAAGATATATCTAATCCCTCAGTCATCCTGCCGTAGAAGTAGGCTCACGATCACTCGCGATCATTCGGGGCAAAAATTCAAATTGCGGGTAGCGTGAGATTTAGAAGGAATTATGTATTTATAGTGAAAATTTCGCAACTTTTTCTCAGTAATTCATTCCGTAAACATAGATATTATATGTACATTTTTCTGATATCCTAACAGAAGACAGCTGATGGTTCCAAAAAGGAATGCGGTTGCTTCAGTTTGAGCTCTTAAGTTTTTATCGATTTTTAGCAGAGTTAATTGATTTCTAGTGAAGTTTTGTTTTATTTTTGAAATCGGAAGACCTCCTGAGTAGAACGACACGAAGTTTGTGGGGGTACGTTAAAAAATTTTGAAATTATTACTGTCAATACGGCAAGGAACTTGAAGTCGATTTTCCGGAATTGACAAAACGGTCATCGTCGCAGTGACAGAGTGAGTAAACTTTTAAAATTTTGAGGTCCTACGACCATTAATTAGTGAATTAGCGGCTACTTCCGGTTAAAGTTCGGCGGACTATAGCGGGCTTCCGGTAAGGAATTTGAAAAAAATTTTAACACTGTTGCTTAGAGGGGCAAAAACATTAATTAATTACAAAGTTTCGTGGTGATAAGTCCTATAGAATTTAAATTATGTCCGTTCGAGTAAATTTTCCAAACTACATCATCTCTGTCCCATAGAAACGGTCGTTGACCTTTACGTTTACGAAGATTCAAGAAGTTTTTACCGGAAATAAATATTTTTGACACTTACAATTATAATAAATTATTGAAGTTATATATTTTTGGTTTCGGATTTGGATTTTATATCACAAAAGTAATGATAAAGATAGTGACATCACACCAAAAATAATACAAGAAAATTACAACCCTCCAAACTTAGAATAAGTGCTGAACGTATAAGACGCATAGATTCTGGTGGGGTGGCCATTGACTTAAACAACAAACAAGACACTGAGATACTTGAACGAACCATACATGAAATAGTTCCTGAATTAACTACTAGGAAACCAAAGAAAAGAAAACCTAATGTTGTTATTTATTCAGTCCATAAACAAATAGCTCGGGGAAAGCATAAATAAACTTATATATATATATATATATTATATACGTTTATTTCATTAAATTTATATACAGTAGAGCGTCGATAAGTGGAACGTCGGTAAGTGAATGGCCGGAAAGTGGAACAATTTTCAGTCGGACTGTGTCGTGCTGAATCGAATGTTTTTGATACTAAATTTACTTCTAAAGTATAATTTTCATGTTTTTTTTATATTCTTTAATATATTTATTTTGTTTGTACAAAATGCAGAAATAATTTTTAACGATACGATAGCCTCGATGATTATTATAAAAATCTTCGTTAGGCTTAAAATCGACGAAAATTCAACACGAAGCGACACGCAACGGAGAAAAATTCAACAAGAAGCGATACGCAACGGAGAAAATTTGAACATCGGACAGGTTAATGTATTTTTTCGTACAAAGTCAGAAACTGGAACAAATCATTAACTGGAAGGACCCCAGTCTCCAATTGGTTCCACTTATCGACGCTCTACTGTATATATATATATACAATTTTAATACTTTTAATTTTATTAACTTTCTTCATTGAAGAATAAACCATCAACAAGTTGGTCAATTTCTCGGCTACATTAAAAAGTTTGGTGGCGTCATCTATTATTATATTTTATTAAAATATTTCTTATATTTTTAAATATTATAAAATGGCAGAATGATTAATTTTGGGATACAGACGAGTTTTATAAAAAAAAAATTGTAAATGCTAATAACGAGTAAAATCGTCACTAAGTCTGACCCAACCGGAGATTCACACGACCCTCATTATCTTTCCACTCCCTCGACCTTTAACCGCTAAAATTTAATATCATCGATTACCCAATAATCAAACCACCCTGCAAAATTTCAGAAATTTTGTTCATCCACTTTGAAGCTTAAGCACCTTCTGTCGAAAATTCTGAAATTTGTGAATTACGACATTCTGGTAGTATTACCTGGGGTGCAAAGGGCGACAATCATTACAAATTCCTCTTTGGATTTTCAGAAATACAGAGAACATTACTTTAGAATAAATGAATGATTCGACATTTCTATAATTTTATTTACAGTATTAGAAAAAGAAGCATTATTTTAAATTAAAAAACTTAAAGTGATCCGGTTTCTAATGAATTATTTTAATAAAATGATCTTTTCTAAAATATTTAAACCGATTAATGTTTTTTCGTAACACGTGACGTAAAAATATGACGGGATCGTAATACGTCACGCGTTCTAAACAATACATTCTAACAATACGTGACGAATTGTTAGAATGTGTTGTTGGCTTTTTCTATTGTAGGTAGTTATTGTTAGGCGGAAATTTGTTCGAAAGTTTAGCGTTTCTTTGAGATTTCGCGAAAAACTTGCGATTAAGTAAATTTCGGTAATGTACGGGACGCAGAAAGGGCTCTCTGTCTCACCTTGATCTTAGGCCCGCTCGAGTAATGAGATGGAATCTCCCGTCGGCCTTTTTACTCGAGTTAATTTTTACTCAAACTAACTGTTTGTGTCCTGCATCTTTAAGGCCCACTCGGACGAAGACAGGAGATTTGACCGGAGGTGGAGAAGGCTCCCTGTGTCCCTGATCTATAAGGCCCGCTCGGACGAAGATAGATTTGACCAGAGGTGGAGAAGGCTCCCTGTGTCCTTCATCTTTAAGGCCCGCTGAAACGAAGACAGGAGATTTGACCGAAGGCGGAGAAGGCTCCCTGTGTCTTCATCTATAAGACCCGCTCGAACGAAGATAGATTTGACCAGAGGTGGAGAAGGCTCCCTGTGTCCCTCATCTTTAAGGTTCGCTCGGACGAAGACAGGAGATTTGACCAGAAGCTGAGAACGCTTCCTGTGTCCCGCATCTTCACACCCGCTCGGACAAGAACAGTTGTCCGAGCGGGCCTTAAAGATGCGTGACACAGGGAGACTTCTCCGCCTCCGTTCAAATCTCCTGTCTTCGTCCGAGCGAATCTTAAAGATGAGGGACACAGGGCTTTAAGGCCCGCTCGGACGAAGACAGGAGAGGCGGAACAGGTTTCCAGTGTCCCGCATCTATAACGCTCGCTGGAGTGAAGACAAAAGACGGTGAGGCTTAGAGGGCTCTCTGTGTTTCGTATTTTTAAGGTTCGGTCGAGTGAAGAGGCCGATCGGAGATGGAGAGGGCTTTCTGTGTCCCGTTTTGTTAAATCCCGGGCAGGGCGAGTTTTTTTTTCTTTGCTCTTGTTTTTTATTAATGAAATTCGGTGTGAGATTGAACTAAATTTTGTGGCCGTAACGTGCATTTTAGTACGACCAGGTATATTTATAGATTTCCGTCTTTCTTTATTATTAGTTGTTGTAATATTGCATCCCTTAGTTTAGATAGTAATAATACGGTGAGTTTCGAATAGCTGAATTTGGAGTATTCAGAAGTAATTATGAATATTTTCATCGTGCGAGTTAGAAGAATTTGACTCGACAAGTGATGTTGGTCAGTTGTGGAGTTGGATTCTTTCCAACTCTTGGTGGAACTCTGAACCAGCCACCTCCACGTGGTGAGTTCTGGGTTGTCGTTCGTCTGGTAATGACGAACGTCAGGCGAAGAGCTGCTTGTTCCATTTTTATCCATTCCAGAATTGTTCTTTGGCATTTTTAATTTATTTTTTATATTTTGACTGGTGTTCAAGGTACTATTGTTTGAAATTATTGCGATTTGATGCAATTCTACAATTCCGGTAATTTTTCCTGGGCCTATTATTAATTTTACGTTGTTCGATGAGTCTATCAGACCACCATGGCACAGGACGTTTCTTGAATATATATATATAACTTAAAGAGTTTTATCAAACGTTCTCGACTAAGTAGCCATCATCGGGATCGAACGTGTAATAGAATTCTTTTAAAATTTAAATTTTAACGTACTTCACAATGTGCTAAATGTGGATCGATGACAAATAACTAAAATAACATACAAACAATACAAAATTAATGATAAAGAAACCGTGAAATACAAACAGTGATAATTATCGTCAATCACAAGATCCGTTGAACATACATACGACAATAACTAGTGTGTAGTTTTGTCCCTTATACAGTACAGTGGTGCCTCATATAACGTACTTAATCCGTTCCAGGTGCACGTGCGTTAAGTGAAACGTGAAACGTCGTTATACGAAACGCATTTCCCCATAGAAATACATGTTAAAACATCTAATTCGTTCCGCAGCATAAAATAACCGTACTGTATCATTAAAAAATAAACATGGGGTGCGTTCTTTTATTCCTCCGCGTAACTCTGCGCGAGCGACATCCGTTTAAAAATTCCTGCGGAACGCGTGCCTAAATTCTGGTGGGAGTGCGCGCCGTGAAACCGCAAAAACGGCTGCTTGTAGCAGTAGTTTACGGTAAAAAGCGACATAGCGTCTTCCGTGGCTCAGATAGTTTCGTTTCCGGATCCATTATGTGGTTTTATGAATGAAAATTTAAAAATTGTGAAAGCGCAAGTTAGTGCACGCGGTGATGTAAGTGTCTTTACGAATTTTTTTCGAATGGTAGCCGGCATTCTAATTTTTTTCGTGGCTATTTTGAATGCTCTTTCAACAAATAATCCATTTTATGAGTTAAATTTTACAATTGGGACTCTTCTTTTGCCTTTAAAAGCTCATATTTTAGAATTATAGATTCCTCCATCACGATACTATCGATAGTGCGAGCGCTGCCATCTTTTTTTCACCGTCATTCCTAAATGCCTACAAACAGCAGCGCACTTCCGTAGTAGCGGAGACGCAGAGCTCCGCTACTACGTCTCCGGTTACGTTTGTTTAGTATGTTAGGAAAACACTAACGCACCCATGGAGCAGTCGCCAATTATGCCGGAAAGTCCGTTGTTCGCAGCCAGTCCATTGCTCGAGTCACGTAACGGCCAAACAGAAATTATCGTTGTTCGCAGCGATCCGTTGAACATACATACGACAATAACTAGTGTGCAGTTTTGTCCCTTATACAGTATATCAATATATCCACGAGACAACTTTAGTAGAAAGATT
The DNA here is from genome assembly GCF_030686945.1 of Centruroides vittatus. Classification (NCBI taxonomy): domain Eukaryota; kingdom Metazoa; phylum Arthropoda; class Arachnida; order Scorpiones; family Buthidae; genus Centruroides; species Centruroides vittatus. The sequence continues at coordinate 310,753 of NW_027120776.1, forward strand.
ATTTGAGATTTATATAGAAATTAAAGTATTAAATAATCGAAAATAATTTTCACTACACGCTAAACAGTTTCGAATTTGTACATTCGAAACTTTCCGAATGATTCAGAATTTAAAGTAAAATTGAATGTATGACATATATTAATTATGCCATATAATAAAGCATTAATTGCTGTATATTAAAATGGATTTGGCTACTCTTTGCCAATAAAAACTTGGCTCTGAAAAGAGCCGTTCGGTCACTAGATTACGGTAATCTAGCAATTCCGTTTCCGGTTCTCGGGGGTATTGGTGAAGATTACCGTTCTACGGACTCCCTATTTTCTTTCTGCCTCGACTGTTTCTTTTACGAGATCTTCTTCCGCTTCGTCCCTTTCTGCTCTTAGATCGTCCTCTTTCTTTTCTCCCTGCCATCCTTTTCGAGTTTGATCGTCTTCTTCCCACCTTCCTTGCCTTCGATCTCTTTCTAGCTGTTCTCTCGCTTCCCGTACGTTTTCTTCGATTGTCGTTTCTTACTTTTCTGCCGTAGTCGTTGAAGACGTCGTTTAAAGTCCGAAGCAAATTTCGATCGATGGGAGTCAGTTTCTTCACTCGACTGAAATCTTCCTCTAACACGGAGGGGGTGAGATGGCGTTTTCTCTTTGGCGCTTCTCCACGATCGTCCATGATTTTCTTCTTCTTTGGAACGAAAGCAGAATAACGGAATTCGATGTTTCGAACGACGTTTAAAGATCTACGTCAATCGAATTTAAACTTTTGTTTTTCTTTTTTGAAACGAGACAGTTGTAATTTCATTAGCGTTATTTAAATGTTCGTGGCAATCAATTTAAAAAAAATATAATCTCTCGATTTAGTTCAGAAAACTTCATGAATAAGTTTAATGTTTATTGAAAACGTGAAAAAAACATGGACGTGGTGTAATATTCTTACTTCTAAACGATAACAAATGCTTTTGTCCTACGGCCATTATGTAAATTAAATAATACTGATACGTGTTAAGAAAAATGCAAATTCACCGATAGAACGGCTTCGGAAATTACATATGGTTTTATTTGGTGACTATGCAAATTACATTAAATAACTGCTTCTTCGTGGTATCAACTAATTTTGACGTTTTAATTCTGATTCTCTCTCGATAAAACCTATTTATTTATTTATTTAATTTTACAGAGATATTGGCGAAGATTTAAAAATTTTCCTCAAATGATGAAGAAAATTACTTTTACAGGCAGTCTGTTACGAAACAATTTAAAGTTGTATATTCCAAGAGACAATAATTATATTTCAAAGAAACTCATAAAATACGTGGAAAATAATAAGATTTTTAAATACTTTAAAAATATTCATTCGCTATTAGATTTTATGTTGAAGCAAAAAAACGAGGTACCTGTATTCGGATGAAGGAACACCAACTAAACGGTAAAATATGTTTAACCAGTTGCGCCAGACTGCTTTGGAGCCGTAGCCAGTTGAGTTGGCTGAAAACGTTTGTTGCTTTTTTTATTAAATTTCTCAGCAACATAAAGTGTTGTGTTTTGATTTACATTTTCCTGGGTTGGTTTAATGGAACTATTTTGTTCGCCTTTTTGGAGCATAAAACTCCTTTGCTTTCTGTAAAAAATTTTGAATTTTTTAGGAAGGTTTCTGCTGATGCTATTCAATTTTGGTGGTTAAAGTTCCAAGGGGTATACAGACAAACGAGGGTCGAGTGTTATGTCTCCAGTAGGGACAAATTTAATGACTATTTTACTGTTTATTTCCCAGTAGCATGCAAGCGGTGGAAGCGCCGCTTCCCTTGTATTTTCTAAAAAATAAATACATATTGCGCGATTATTTTCATATTTTAACGTATTTTGGATTAATTAATAGAAATGTTAGGTGTGATAGAAATAGAGAGGTTTGCGGCCAACGTTTTCATCGCGAAAACGTGAACATCGAACGTTCGGCGCCGCCATATTGTAAGCCTAGAAGTTTGACAATGGTGTTTGCTACGTCATTGGAATCATGCTCGACGTTCCAAACGCCATTGTCAAACTTCTAGTCTTACAAGGTGGCGGCGCCGAACGTTCGACGTTCACGTTTTCGCGATGATAACTTCGGCAGCAACCTCTCTAATAAGTATGAAAAAAGTGTTGGGCCAACACAGACGCCAACTATGGCTTTCGAAAGTACGAATTCTTTGTAATTTTTTTTACTCTTTCTTTTCTTTTCGACTGGAAGTAAAGAATACTTAAAGAGCTTAAGGCAAAAACATGTTAACTTACTTGTAAGTGGATTGTTATAAGATTTAAAAAGTAAAGAATATTTTGTTATTTTTATGTACGTTTCTTCACAAAGTTATATTTAATTATAAGTTTCTTTACAAGTATATTCGTACAATTGAAGAATTTTTTGTACTAGGCATGTATATTCGTCACACATTTTGTTTTACCAAGTAAGTTTTTTTTATAATTTTAATTTTAGCCCTTATATCGTGGCTAGTGATTCAAAAATTTATTTAAAAAAGTTTTGGTTCAAGACCGTATAATGAAAAAGAAAACATTATTAAAAGAGAAAGACCAATGCCTAAATTAAATATAAATACGTCAACAGAAAACTTTCGACATTTTAACGATAAAATTTATGACGAATGACGATTCTTTCGTAAAATTGAAGCAATTTGAAAATCAAAATAGAATAGAATTTAACATTGGTAGACAATATAAAATAAATATTGAAAATTATAACGAGATAATTACGATTAATAGATATATCTAAATTAATAGATGTTATATGTTTTTTCTCAAAGCAAGAATTGGCATTTAGCGGCCATAGGGAATTTATTAAATCTAATAACGGAGGTAATTATATTGAGCTTTTTTATTTATTAAGTACGTCGGATAATCTATTAAAAATACATTTAAAGAAGTATACGGTTTTTACTGGCTTATCGAACAAACGAGTACGAACGGGTCCTGACGCGCAATTAATTGATTGTCCCTGAAAGTCGGCTTCTTACAGAAACACAGCTTCCCTATCATCAAATGTCACGGCACGCCACTGGAAGAGACCGACCACATATCTTACGAGTCAATCCAACCACGGAAACTCTTGACATAAACGCGAACCCGGAATCCCCGACTGCCATAGCAAGTAGTTTTCATCGCTTCCGCTATTCGGTTGCCTACTATGATTGGGAATATTGTGAGATCATTAAAATTTACGCGTGTATACGAACATTTAAGAGTTATCAAAACAATAAAGCAAATTATAAAAGAATATAATTGTTAATCGAAATTTATGCTCATGAATATATAAAACTCATTCCTCAAAATTAAGCTGTTTGCCATTTTATAATTGCTAAAAACATAAAAGGTTTTATATAAAATATGATAATTATATGAATCTGTCGTTTCCAGTTTTTCCGCCAGAAAATGTTCCTAACGTCTTAAGGTGCGACAATGAGGACGCGAGCGCGAATATATGGCAAAAGAAGGCGATGACGTTTCTCGTTCTCATATGTATGGTCGTAATAAACGAGAACGAGAAACATCATAACCTCTTCTCTCTACATATTCTCTCTCGCTCGAGTCTGCATAGTCGCATCCTAGGCATGGAATCCAGGTCATTTGCCGCTGTACATTACACTTTTTCTGTTAACAACATAATCGTGCAGATTGTCTAACTCGTTTTTAAAGCAAAATTTAAAATTGAAATAACATAACTTCTGGTTCAAAGCGTAATGTCGTATATAGTTTATCGGGGCCTCCTGTCACTACGTTTTTTGAGTCAGATCTCAAATTTCATATACAGAACCTAACACAAAGGCCGGATGACTGAGCGATTAAGGGGGCAGCCCGGGTCCCGGGTTCGATTCCCGACGAGTCGACAAACCCACATTTTTCCGGGGTGGTCTGTCCGGATATGCGGTAAAATTTCCAGTTGGTTACATTATTGTATGAAAAATCTGGATTTCCACAGAATATAATCCTTGTATATTATTTCTGCATTTTGATTTTTTCTAACAGAATGTATGTGTAAATAACTAAAACGATTTATTAAGATAATGAATACAACGGAGCTATATGAGACATTCGAATTAATATGCTACAACAACGCCTTCCTACCGAAATCAATTCCGAACCGGTAACCGAGTGGACAAAAGCACTGAACACCTATAGTCGGAACGAAACCACATAAAAACAGCAACAAAATAGTTTTGATGGTATTACAGATGAAACAAATTTTTACATTATATAAAACAATGACTGGATTTACTTGGAATATAATTAGATTTGTTTAGTTCGGTGATCGACACTTTAAGCTGTGCGAAGAACAGAAATAATTAATTAATTTTTTCCTATTATTCCACAACTAATATCGATATCTTTTTGTAAAATATAAAATGTTTTCGTGAAATTTCTTATTGTCGGTTCATACATGCTTTAATTATTGTTCATATATTTATTATTCGAAGCTTTCCCGTATTCGACAATACGTCGCTTCTATTGGGAACATGCATTAAAGAATTTATATTGCAATATACAATAGCAATCTTAACATTGTTTTTCACGTGTATAGAAGTTTGTAATAAAATACGTAATACGTTTATAATAAAATATTGATTTTAAGTAATTCAAAGTAGGTTAAAATATGAAAATAATCGCATAATATTTATTTATATTTTAGAAAATAGAAGGAAAGCGGTTGTAATTTTAAATCTTTTTTACGTGTAACATAATTGTTTTGTTATTTTAACATATTTTTAGCATTACACTTACACTTAAATTTCAAAGACCATTGTTCGGAAACGCTTCAGAAGTGAGTAATATTATTTGGACGAGGAAATATTTGTGTTCGGGACTCCGATTCGAACGAGTCGGAGGCCCGAAGGACTGGCCCTGTTTTTGAAATCGAATCTGTTTATCAAAGGAGATGGACAGGCAGAAAACAGTCGACTTTCCCAATTTGTAAATTAACATAGCACATTCTCGGCCATAGATAAAATTTGTATATATTTTTTGGTTATCCCCTTAACTGTTTAATTAAAATTATTTTAGAAATCTAGAATTTTAAGCAGGTATAGTGATTAATAGACCGCAAGGACTGAGAGATCCTGAAGCATTGAGTTACTCAAGGCCAACTTATATTGCCGACACGGTAAAGAACAGAAGTGGAAAACACGATATATCGACTGCTGCTAGCCATGCCACTGATTTTGAGCGCCTATTGGAGCTGAAAGAATTTGACAGTATAATGAAAATTAACGATCAAATAAAGCCAGTAGATGCTGAATGAATGTCTGAAGAAGATGTTGAGAGTACAGAATCTCTTGAATTAAAAAACGATGGAGTTTCTGAATCAGACTCTGCCTGTGATCGAATCGCTTGAAAATTGGCTGAAAAATCCTTGGACAAGTGAAAATTGAAATTAACACAAAAATGAATATTATGACGTTGATTAATGATAATAATAATAATAATAAGATTGTTAATAATTAAAAAAATAAAGTTCTTAAAATAAATTGTTCATTCGAATTCATTAAATTTTATATATTTTTAAATTTGTTCACATATAACACTTTTATAAATAATAGTACATGTTAATTAACTAATTAATAATTATATATTTTCGACCTGAGGTTTTTAGAGTTTCATAAAAAAAACTATTTTTGTTAAAATCTTTCTATAAAATCATCCCTAAATATTACGTAAGATAGGGAAAGGGAGAGAGATCAAAGAAAATATTACGGTTTTTTACACAGGGGTGGGTGGGGTCTAGAATGGCTGAAATTGCACTTACGTAATTTATAGACGGCCCCTAATTTGAATTTATTAAACAATGGAAAAAAAAGATATGAAACTTTTTAAATTTTTACGCGCTTGTCGCAGTTTTTTTCGCGTTGGCTTTCGCAGATGCTTATTTCTGATGGCTTTAGCCAACAATATGATGTAAATTCTACTACTCACCTGTAACAGTATGTGTACATTTTACAAGCGAAAAAAATTTATATAACATTTTCTTATTAAATAAACCTGACAAACAAATAAATTTTTGAAATTTATAAATTCTGAGTTGTGCTTTTATATGCTCATTATTCTTTTCTCTTTCTGCATAACAATATACAATACAGGCTTAAAAACAAGCAAAATAAATGTGCTCGTATGAACATGCATTCATTACATCATTCATAATGAATTCAAAATAGTTTTGTGCAATAAATTTATTTTAAAAATTAAACATAAATTTGTGTATTTTTAATATTCAAATTCATAAATGCTTCAAACCTAAATCCATACGTAATAAGTTGAACTCTGTATGTATATATATATATATATGCCTATATATATTACTTGTGTGTTCTAAATCATTTGCAAATTGTAGAACTAGATTCTTCTAACAAACCTTTTCTACTTGTAACAGGCATTCCTGAAAAAAAAAGATTTAATAATAAAATTATTTTATTTCTTAATTTAATCTTCAGTTTGTAAAGAATATTAATAACAACGTGATGAAAATATGTAGATGCACACAATTATCTAAACTACAGTAGAGCGTCGATAAGTGGAACTAATTGGGGACTGGGGTCCTTCCAGTTAATGATTTGTTCCAGTTTCCGACTTTGTACGAAAAAATACATTAACCTGTCCGATGTTCAAATTTTTCTCCGTTGCGTATCGCTTCCTGTTGAATTTTTCTCCGTTGCGTGTCGCTTCGTGTTGAATTTTCGTCGATTTTAAGCCTAACGAAAATTTTTATAATAATCATCGAGGCTATCGTATCGTTAAAAATTATTTCTGCATTTTGTACAAACAAAACAAATATATTAAAGAATATAAAAAACATGAAAATTATACTTTAGAAGTAAATTTAGTATCAAAAACATTCGATTCAGCACGACACAGTCCGACTGAAAATTGTTCCACTTTCCGGCTATTCCACTTACCGACGTTCCACTTATCGACGCTCTACTGTATCTGCATTTATGTAACACATCATTTATGAATCGAAGTATTATTTAATATAATTAATAGTAAAAAATTATTTATTGTAACAACGTTGTAATGCCGGGATGTAATTTTTAATCATACGTGATTTTTAAAAATTAAAGTAACTTCCTATCCAGAACGGAAGTTTATATGCACTGCACTTAATCGGAGTCTCTGGCCTCTATGCTTTCCATATCTGGTCTCGATTTTCATATGTGTATCTGTGTTCTCGAAATCGACGAGGGACAGGAAAAAACCGACGTCAATGAAAATGTGTAGGTCTGTAACTTGTAAATTACAACCAATAAGCTGGCAAAGCTCTCCCACGTCTTTCCTGGCATTGTGAGTAACAAACTTAACGGAGGCACTGCATATAACTTTATCATATTTTATTTGAAAACTAGCAGACCCAGCCACGCGTTGCTGTGGCTCAAAATGTATCTATTATAAATGTATAACACTTTCCCCACGGGGGGAATTTCGAAAAATCCCTTCTTACTGCACATTCTCTTCACGTACCCTATTAAAACGCAATCAAAAATGCAAAAGACCGCCTCTAAAATAGTATAATAGAAGGAAGCCGAGTTCTTCACGGTAAGCCTTAATCCTGTTCTTCTCCCTCCCGGTAGGGGGAATTTCCACATGTATATTATATAAAAACACACCCGTAATCGAATGCAACGTTGTGTGAAAATTTCAAAGGAATCGGTGAAGAACTTTCGAAGATTAGCTATTAAGAACAAACGAACATCACATTTTTATTTATATAGATAGTTTCTATAAGATTAATTATTATTAAAAGGCAAAAGACATATTTTTGGGATAGGAGTGAGTTTTTAAAAACATTGTAAACGCTATTTACGAGTAAAAGTTTTATCAATTCGGATTCTAATCGAGATTTGTCACACGTTCACACCTCTTGATGTTTCCAAAACTGGTGGCGAAAAACTGGCGAAATGGTGGAGATATTTTTAAATTTTCCGGAGTCATCCCTGGTTAATATACTTTTGTTATCCAGAACGATGCAGATCGTGCACAATTTGTACACATCCCAATGATGTAGTTTCTACATATTAGACTTTTGCTCTTACTGGCATCTCGGCTTTGTCTATTTTTGATGGGAAAATGCACTATTTCCTACAATTGTTAGCTCTTTATTACCTCTTAGAAAGATTTTAATTTCAACAATGTAGTTCATAAGACGACAAAGTTCAAAATGTATTTTTTCATTGTAAATATTTTCACAAGCTGAAACCAAAATTTTCACGAACAAACTATAACTGTAATAGAATCACAAGAACACTACTTCTATTCTGGAAAAGAAGAAAATACTGTCCGAAAATAGAATGAACAATATACTGAGTATGGATGAGATTGACCTGAGCACACTATAAATAAACAATTATATGTACTGTACGAGAGTAAAGCCCTTCGAGACCTGGCTCGTACTTACATTATAAAAATATATTGTTATATTGAGAGTTAAGTACTTTACCGACTAGTTTAAACTCTAATCTGATCTTCTTTATAATAACTAAATAAAATGTAGAAAGTATGTAAATTCGAGATGAAACAATCTAGATTTATATCATTTATCTAATTGCTTAAGTCTCAAATCTAGAGGCGAACAAAACAATTTAGATTTAGATGAGAAAAATAGAATTCTAATTTGACAATCTTACGCAACACGTGGTACACTTCGATGTTTTGACTTAAAATAAAATGGCGATAGATAGTATCCGTCGTTGCCACCAAGAGCGCTGTAATTATGGTGACAGCCACTGTATGTAGTATATTCTAGCTAGCTGTATAATACACCTAGTGTATACTACACCTAGTATCCACCTGTGGCCTTTTATTATCGCGCATCTACAGTGTTTTCAGTCACACTTACTGTTGCTGCTGACATCGATTTTCAACGGCTTTTTCGGTTTATTTTTACTGAGCTTGCCTTGTAATTAATTTATTCTACAATTAATAATTTTTCTTATATGAATTTAAACGCGTTATACTTACTTGGAACACCGGATAGGTGCTCGGATCCTCAAAACTGAGAGTATATTGAGCTGAACTGATACATTTCAGAATTTTCTGATATTTCTGTTAATATAAATGTCTTATAATTCATGAAATGAATAATAAATAACATAATATTTAGAAACACGATTCAGTTACTGTTTGGTTTGTCTTTTGGAGACAGCAAATGCACTCAATCACCTCATCAAACGTATAGGAGAATGCTTGTTGTTGAATACAGTTTTTAGTGAGATCCGAGAACTAAATATGAAATAATAATAAATTATTTTCTGACGAATTTATTTTAATTAAAATTAAATTTTGTAAATGTTTAAAAAACTTACGACGTCCGCGTGATTTTCAATCAGACAAAATCGAAATTCTCTTTGTTTCCTCGTACTCAGTTCTAATGAAAATAAAAATTATAAACACAGAATATATTTTCGTAAAATTTCATCAAATTTTCCATAATCTTAACGAGCAAGACATGAAATTGCATACAAAAGTTAGTGTTGTTAACACTTACTACAACCACGATCGTAGGCTTGTGAAATAAATTGATATGGATCTTCTGGTCTAATATCCGACGTTTGCATGCAATTAATTGAAGAGAAAGCAATAGTAAATATGAATAACACTAGCATTGATGCTCTCATTTTGTGTGGCAGGTTTGTATGTTGGCGAGTTAATTATATATGCTACGACAGCAGAGAGTGTGCTGATATCCTAATAGGTAAATTAAAATATAAGAACATCTTAAAATAATAATATATCGAAAAATAACAGGGAAAGTATGGCGATCCACCAATACCGTTTCGGACTCATGGGATCTCGAAATATCCACAATAGCAAAAAAACAAAAAAAAGAAAAGAAAAAGAAAAAGAAAAAAGAAAGGGAAATTTTTGTGTGGAGCAAGATTTCAAGCTTAGTAACTCTTGTGCTTTTTGTCGAAAATTTCTCAAATTTTGCTTGGAGATTTGCATATTAGAGGCATCGATGCTATTAAATTTTTGATATAAAATGCCAAAGCGTTTGTAGATAAAGGCGGTTACACGTTATGTATAGGCTCTTGCATGATTCATAATTTAATAATTTAAATTCATGTATTTTGCCATCCGTTATAAAATTTAATTTTATATGATTAATTATAAGGAAAAACAAAACACTTATTTTCGAAGGTAGGAGTGTGTTTCTAAATAAATTGACAATAACAACTAAAATTTTCATCGAATTAAACTTCACTTCAGATAAGATACATGGTACCATAACAACACGTATCTCCGAAACCTCTTAGCTAATCAGTGATTGGTCAGTGGCGTTAGCCATTGAACACCGGTAACAATTCTAGACGTCTATTAGTGGCCGTGTGGTTAACACTAGTGAATAGTGATAGTCGGTCTTCGGTTTGCGTCTCGCCAATGTCTGGCTACGTGCAGTCTTCTGGGTTTTCTTCACTTTCGTAATACGTAGATAGGGGCCAGTTTCCTATAAATGACCTTCCCTGGGCAGATCGTGCATGTGTCACGTTGCCGGATTCGAATAAAATCAAACCAAATCCCACACCCCTTAATCTTTAACCACCAAAATTTAATAGTAATAATGATAATATATACAAATAACGACTTTTTTTGGCAGTGTTACCGTATGTAAAAATAAACCTTTTATCCATTAAGTCTTATATAACGTAAAGTAGACGTTGTCGCACACACAAACACGCAATTTGTGAGGGAGTAATTTACATTTTCCGATTGCTGACGTGTCACATCGTCTAGATATTCAAATAAAGCCGAGACGATCAAAATTTGAACGTTCGCCAGACTTTCCCTACGTTGTATTCTATAACATCGCAATAAAATAAGTAAAGATTTTCCCTGACAAGAAAATGGCTTTACTAAAATTAAATGTTTATGATTGTAAACGAGAAGAGAAACAAGAATAAACAATTATTTTCCAATTGGACGATTAAAATATATATTGCGTTTTCCTCATCCCCATATTTTTATGGTCAAGAAGGATAAAACACAGCACTTACCTTGTTATAATCTATTCAGATATACTGGACTTTATGTTTTATAAATTGTTCTATGCCTCGTTCCAGATATTGAAAACCTTGTGTGTGAGCACCTTTGTAGATTCTTTTATATTCCATACGAAAACACCAGCTGCGCGTGCTGTCAACTCATTTAACATTTAACTCCAACTTAATTTTTACATAATTTATAAATCAGACGTAGGTTAATAATAAATAAAAAATAAATTTTATTTAAATAACATTAATTTTTCTTATCTAAATATAGTTAGATGATTAACAAAATTTAATCGAAAATTCAAAAATATTACATATAACAATTCGTTGTGCTTTAAAGACGAGTAATTATTTATTGTGACGTCTGCAATTTTTAGTCATCTTTAGTCGTAATATGTGGCCGAAGCATAATATACATGTATTTCTAACTGAGACGCCCAGAGAAAAGAGAGAAAGAATTTCTTTCAGACTCCAGAAGTAGGAGTTCTTTACAATGGTTTGATACGTTTACTTTCTTTAATTTAATTTACTACAGGACCCTTACTTTTTAGGGCCCAGTAATAACCAATAAATGAGCTGTTTGTGCTAATTTATTGGTTATTACTTAAATAATTACTTCGAAATTTCTTATTGTGACATCTTCATAACACCAGTCAAGCAATGACCAACTGGATAAAACATCGAATATTGCTACTTGATCGTGGGTTCGCCTCTGAACAACGTGCCGACAAGTGGAGTTTACTGGGTTTCTTCACGTTTACAACGCGTAAATTGGGCTAGTCCTCCCTGGAAGCATCCCCTCTCAGCAGATCGCCCGCCTGCCACATGCTGCATTTAAATAGACCAAACTAATCGTCACAATGCCGGGTTGTAAGTTTTGATTATAATTTAAATAAATATAAATTTTGGCATTGAAGCTGTGATTTTTTTTTTTCATGAAATGACGTTATTTTTCACGTGACTTTTGTACGGAAAATGTGAGAACACACGAATACCTTATAAAGTCGAGTGGTACATTATTGATCTCAGTTTATCATAAGGATCAATTCTAAAACCGAATTTATTGTTCTATATAGTAGGGTAAAAAGTTTGAATCGATATCACATGACTTCCGGCCAAGACCGGAAATTGATATATAGTAAATTCGGTTTTCTGGCAACTAAGCTTTCCATATTTGATATTAATTTCCATCTATCTAACTCCGTTCTCGAGTTTACGAACGAAAGACAGTAGACAGTGGGTACGTGTGTCTGCAGGTTGAAAATTGCAGACAGACCTGTACATTCCCACTGTTTCCCAGCCGTCTAGACTTTCTGTCTCTGTCTTTCGTTAATCTCGAATAGAGTTAAATAGATGAAATTCATAACAAAATATGGAAAACTTAAGGCCCGTAGTCCAGATTAATTATATACGAACTTTTAGATTGAGCCAAAAGTCACGTGTTTTTTTTTTTAAATTAAAAGATGATTAAAACTTTCAGCGCGGTTTTAGAAAAATTAATAAAACATCCTTTTATAAATAAAAGTAAAATATAACACGATTTACACGGGTTTACAGTAGGACCTGTGTAAACCGAAATCGTGCGGAAGCGAATATATTTTACAGTTTGGCAGGTTTCGTTTCGAACAGGGTTGCTTTTCAAAGCAGAAAATTACTCCGTTCCTGTTTAGGAAGTTTCCGTTGTAATCAGGTTTCGTTTTGGACAGGTTTTAATGTCCAAAACGAATCCCGAATTACTAAATTATTATTAACAGCACAAAATCTATTACGTAGAGAATTTATGAACACGTGTTTTTATTTATGTTAATTAATGTAGAGGAACGTCACTTCTTATATAAAGTTCTTAAGCGGATTACAAGTAAATTAACAATAATTAATTTTAATTAATATAATAATCGGACCTCCTGCCCTAAACTTTCCATATTTGGTCTTGATTTTTATTTATCTAACATCGTTCTCGAGATTAAGGACAGATAGACAACTGACGGACAACAGTAAGAATTTATAGGTCAACAATATTTTCAAATTGCAGGCCATATCCTTGTAATAGTTTTACTAACAATGCACGCAATGTATAAAATATAAAATGGGTTATACACATGGTTTTTCTTTGCTTTTCTGTGCTGTGAGATCTGCGGGCCTTCTGTTTTATTTATATCCATCACGGGTTGACGGCCAGAATGATTAAGAGTGGCAGCCTGCCGGTCTGGAAAACCGGAAAGTAATCTGGACGAGTCGGAAAACGGATACGTCGAGTCTCGTTCCTCACCACCCTCCTGCTGCGCCATTGCGAATCTGGCCGAACCCATAATGGATTTGCTAAAACGCGACACTCTTAGTGTTCATGAGTTGAAAAGAATTAAAAAAACGCATCGCATGTTTTCGAGCCCACAATGGGACTGCAGTGGTGAGGGACGGGTTTCGACATATCCGGAATGGTCGCGTATAAAAAATTCTTGGACTTGCTTAGCCAGATTCCATCCTGTGTCCCCAGAGCGGTAGGTTGATGCCATAGCAGGCATCATCATCCGGATGATTGTGGGAAAAAACATCCCACTATTTCTGAAGGATCCGAGTTTGATCGCCCAAGCATTGCGTTACCGTAAATTAACAAACAAACAAACAGATTGGAAGTACCGAATTTACATATTTTATCGTTATTTTGCAATTTCAATTTCAATATTTTACGAAATTTAATCAAAATGAATTTTAAATAATTATATATTATTAGAATTGTATGTTTATTCGATCATTTTATTGCGATTCAAAAGAGTTTCTCTAAAATTTTAACTTAAAAATCGTAAAATATGCGCTAAAATTTCCACTTGTTACATTATTGCATGAAAAATCTGGATTTTCACAGAATATAATCCATGTATATTATTTCTGCATTTTGATTTTTTCTACACAGAATGTATGTGTAAATGACTAAAACGATTTATTAAGATAACGAATGCAACGGAGCTATATGAGACATTTGAATTAATATGCTACAACAACGCTTTCTTACCGAAATCAATTCCCAACCAGTGACCAAGTGGACAAAAGCACTGAACACCGATAGTTGGTTGCGGGTTCGCGCCTCTCCAACAAGCAGGCGCAAACTAAGCAAAGAAAGACTCTTTCTTCATCCTTCGTGAGTTCATTCAGACGTATAATACAGACGGTCAAACTAAAGAAGAGACCGAGCATATATCCTACGAGTCAATTTAACCACGGAAACACTTGACACAAACGCGAACCCGGAATCCCCGAGTGTCGTAGCAAGTAGTTTAATCGCTTCCTCTATTCGGTTGCCTGCCATGATTGAGAATATTGTGAATATAGTTGTTAAAAACATCAAAGTTTTTAAATAAAATATGATAATTATATGAATCTGTCGTTCCCAGTTTCTTCGCTAGAAAATGTGTCTAACGTCTAAGGGTGTGACTATGCAGACGCGAGCGAGAATATGTGGCAAAAAGAGGCGATGACGTTTCACGTTCTCTGTTTCTCGTTCTCATATGTATGGTCGTAATAAACGCGAGCGAGAAACAGATAGCGTGAAACATCATAACCTCTTCTTTCTACATATTCTCGCTCGCTCGAGGCTGCATAGTCGCATTTTTCGGCATTTCGTATTCGTATTCTAGAGGCGTCTGCGGCTACTCAGGCCTTTACGCCGGAAGAGAACAGAGTGGGAAGAGTCGGCCTTATAGAAGACAGCCAATCCGAGAAGACAGAGGAGAGGTCACGGACGCGACCAAAGTCGGCCTTATAGGAGACGGCCCCCGCGAGAAAGGGAGATAGAAGTGCCTTCCGGGAGGACTTGGGGGGAAGCTGGCCCCTATTCAGGCGTCATATGCAAGGAGGAAAACCCGGAAAAACTCCTGCTGCCAACTCGTCCGAGTGAGGTTCGAACCTCCGATCGAACTCCGGTGTTTAGGGTCTGGTCTCCGCCAGAAATGAGCGGAGACGGAGTCCACTCGCCCACCGGTGGGGCACTTTTCGACATTTCCAGGTCATTTGCCCCTGTACATTATACTTTTTCTGTTAGCAACGTAGTCGTGCAGATTGTCTAACTCGTTTTCAAAGAAAAATTTAAAATTGAAATAACGTAACTTCTAGTTCAAAGCGGAAGGTCGTATATAGTCTATCGGGGCCTCCTGCCACTACGCCTTTTGCGTCAGATCTCAACTTTCATCTTCAGAACCTAACACAAAGGCCGGATGACTGAGCAATTAAGGGGGCAGCCCGGGTCTCGGGTTCAATTCCCGACGAGTCGACAAACCCACAGGAATTTTTCCGGGGTGGTCTGTACGGATATGTTGGGCTCCGTCCCTCACCACCTGACCGTTTCATTGTGGGCCTCGCCGAACCCATAATGGGCATGTTAAAAAGAGGCCCTCTTAGTGCCCAGAGGGCGAAAAAATTTTTAAAAAAGTGTCTAACACAGTTTTTAAGATTAAATCAGGACAGACATAAGACACACAGAAGGATTACAGTGACAGTTTATTGGTCTAACAATTTTTTAAAATTGCAGCCCAAAAAATTTAACTTGACTTTTTGCATACATTTTTTCGGTTAATGTTACCTATGGTTTCAAGATGGCAACGGGGAAATTTTACCCGAGATCCAAGATGGCGACGGGGGGTTTTTCCCTAGAGTTGAGACAACGGCGACAGGGGGAAATTATTTTACCCCAGAATCATGATGGCCGCGTATCCTGTAATCTCGAAACGGAGTCGTAAAGTATACTGACGATAGAGGGAGCTGTTCCGTGGAATTATGCAAATTAACTTGTAGTCAGTGGAATTTAACAGTGTGGTGTGAATGTGTAGAGGAAATATCGTAACATTTTTTTGGAAAAATTTCTTTTCTAACAGAGTGTTAAAGGTAAATATTTTATACTGTAAAAATGGGGTAAGGAAGTTTTCGTTAATTCTTGGCTAAAAAAATTAACATTTTAATTTACTTACTTTTTAACTGGTACAGTTGCAATGAAATTTGCGGGTCTAGAGGTGGACGAATTTCGGTCGAGATGTACGACCCGTATTTTTTATAAACTGATGGAAACTGAATACGAAGATTTAGGATTGGCAAATGATATCGATAATGCTTTTAAGTTCGCAGTAAAACTAGGAATTCAGCATACTGCGTCGATGTGCGATTCGTGTGGAAAAAAGATGCAAATTATATTATCGCCGCGACCGAACGTTATACTATTTAAGATGCAGTAAATGTGGAAGTAAGTTTTCAGCGTACGAAGGTACGTTTAAGAGTAAATTTGCCAATATTTCATGGGGCTGTATACTTTCCTTTATCTGGCATTATACTACAGACTTATCAGACTCATATATGTACCTATTCGTGTATAAGAAATTTCTGAAATGACCTGAAAAATATCTAGGGGAAAGATTTTAAATATTTGCAAAACATTTGACTATAATATATCCTGGTGCCGTAACAGCACCGAAATGGATAGAGCCAGAGACTGTCCCTTCTGCACCCGTATCAAATATTGCAAAAAAAAAAAAAAACCTAGGAAAGTAGTAAACGAGACGGTGACAACATTCCCACCGAAATCGAAGAGAATGTCGTCTGAAAGCGTTAAAGGATTAAAGGGAAAGGAAACACCATTGGCTCCGAAATCAACGAGAGTTTCATCTAGAAGAAAGAATCAACCAATACAAGTAGGAAAAGACCAGTCACAAGCGACGACGAATCAAAAAACTCGTGACTCCGAATATATACTAATAATAATTAATATTAGTACATATTCGGAGTCACGTGATCTCCGTACTGTAGGGTAAAATTTCCCTGTCGCCATCTTGAATCGCGGGTAAAATTTCCCCGTCGCCATCTTGGAACCATAGGTAACATTAACCATTTTTTCATATCAGATGTAACATATGCATTATAAACAACAAAAGCTTTACTAAAACACGACAGCGTATATCTGTGAAGAAATAAAAATTTTGGACGTGCTCATAAAGTTCCATAATACAGGACACTGACATCACATGTTCCCTCACTTCCTACAAATATTCTTTCAAATATTTTATTACACTCGGAACTTACGAATAATGGTCGGATTAGGGATTGCAGTCCAGCAGTGTTATCAATCCGGCTGGATTTTTGCTGGACCAACATCATTCCAGCTGGATCCAGCGCGGATGTATTTTCGATGCAATAGTGTTGTGTCTATCTATCTATCCAGCAATTTATGGTTCTTTTTTAAACAAATAAAACATTTTTTAAAAATACTTAAGAAGCTTTTATTATTTAGACTGGTGACTATAAATCAGTAAAACTTCTTACACATTTAGGTAGTAAACTTAACTTAGATTCAGTTCGACACTTGAGACAGAGATAATTAACTTTAAATGTTTTGTTAGATTATAATTATAATGTAATCTTTTAGTTAAATAATAGCAAAAATATATTAATTTATATTAACATATTATAATAACGTAAGGACGGATAATCAGTGGCTAAGTGGCTATCAGTCTTACCAGTTTTCTACATATCAGTCTGTAGTTATTTGTAACCAATTTAATTATTAGCGTTAGTAAAGTAGTGAGTAAGTAATTAGTAGTAGTCCGGTAGTTAGTTATTATTATCACAATCACGAATCACATACATTCGTATCATCATATATCTAAGATACTGATACTCATTAATTTAATTAACTATTTAACTAACTAGGTAGTCTCAGTTTCTCACTAATTTTCGCAATAAAATTGCCTAGCCTTGCCCACTAACCACTTATAGAATAAAAGTTAAAAACTCTTACTTAGTAGAATTACAGTAGAAGTTATAAAATATTAGTCTTGTCTTGAATAAAGTATTTTAAAGGATTAAATAAAATGAAATCAATCACTCCTGTTATTTTTTTTACTTTTCTGGAAGTAGGATCTCAAGAAACAAATGGTATTGGTGTTGTCTCCCAACCTACTTCTTAATGAACTGCATATATATCCCGCTGCGGGAAGGCCCTTTCTGCCTCTACGCTACTTGGTTTCAGGTCATCAAATAATCATAAATCGTTCCGTCACGTGATTCATTCACGTCACAACCGACCGTAAATTAGAATTATGCACCAGGACTAGGATAGGAGTTACTTATTTTATTTAGCGCAAAGACACTTTATTTAGCTAGAGCCAGTGGCGTAGCGTAGTGGGGCGGCAGGGGCGGGCCGCCCCGGGCGGCACTTTTAGGGGGCGGCATTTTTTTCACATTAAATAATAATTCAAATTTTTACAAGATATTATTATTTCATTTCATATTTTTGTCGCACCTACGATTCGGACCGATTGAAATGAGCACGGAATTTTTCATTACTTATTCTGTGACGAAACTGGGGAATCCCTTTTCTTTAAATAAATGTATAATAATGACATCTTGCTCATTGTAGCGACTGACAACACGTCTGTACTGACTTGTAGAGATTCCCCGTATTTTATTTAAGGGGGCGAAAGTTTCCTCCGACCCGGGCGGCCGACACCCACGTTACGCCACTGCTAGAGCGGAAAGTCAACTGGCGATTAGATCAGCAGAGGTAAAAGGGCGGGCGGTGCGGTATAGAGAAGGGGTGTAGCACGTGCCACACTGGACGGCAACGTCTCTCTCGCCGCCGAGCGTTAGCGCACGTAGCAAAGCGGCAACGTAGACTTTTGCGCCATTATTTAGAAAGTTGAGAATTTGCAGATCCGCAGCGCTGGATCCAGCAGGCCGAAGAATGTGCTGGATCCAGCTCGATTGCTGGATGAGAGATCTAGCAGTTGCAATCCCTAGATGGGATACTGTCGATAGCGATATCCATCAATATTTATCGATATTTTTATACAAATCATCGATAGTATGGATACACGGACTCTGCAAAGTAAGACAAATCTTCCTCCATGATTAGAGAGAGTATTTCACTAATCGCCCGAATTTGGTGGATTAGTTACTACTAATGACAGATCACGTCTAATTTTAAACTAGTGAAACGCAAAATCAGTAATCCTGTATTTAAAAAACTCGTTAATTTTGCGATTTGTCTAATCGTCTGTCGGCGAAATAGGGGGGAAATAGTTGAAGCAGATTGTTCGTTCAATTATCTGCTTTCGTGGTAACGAAATGTCGATCTGGTCTCCAATATATTCTCGAAGAATCGCCTGGCATTCGCGGCTCGTTAGCTCAGTCGGTTAGATCGTCGTGCTAATAACGCGAAGGCCGTGGGTTCAACTCCACTCGAGCCAGTCGTTTTATTTTGCAGATTTCAAACGTCGTAGAGTTCACTACAGACTTTGTTTTTATTTTTGTTTGCTTTTCGACATAACGATAAAACCCTCATCAGTTGAACTGCAAACTATTTATTTGGACACGCAGTGCCGTCTTTAGAAAGTCTGTTTCGGTGAATGCGCACGACTTTCGCAGTAAACCAGAGTTTTGTTTCGTCGTAGCCGTTCGCACGTCGTCGAGTCCTTTATTCATAGCGGAGCGGACAACGTCGCAGCTCGGAGAGTTTCGTTACGAACTCGAAACGAAGGTTGCGAATACATATAAATATAACACCTTAATCTGTTTTCAGCCCGATTGTTTTAAAATATATATTCTTCTCAGTAACAAATTAAGGTGTTATATTTATGTGTTAATTTGCTGAGCACTTATGTTATGGTTACGAATACTTTTCGACGGACAGCAGCAGATCGACTAGAGATAAATGCAAGAGAACAGGAGTTAGATTGGAACGAGCCGACACGTTAACCTAACGATTCGCAACGTGTAATTATAACAGAGTTGGTGGAGGTAGCAAGAACGACTTCCCACGTGGTCTAGTGGCTAGGATACCTGGCTTTCACCCAGGAGGCCCGGGTTCGATTCCCGGCGTGGGAAATTTTTTCGCTCCTGCGTTTCTAAGTCGTCCATCTTATGGGCGTTGTTTTTTTCTTTTTCGAAGCAATCGTACAGACCTACGTTCGAGGTCACGAGTTTCGTGGAAATTTTTGCAGACGGATCTGCATGTTAGAGTGGAAGTAAAAAATAATAGGCAGCGCCAACTTGCAGCAATGGGTACGAAAATCGAACCTGGGCCACCTGGGTGACAGCCAGGTATCCTCACCACTAGACTACATGGGAGAAAACGTTTGTCAAAACTACAATCTCTTTCCGCTTCGCGTAGAATTCAGCGATTGAGAGGGCTAAGAGTATTCGCAAAGCTCGAAAATTTGCGATTGAACACGTTTACTTTTTCGTTCTAAGGCTGCACCAGAACAAACTATTCGGAACGGAGAGCGTCTTTCGCAAGTGCTGAAGAACTCTTTCAATTCGCGAGATAACGTACGCTTACGAAGAGAGCTACGGACGAATCGTCCGTAGCTCTCTTCTCTTTGTTACGTTGCACGTTCTTCGCGTCCAGTGCAAATCACGCTTAAATTTCATGTCAGCAAGTTTCTGACTCGAGCCACATGTATTTGAGTTTTCTCCAAGACGTGCTTGTCAAATATCACGCATTTCAGCAATTGTGTTGCGTAAAACTTTTCGCGCAAGCACTGACAGGAGTGTTTTACCAACTTTGCCTAATCGTGGTGTTCATAAATCTAGCGATTTGATTAATACCCAGCAGTGGCGTGCCGCGACATTTGATGATAGGAAAGCTGTGTTTCTGTAAGAAGCCGACTTCCAGGAGTAATCAGTTATTCGCGCGTCAGTGATGGTCTAGGGTCCAATCGTACTGTACGTGCGTGGTGGCGGAAAAGACAAAGACGACAAGTATCTGACAAAACCGTTTATTTTTGTTAGGTTAAGATCTTTCATCGTTAATTTAACTTCAGTTTCGATAATCTAACGATAATTTGTCCGTTCACAGCGCAGGATAGGATGACAAATCATACGTACCAGCAGTCTTCAAAAAATACTTTATTGAAGTTATTGTTAGAGACATAAATCACAAAGCAGTTGACTACACGGAGAAAAAACAAAACCGAAAAAACGAAACCAAAGAAAACGGGGATATTAATTTTAAAATAACGGGACGAGATCTCGAGCACTTCTCGCGAGCACTATCGTTGAGTTGTTAAACACGGACGTCTAACATCCCCCACTAACTCCGAACACGATGAATGCATATTTAGAGCACATCTATGAGTTTCTAAACGAGGTCTGGACAGAGGCTTTGTAAAGATGTCAGCAACCATTTCTTGCATTGGACAATACACAACTTCAATTATGTTCTTTCTCTGAACATCTCTGATGTGATGATACTTTGTGTCTGTGTTTCAGTCTTGAAGTTGTTTTTCACTTTGTGAAAGTTTTATTGTTGCTTGATTATCTTCTATAATCTTGATTGGCAGATTTTGCTTTAGCTCAAGTTCTTCTGTCAGACGTAAAACCTACAGTAGTTCTTGCGTAGCACTTGCTAAAGAAACGTATTCGGCTTCTGTTGAGGATAGAGCTACACTGTTTTGTTTCCTTGATTTCCACGATATGCAATTTTCTCCAAGGTATATCACGTTTCCTGATGTTGATTTTCTGTCGTGTCTGTCTTGATCCCAATCAGCATCACAGTAGACCCTTAGCTCAGGTTTTTCATTGATGAAATTTGTAGTTGCAGATATTTTGTTGATTTAAGATAGCGTATAATTCTCTTAACGGCATTCCAATCTCGCTGTCTTGGACTTTCACATCTTCTGCTAAGAATGTGTGTTGAAGCTGCTATATCTGGTCTTGTAACAGTTGAAATATATAAGAGAGCCCCACTGCCTGCCTATATTTTGTGTTATTTTGAAGCAGGTCCTCTTCTCCTTGTAGTTTGTAATAGTCTGTTTCCATTGGAGTAGGAGCTGGCTTTGCACCTTGCAAATTAAACTTCTGTACAAGCTCTATTTAAAATTTATTTTGTATACTAGTACTTTCTATATATTAACAGTACTTATTATACTGGAAATTATGGATGCAGATATTTAGTCTCACAGATCAAAAATAATGTTCTTTATTTAGTTTACCCGAACACATACACTTTAAACATGTGTTTCGGACATGTTCGTCCCTTCTCAGCAGACCTTTAAACGACACTTTCTACAATTAACAATAAAAACAATTCTTGGTACAATTATAACTAAAATTAGTTAAAAACACAAACATTTCCCGACAATAAATTTAAAAATTATACATTTCCACTTAAATTCACGATCCACAGCAACCGTACAATTTGACACATTCCTAATTTTTATACATTAAAATCAGTTTAAAACGATAAATTTAATTATTATCTACAATATTATCATTTCAATTAACTTACTTCTTTTTGTTTGTTCGTTTCTACTTAATTTCGATTCTAATACGTTCTCATCACATCTTTTATACCTCTTCCTCCCCCTTCTTATAATGCTTAACCATGATTGGTGGATCTCTCTACCATTGTCGTTATTTATTTTATTAGTTCGCCTAATTATATTTAAATGCTCGTACAGTTGTCTTTTATAACTGTTTTTTTTCCTTTTTCTTGATTTTTACCGTATTTAGATCAATTGCACAACCTTCTGTATTACAATGGTCAGCTACCGCTGAATTTGCACAGTTTCCTTTGATTGCTCTGATATGTTCACTTAATCTTATTTTTAATAATCTTTTAGTTTCTCCTATATATGTTTTCTTTGGATTGCAATTACAATCAAATGAATATACTATTCCTTTCTCCTCTGTTATATCGTATTTTTCTTCTTTTCTGTAACATAGGCCTAATTGTTTTTTAGTTGAATTTATTTTTTCGGTATTAAGTTGATTCTATTTTTAATTACATTTCTAATTCTTTCAAATAATTTTGGAACATTTTAATTTAATAAATTTTTTCTCTTTATCTATTGATTTTGGTTGTTTGTCATTATCTAGTTTTCCAAGCCATTTTTTTTCTTATACATTTTGGGTAATCGTTTAAAATAAACATTTTAATTATTTCTTCTTGTTGTTGTTTTTGTGTTTCTATTTCGCTTGTTCTTTGCCTTATTTTATTCATATACATTTTAAATATATTATATTTCGTACTGACCGGAATCACGGATTTATAATTAATTATTTTGAATATTTGTATTGGTTTAACATATTGCTTGTAAATTAATCTATTATTTTAAATTATAATTAGGCACAATTTAATTATCCAATCTGGTGTATTTATTTTTCTTAAAGAATTTTCTATATCTTCTATTGTTATGCTAGGATATCGTATGTTTACAACATCGAGTGATATTAACTTCATATTTTCATTAATTGTTATATTTTTTAATCTATTTAATAAGTCATCCACATTTTTTATACTATACCGAGAAACTTCTAATAAATTTAATTTATCCTTTAAATATTTTTCTAAATTATAATATACGTAATTTTTAACAGGATTTTTATGAGTTTTTACCCTTATGTTAAATTTCGGTGTTCTGTTGTCTTTTCTTTTTATGTAGTCGATGTCTTCTTCTGTTACATGCTGTTGTATTTTTAAATTTTTAAATTCGTTTTCTAACGATTTTATTAGACCATTTACTGGATCTTTGTTGAGCTGTTTATAACTTCCTTCTTGGATTAATTCCTTAATAGCTTTATTTTCTTTTCTTTTTCCATAATTATTATTTGTTTGGTTTTATCCCCTTGAAGTATTTCTAAATTATTTTGTGTTAAAAACAATTTAACATTATTTAAATTTCTCTTCTAAAAACTTCCATAGTAAATGTTCTGTAAAAACTGCGATATCTTCAGTTTTCAATGTTTCCGGTCCATTATAGTCTAATCCTTGATTTAATGTTCTTCTGACAGGTTCTGGTATCTT
Source organism: Centruroides vittatus (assembly GCF_030686945.1). Lineage (NCBI taxonomy): Eukaryota > Metazoa > Arthropoda > Arachnida > Scorpiones > Buthidae > Centruroides > Centruroides vittatus. The sequence continues at coordinate 334,545 of NW_027120776.1, forward strand.
TACGTCTGTCATGTTTAATATTAATTTTCTTTCATATTCTTCTTTTTCTTTTAAGGTTGGATATCCTTTTTGTTTTTAAAAGCAATTTGTTATATTTATTTAAGAAAAACTTACCCGGAAGAGTCCTTCTGTTCTTGTTTCTGTGTGTCTTCTATTGCCAGAATTTTCACTTGTTGTTTCTTCGTTATTTCTTTTGTTTTTCCTTCGTAATTTCTTGAATTTGTATTTTTTGTAATTTATATTAGATTTTATTATTAATTAATTTATTTTTTCTACATCATGTCGTTGTAATTTTTTGCTGATACTCGCTGGTAAACTCAACGTTGGTAATTTTATCGCTTCTATTTCACATAACTGTGAATACCATATTTCTGTTTTTAAATTTGTTATTTCTTCAGCTGTATTCCCCATTCTCTGCGTTCTCCAATTTTCTAGAAATTCGGCTATAGATTATTAAATAATGTTTAATTATTATGCTTTTGTGCAATTAAATTTATTGTCGGGAAATGTTTGTGTTTTTAACTAATTTTAGTTATAATTGTACCAAAGAATTGTTTTTTTTATTGTTAATTGTAGAAAATGTCGTTTAAAGGCCTGTTGAGGAAAGACTAACAAGTCCGAAACACATGTTTAAAGTGTATGTGTTCGGGTAAATTAAATAAAGAACATTATTTTTGATCTGTGAGACTAAATATCTGCATCCATAATTTCCAGTATAATAAGTCCTGTTAATATATAGAAAGTACTAGTATACAAAATAAATTTTAAATAGAGTTAAAAAGGACACAAAGGCATAATAATTAATCTGTACAAGCTCTTCTGTTTTGTTTTGTTGACTTAAGAAAAAAAATTTCCATCTTTCTTTCTTTTTACGTCTATTCCCAAGTAAAACTTTACTTCTCCTAGATTTGTAATATCATAGTTTTGTTTAAGAATTTCTACTATTTTACTAATGCTTATTTCAATTTCTGCACTAATCAAAATATCACCCACATATAGCACACAATATACAATATTTTTCCCTTCACCCTTAGTAAACAAACAGGTATCCGCTTTGCTTTGTTTAAAACCTTGATTAATTAGAGTTGTTGCTATTGCCTCATTCCGTGCTTTGGCAGCTTGTTTACGACCATGAATAGCCTTTTGTAGCTCGCATACTTTTCCTTTTTCTTCAAATACTATAGGTTGTGTCATGTGAACATCTTCATTTAATTTCCATTTTAAAATGCAGTTTTAACATCAGCATGATGTACTTTCATTCCTTTATATGCAGCTGCAGCTAAAACTGCTTTAATAGTTGTATGTTTAACAACTTGTGCAAATATTTCATCAAAGTCAGTTCCAAATCTTTGATCATAGTCTTTTGCTACTAATCTTGCTTTGCATTTTGTTTCTCTTCCATTTTCATCATACCTTGTCTTGAAAACCCACTTACATCCAATTGCACTTTTATCTTGTGGTAAATCAACTAATTTCCAAGTTTCTTTTTCTTTTAGTGAATTAATTTCTTCACTCATTGCTTTTTCCCATTTTAGTTTTTCTTCCTTTGGTAATTCCAGTATATCTTCAAATGACTTTGGATCTCTATGTGGAATTTTAACTTCAACTATAAATGTCAGTTTTTCTGGAGGTATACCTTTGGTTGATCTTTCAGACCTTCTTAATGGAATTTCTGATTCTGTTTCTTCTTCTGTTTGCATTTCTACAGATTCTGTTTCTTCTTCTGTTTGCTCTTCTGGAAAACTTTCATTAACATGGGAAAATTGGAAGATATCTTTAGTATTCCATAGTTCATGTTTTCCTTTATTTTCTTTTCCTATATTTATTTCTGGGAATTTTACTGATCTGCTTATTATTACATTTCTATCACCTGTGTAAATCCTGTATCCCTTACTTGTCGTATCATACCCTACAAATGTACAGTACCTTTAGTACTTTTCTTTCACTTTGTTTATCCTTTTCTACCCAAACAGTGGACTTGTGTTGCTTTAATATCATAATTCTCGTGAACATTTTTATTTGTTCTTTGTCTCTTAAAAGCATCTTCACCCGCCTTATTTTTGTTGTTTAAATGCCAACATTCATTTTTATAATGATTACTTTGTGGCAGTAAGTGAAAAATTTCTTTTCTTTGTAGTTCCACTTTTCTGCATTTTTGCTTTTATACGCTAAGGCTTGTCCCGACGAACTTTGTTTACTTTGTAAACGCTTTTCGTACTCATCTATCAATTTACTTGTTATATAACCTTGTGTTAGTTCTATTTCATCCGTACTTTCCAATTCAGTTATTAAAGTAAAATATGACTCTGGTAAACTACATAGCAGTATAGCACCATAAGTGTGACTCTGATCTGTTCACCAATGCTTTCCAGGCGTTCCTTCAATCCAAGAATATCTTTTATGTGATCCTGCATTGCGGTTGTAATAAAATATTAATTTTAATTAATTCAAAGTACGTTAAAATATGAAAATAATCGCCTAATATGAATTTATATTTTAGAAAATACAACGGAAAAACTGACCCGAAGGACTGGCCTTTTTTTTTGTTATCGAATCTGTTTATCAAAAGCAGATTCGATAACAAAAACAGTCGATTTTCCCAATATGTAAATTAACATAGCACACTCTCGGCCATAGATAAAATTTGTATATATTTTTTGATTATTTCCTTAACCGTTTAATTAAAATTATATTAGACATCTAGAATTTTAAAGAATATAGAAGATAGGAAAAGATTTGTTATGTTTAGGGAAATTTTCTTAATTAAGATTACCATCGCCGAGGGGTACCCTTCTTGTTCGGGAATTTATTCCTGGAAAAGATTTAGACCACGTGCAGGAGGAAAAGAAAAGAAACTGCAAGTGGACGAAGACAATAGTGTAGTGGACAAAGCACTCGCCTTGTTTGCACGAATACTATTTTTCTTGCTTTTTTTCAGATTGAACAAGACTGGGAAATAAAGACACGGAATTTTACTGGTCTAAGAAGAAGAAATGAAGTGCGCTGAAATTATACTGAAAGAATGTCCAAAAACAAGGTAAAAGGAAACTCGTTTTCTCGTTTTCTTATTTTTCACGCACACAATTCCAGTTTTTAGCTCTAACGGTTAGAAAAAAATGATGAAATGAAATAGTATATTTGTAATGTAAAAATCGACTTTTCATTAAATAATTACTATTATATAGATTTAAAATTAACTTAATCAGAAATAAAAACTGAACTACTCGCTTATTATCTCGTTACACATTTATATTTCATTCAGACTTAATCGAATCTATTTTTTTATAGTGTGATTGATTACTTTATACTGTATTTAACGGTTCAAGAGCTTTGACAATAACAAAACAATTAAATTCATATTATTCAACGTAATTCCTGCACAGACGAAGGCCGTGGTAATTTATTTCAGGGCTTTAATATTTCAGGGCTTATCACAAACAGCAATCAAATACGTAATTATTTACGATTGTAATAAATTGTTCTGAAATACTCGATTGCCGTGTTTGGTAAGCTTTAAAATACAAATCGAAAATACGTTGAATAATAATAATGTAAGAGCAAGCAGCACAATTATTAATATTAAGTGTCATATTGTTTATTTAAAATTATCGACAACGTTGAAATTAAATAACTTCAGTACATAAAAACAAGCTTCAATTATATGATATAAATAGTAGAAATTCCCCATCAAGCATGACTGAATGCTTTTTATGAGAAAGTTAGAGATTGAAGCTAACGGGTTAGTTAGATTATTACTAGTGATGTAACGAATATTCGGTTACTACCCGGTATTCGGCCTATTCGGCTTATTTTTTAGGTATTTGGTATTCGGCCGAATACCGAATACCTAAAAACAGGAGTAAGAAATAACAAAAACACAGTAAATTAATCATTTTGATAACTTTTATTAATGCTGAACATTAAACTATAATTATTAAAGTTAATAAGAAATAGCGTCTAACTCTAGTATTAAATTCTTTCGTAATTAAATAATAATATAGCCTTTATATAGCCGATATCTTATGCCATTGATGGCGTGTAGGTTAGAATGTATCGGGCATTAATGTTATTGTTTAGTTAATTATGTTATATTCGTATTCGCGTATATTTTAATATTTTTTACGATATTTTAAAATGATTTACGAAACGTTTTATTGAAACTTATCGTATTTAATGAAATAATTATTTATCTATTTCTAGAAGATGAGTAACTAATATATAATTTATTTTATATATAAAGCAAAGAATGACCATTTCTCGTTATATACAAAATATAACATTTGAAATCATATTAATTTTAAAAATATTGACAAAAACAATAGCAACAAAATATCACAAAACTTCACAAATAGAAAACCCCCAATAATATATTTGAACTGTTCCACATCTGGGGAGAAACTAAACCATATGTCCCCACTAAAGTATTGTAGCGCTTCGCAGCTATTATATATATATAATATATATATGTATTTTTTTTTTCGTTTGTTTCATTTTATATATTTGTTTTTCGTTTATGTCGTGTCGCGTGTATGTTTTTGTACGGGTCCTTTTCGTTTCCTTCCGTGATACCCCCATCTACCTGCTGGCTGGGCTTTCGTTGTGGTGATTGGCCCGTCGTGGGGTCACGTGGGGCGGAGTGACGTCGGCTAGCGGGAAGTTATAAAAACACGTGTAACTCACGTACGAGGAGTTTTCTTTCTTCTTTGACCTTGGACTGCGTCTTGAGGATTTGTTGGTTGGCAACCTGAAGACGTGGCGGGCCGTTAGAGGAAGAAAGCAGAGGTAAATCGACGAACGCAGGATAGGTGAATTACGGCGCTGAAAGGGAATCGACTTCCATCGAAGGAATTATACGAAATAAATAAGGGATTACCATGTAACAACGAGGAGGACTAACTGTAGTATCACCGTGGTCAACGATTTTTGTATTACAAGAGAAAGTTTGTATATTTAGTCGTAATAATTGTCGGGTAAAATAGGGCCTCGCGTAGAGAGAAGGAAACTTAGGAGGGTGATAATCGGACAGTATTAAGATTGTAACGCGATCGGACTTCGGGACTGAGTCGTGTATCGACAATTAATTGTGTTTTTCGTCTCCAATAAACCTTTGTTTGTTCAATTACACGCTTCCGACGACTATTCATTTCCACTTTTTTGGGTGTTATTCCCTTTCTTTCAAACCCGCAGACCACGTGCTTGCGGAGTTCACAGTATATATCCTTAGGGTACTGTTCAGTCTACAAATACATAGTAAAAATAAAATTTTACTACTTAGAGTTAAAAAGATCGATTGCAAATAAAATAACTTGTAAGTTATAACAACTTACATCTAAATACCAACAACTGCCGAATCATATCGGGCTATTTACGGCTATTACATAAATTATAAACCAATTTGGCACTAGACCTTAGGCTCCATCTCATATTAACTTTAATAATTATAATTTAATTAATTAATTTAAATAATTTAGACCTACTGGAAGAAAAAATCGTAGTGACAGCGGGCCAATAGAGAGCGGGGTCCTTGCCATAATGCGGTTTGCGCGCTAATTTTTATATGTGCGTTAATCAAGCCGAATAGTTTGGCCGAATATACTATTCGTTACATCACTAATTATTACTTCCTATTAGTAATAATCAGCCTATAATCAACCTGTGTTTAACAATATAAACATAATAAATTAATTTATGTATTGATTTATAAGTTTTTTTTTTATCTTTAGATGTTTCATTTAGCTTAGATTATTTAGGCCGATACTGTAATTTTATATACAATATATATAAGCGTTATCTAAAAGTCTCCTCTACCTCAATATACCAAACATATCTTTATTGTATATTTTACATACGTTATTTAAATATATTAATATTTTCAAGAAGGTTTGTTTACATTATACACAGAAAATACTGGACGTCAGAAAGGTTTCTCTGTTATTATTCATGCCCTCTTCACTTTCAACCTCGTGTAGCTCTGACCTAGATAACAGTTCGGGGTCATCCTCCTTAATGTAGACTTCATGACGTCATAAAAGGGGTGCGTGAGCTAAACGAAATACGTTAGAATATTCGGATAGTGTCTTGTTTTTGTGGTAATCATTGATACTTTTCTCTAGGTTAGAAAATTTATTTTACGTTAATAATTACTGTCCTGGCTGTGACATATAACCGAAGGAAACTGTGGCCATCGGTAAAATATGACGTTCCAAGAACAGACAAACGAGGGTCGTGTGTCATGTCCCCAGTAAGGTCAAATTTAATGACTATTTTACTCGTTATTCCCATTGACAATTTTTTTTTATAAAACTCATCCCTACCCTAAAAAGTAAGCTTTCTGCTACTTTAAAAGGATTAATAATATACAAAGTTTTTAATTATTGAATATCATAACAAATGGCGGTAGACACACACAAATTAAATGTTTCCCAGTAAGTTAAGCGACTGGTTGCTGGATTGTTTTAATGAAGTAAGTGATAAAATTTAATATAAGCATTTTAAATTTTAAATTAATTTTACCAAATGTGTACACTGTTAATAGCAAATAATTAGTGATGTAACGAATATTCGGTTACTACCCGGTATTCGGCCTATTTTTCACTATTCGGCCGAATACCGAATACCTAAAAACAGGAGTAAGAAATAACAAAAACACAGTAAATTAATCATTTTGGTAACTTTTATTAATGCTGAAAATTTAACTATAATTATTAAAGTTAATAAGAAATAGCATCTAACTCTAGTATTAAATTATTTCGTAATTAAATAATATTATAGCCTTTATCTAGCCCGATATCTTATGCCATTGATGGCGTGTAGGTTAGAATGTATCGGGCATTAATATTATTGTTTAGTTAATTATGTTATATTCGTATTCGCGTATATTTTTATATTTTTTACGATATTTTAAAATGATTTATTACGAAACGTTTTATTGAAACTTATCGTATTTAATGAAAGAATTATTTATCTATTTCTAGAAGATGAGTAACTAATATATAATTTATTTTATATATAAAGCAAAGAATGAGCATTTTTCATTATATGCAAAAGATAACATTTGAAATCGTGTTAATTTTAAAAATATTGACAAAAACAATAGCACTAAAATATCACAAAACTTCACAAATAGAAAACCCCCAATAATATATTTGAACTGTTCCACAACTGGGCAGAAACTAGACCATATGTCCCCACTAAAGTATATCCTTAGGGCACTATTCAGTCTACAAATACGTAGTAAAAACAAAATTTTACTACTTAGAGTTAAAAAGATCGATTGCAAATAAAATAACTTATAAGTTATAACTTACATCTAAATACCAACAACTGCCGAATCATATCGGGCTATTTACGGCTATTACATAAATTATAAACCAATTCGGCACTAGAGGTAGACGTTAGGCTCCATCTCACATTAACTTTAATAATTATAATTTAATTAATTAATTTAAATAATTTAGACCTAATGGAAGAAAAAATCGTAGTGACAGCGGTCCAATAGAGAGCAGAGTGCGCGATCCTTGCCATAATGCGGTTTGCGCGCCAATTTTCGTACGTGCGTTAATCAAGTCGAATATTCGGCCATTCAGGCCACGCTCCTAGCCGAATATTTGGTATTCGGCTGAGGCCAAATATACTATTCGTTACATCACTACAAATAATTAAAGAAGAGAATTTATATATTTTAAAATATTTAGCGTAGTGAATGGAATTTTAATCGCTATACGATATACTTTAAATATGAATATGTCTGATATTTAAGATCGTTTTATTTTTTCCATTTAGCGAACTTTCATTTTGAAAATACAGAGAACAGAAAGTAACAATAGGAGAAGAACGAAATTGGATCTTGCAAGAATGAAATCCATTCTTCACTCTTAAGCATTTGTGTCTTACAGACTTGAACGTCGTCAATTCCTCTTTTAGGAAACGTGTTATGAAAGAAATATTTGTTAAAAATACAATATTCATTCTATTCGAATTTAATATATTATACAATTTTTAAATTTAACAATACGAATGAATAGGATTATGAATAAAACTTTCTAATGCTAAAATAATCAATTTAAATTAAATTTTATAGAATTTATTTCTCGTCTGTCGTTATTACTTTCAGTTGTTCTTTGGACGAAACACAAAGTTTAGAAGAAAATATTTTCCAAGCTTAAAGAAGAACTTGTATGTTAGATACTGTTTTACTTACATCGATGCTCCTCATTTTAAAATATAAACGAAGAAGAAGGAGAGAGATCCATTCCTTGGATATTGAAATAAGGATCAATGCAAAAGCATCAAGATATACGAACACTTTAAAAATATTTTACAGAAACTGTTTACTTTAATATGTTGTCTCTGATTAGCTGTGGTTGAAAACATTAATAATACGATATATTTATACGCGAACTTTATCATCTCTATAATTGGTTATTGTGTTTTGATGCAGAAAACTACTTTAGATATAAAAATGTTTATTTTTAGTTAAATATTATTAGTGGTTAATTATTGTTCTGATTGAAGAAAATTCATGTATCGTACACACATAAAATATTATTTAAAACAATTTTTTTAATTGCAGATAAAAGGAACCGAAAGAAATTTTCCTGTAAACACTGTAATAAGAACTTCATATCTAAACGAAATTTACAACGTCATGAAAGTACACATACTGGAGAAAAGCCTTACACTTGTGACGAGTGTAAACAGAAGTTTACACGAAAGGAAAGCTTAATTACACATCTTCGAATCCACACCGGAGAAAAGCCTTATATTTGTGACGAGTGTAAGCAGAAGTTTTTAACAAAGGGAAAGTTAATTAGACATCTTCGCACCCACACTGGAGAAAAACCTTACACTTGTGACGAGTGTAAACAGAAGTTTACACGAAAGGAAAGCTTAATTACACATCTTCGAATCCACACCGGAGAAAAGCCTTATATTTGTGACGAGTGTAAGCAGAAGTTTTTAACAAAGGGAAAGTTAATTAGACATCTTCGCACCCACACTGGAGAAAAGCCTTACACTTGTGACGAGTGTAAACAGAAAGTTTCATCGCAAAGGGAAAACTTAATTACACATCTTCGCACCCACACTGGAGAAAAGCCTTACACTTGTGACGAGTGCAAACGAAAGTTTACGCAAAGGGAAAACTTAATAAGACATCTTCGCACTCACACTGGCGAAAAGCCTTACACTTGTGACGAGTGTAAACAAAAGTTTGCGCAAAGGGAAAACTTTAAACACCTTCTGACCCACACTGGAGAAAAGCCTTACAGTTGTAACGAGTGTAAGCAGAAGTTTACACAAAGAGAAAGCTTAACTAGACATCTTCGCACTCACACTGGCGAAAAGCCTTACAGTTGTGACGAGCGTAAACAGGAATTTTCTCGAAAGGATCACTTAATTACACATCTTCGCACCCATACTGGAAAATAGTCTTACAGTGTGACCAAGTTTACGGAAAAGGAAGCTTAATTTCGAATCCACACCGGGTAAAAACTGTATGAATGTCCACAGAAATTCATTCGAAACATTGACCTAAAAAAACATTACAATATTTATAATCACATGTTTATGGAATTATAAAATTCGAAAAAAATACATCTTTTTTTGTTGATGGACAGAACTCGGTATTTATTAGCACACGTGGTTTTAACGCAAAATTTAAAGATTTCGAATTTGCTGAAATTTTTTGTTTGAATATACAGAACAGTGTTTATGTATAAGTTTGTTGGAAACACGCTTTTCTCTTAACGAATTTCATTATCAACTTCATATCAATACCAGAATTGTTAATATGTGATTAAAATGTTATGTTAAACGTCCTTGAATAAAGAATTGTTCTGTCACAATACTTGTCCGTATTAGTTACAGTTAATATTAATTTATTCGATCAGTAATTAAGACTGCAAAGTTTGGTCTGATCCCTAATACAGGAAAGTTTTGTTAGCTGGTAACTGTACTTTTGTCCCTGCCGCGGATATAGAGATTCACGTGTTAAGGGATTCGGTTAGTTTGAAATTCGAAGTAAAAATTTTCACCGAATATGTGTAAGTTAACTCGTTCGTTTCGATCAGTGTTATTTAACTATTTTTACCTGATGGCATGCTCGAACCTCTCATCTGGTGTCAAAAATACAAAACTATTTCATTCCAAATACTATTTCTCACTACACTAAATCGAGTAAAATTGTATAGCACACTTTATAGTTAATGAATTATTTTAAAATAGTTTGTTTTTATCTGGATTAAATTTCTATAGCTATTTAAATGTATCAGAGGATAAGCTGTGGTTTTTCCTAATTATATTGTCATACGTATGTAATAAAACAAAACAGTAAAATGCAAATTTATTTATTTACCATTACCTATTCACTAAACACATGTATAATATACAAGAACATTATGTACAAAACTTTTATTTACAATATGTAGCAATATAACAATTTTACATATTACCGTATTAGCCCGAATATAACGCGATATTTTTCGACCATTTATTTTCCGTTAAAAAATCGACTCGCGCTAAATTCGGGGTTTAAGTAATGGAATGTAATATAAACAAGGACATTTTCCTACAGAGATTGAAACGCGACTGAACGTCAGACCTAGCTCGACCGACCACTTCAAAACAACCATGTGATCTAGTTAGTAGGCCTGCGCTTTTGTTTGCATAGCGCTACTATAGTAAGGCTAAGTCTCCGCTTGTTCGAAGTTCATTAGTCACGTGATTTTTCGACCGCCTTTTAGTCACGTGGGCTCTCACAGACGCCATTTTTTATCTTAAAATTGTGAAATCTTTGGCTTCGCTCGAAAAATTATTATTACATCTTTCTTTCCTTTATTTTCTCTACTTTTAAACAATGTAAAATATTTCTATATTGACAAAAATGCTTTATTTGTGTCGAATTTAATGTAATTTGATACGTAAAACGCAAAAAATAAACATATCAAATTTCAACTTGCTGTAATTTATCTCATGTTTCACCGATTGCCATCGGGTTTGTTTGTAAATGGGGAAGAAATATGACTCATTCAAGTTAAGTCAGTAGAAATTTCGTACTACTGCGAGAAAATTTGTCAATAGACCCGCTTTACCCCCTAACGCGAAAGTCAATAATGAATAACGGAAGTCAATGAGTTCTCATTCTGAAAACAGTTCAGATTCTGAATAAACATTTCCGTTTTTTGTTGTTACTTACGTAATATTAATTTTGTTTTACATTACTTAATTTTATTGACATGAATGTAACCTGTGTTATTAGCTATATTCGGGCTAATACGGTATAAAAGAGCTTCTTGTCTTGAAATTTGTTGAAACTAATATCATAAATACTATAGTAGAGATAACAGAGACTTGTCACAATGCTACTGGTAACATTAAAAATGATAGAAGATGCATTCTGATGATAGAAATGTCATTTTTATTTTACCAGTAGCAGTGTGATAAGTCTGTTATATCTACTATAGTATTTGAGATATTAGTTTCAACAGATATCTGTTTAAAACCTGAATAAATTAAATCGAAAATAGTTATATTTTCGATTTTTTTACGTTCTCATCTGTAATTTAAAATTATCATGATGTTGTTTTTTTTTATAAACCAAACACACGTTTTCTTCCTTTATACAAAATAAAATATATAATTCATATACAATTCTTGATATAAAATTTTAAAATGTGATTATAAATAAGGTGTTTTTGACTGAATAGTAGAAAAAAAGTTACAGAAATGCTTGAAAACAGGAAAACTACCTACTAACCAAATAGATAGATAAACTTCTTGCCTAACAGCTACTCTAACGCCAACTATCGGCAATCTGAGAAATTAATTCTACCGAAGAGCATAGCGCAAGGACCGACTCTGGTTAAAGGTGGAGGGGGTGTGGAGATACAGGGGACGTATGTCGTATCTGTAGTTGGCTCCGACTTAATGGCGATCTTATTCGTTATTAGCATTTACAATTTTCTTTTTATTCTATCTGTTAATTAAATAAGTTAAAATTTCCACAGTGATGAGGATTATATTCTGGAACATAATCTTCATCACTGTCTCAAACAATTTATTGATACATTCCCATATAACGTAAATAAGCCATCTAAGTTGTACTGTATAAGAGGGGCTAAAATGTTACATTAGCCCAAAATGGAATGTTGCTGTGAGAAAAATCAACCTATAATAGGATTAAAGTGATTTCAAAGATATCATTGTAAATAAGCCATTATTAATAACTGCCTTTTTCCATTACATTAGTATTATTTAACATATTTGTTTTTACTTAAACAAAACAGTCGTAAACCATAAATTATACACCAGCAATCAAATATTTAAAACATTTATTGTATTTTGGTTATCATAAAAACTCTATAATTTAAAAATTACAATTATTATGAAAATTAACTAAAATGCATTTTGGAACTCGTGTTCCCTGTCTAGTTAGAATATTGTTACGTATAAAACCAATCAATTTTTAAAAAACTACAGCTATACATTGGCGAAGTAAACTTAATTCATTTTAGATTATATTTGTTTTATTTATGTAAAAACGAATATGTTAAATAATGTAAATAAATTGACAATCTGGCAATCGTTTGACTTTAATATAACTATTGGACTTTCAGATGTTTATAATGTAAATAAGTATAAAAAATGTGACACGAGAGTCAGTCTTGTATCCTAATTTACCATTACCAAATAAGGACTGTAACAATAGACAGGGCCGAGCAGTGCCACGATCCAGAGAGGCGGCATAAGGGGTAGGATTTCGAAGCACTGTTGCCACGTCTACCGAATTTTCGGTAGATCTGCCGACTTTGAGTCCGGTCTCCCGATCTACCGATTGAAGCACCAAATCTACCGAAAAGTTGACGAAAATTTAAAAAAGAAATTTTTATTTTCAATGTATCTAAAAATTATTAATAAAGCATTTTTTTTTTTGTACCTTTATTTCTTATATATTGTAAAAGGATTTATTGTAATACAAAGTCATTTCTGCTGATCTATTTAGCGCCCTGTATTATGTATGTAGTAACATAATCATTGGTTGCATTATAACAGAAATCGCAAAAAATGTAGTCTTTTTAAGCGCGCAATAATTAAAAGAGAGTTTCTTAATGAACCAGACAAAACTCTTGGTGAGAAAAATAAAAAAATATCAGAAATCCAAAAATGAGTGACCAAGAATACGATAGTGGTGGTGAAGGCTCTAATACTACCGGTGTTACTAAAATAAAAGAAATATGAACAATTCTACGAACACAAGTGGAAAGCCCTGCCAGAGTTCAAAGGATGGTTAACCCAAAGTAAAAAAGGGCGACAATTTGCACTTTGTAAGCCATAAAAATTTCAAGTGGAAAAGACGCTTTACTTAAACATAGTGTAGGGAAATTTCATATAAAAAAAGTGGAGACAATCTCAAGTAAACAAGTCTCAATGATGAAAACTTTTGCTATATCCGGATCAAGGCAAAAACAATTGGTGGCATCAATTAAAGAAGGTACGTTTTTGTGATAGTTTAAAAATAAAACTGTTTTATATTTAGTATTATTAATGTTATTTGTTATTCAGGGGAAATACGTTTTTCAGCATTCGTAGCAGAGCGCAACCTGCTTGGTCAGGGAACATCTGCCGAAATTAATTATGAACATTTGTCTCGACTCAAAAATTGCTCAAGGGTTGGCATGCTGCAGAACCAAAACAACAGCCATTGTAAAGTACGTTACCGGTAACGAGGGTTTTCTTCAGGTTTGTGAAGATTTACGAAATAAGAAATTTTCCCTTATCGTGGATAAATCAACGGATCGGAGCGCAATAAAACACTTATGCTTTGTTGTAAGGTATTTAAAAGATGACGTTATTCAAGATAGTTTTTTTTGGTCTTGTTAAATTAAGCGCTTCTGATACATCTACCTTATATAATCGCATTGCTGAAATGTTTAACCCCAATCAGTGGCGTAGCGTGGGTGTCAGCCGCCCCCTTATTTAGGTATTTTTACAAGATGATATTATTTATTGTGAAATTTTACCGCCCCCTATACGTGCCGCCCTCACTACGCTACGCCACTGAATTACCGATATATACATATGCCTATTTACTAACAACTAAATCTCGCTAACAGCATTTTCATGGTCATTCTCGAATTCGGTGCACAAGGAAATTTCGCACCGGAGGCAAGAAAAAGTTTTAACGAATCTAAAAATGTGGAATTTTAATATTTATTTTGATAAATATCGAATCTTTAAATATTAAATTTTATTAAATATAAAAGTTTATATACGCTTAAAACAATTCAATTTATAAATTTAATTGTTGAAATAATTATAATTCTGGTTTGGACGTATACCGACTACAATCTTTTTTATTTAAGTTCAACGTTGAAATGGATTTCCTCTTGTAATGCATACTAGCGACCAATATTTGCTATTTATGGTGAAATATGTTAACAGTTAAACACCGATTTAAATACAGTGTGAATGTCCGTATAATATAAGTCGCCTTCTCCATTTATAGACGATTAAACAATATCGTAACACAGTCTTTAAACTCGACAAACACTGCCTTATGTCACTTTGCCGACCAGCTAACTGTCGTTGTTCTATGACTATTAATGTAATCGAAGTGGAACAACGAGTCATCTGACACTGCAGAAGTGTCTGGCAGTCAATTGAAAAGGAAAAAACCTAATTCGGGATGAAAAGTCAAGTCCAGTGAATTAAGTCGTAGCCGAGTGAAACGTCATTTCCGGGTAACAAAGTCGCATTCGGGTGGCAGTAACATTCGGTGAAAAGTGGACACGGATGAAAGCAAACCTCGGCAGAGAAAAGGCTTATTTTATGCAGCAGAAGAAAAGCATTTTTCACCAAGGCTCTTTCCGCTTGACGGATGTTTCCACCATCACTTTCGACTCTTGTCCATCGAGTCTTATCTCGCGTGATCGACACTCCACCGTCCATTCTGTAACTTCCGGGTAGAGTCGTCCCAGGTAGTCGACGACAGGCGTGGCGCTATCGTTCGGAGTGATGACAACCACCCGTTTGTTGTCGGGTGTAGGCGACTCGCGCTCTTCGCGCTCCTCGACATCTTTCGGAAGCACCCGAATCACTCGAACCGAAGCGGAAGACGACGAGGCGCTTTCCTCCCGCTTATCGTCTGCCGAGGTGTGCCACTTCTTTGAAATTCTCCATTCTGCAAAAGAAAGACACGACTATTATGAAAATGCAACTTGTATTCGTTAAGAAAATATGCGTATTTAATGTAAACTGTAAGATTTCTAATGAAAAAATAATTTAAAGAATATGACAGATGATCGTCTTAATTATAACAAAAAGTCACAAATAAATATTGTAATTTGAACTTTTCAGAGATTTTTAATGTTTGATATATAATTAGAGAAACCGGATCGTGTCCATTGCCATAACACAAAACGTGTGAAAATAGAGAAAACGTGATGACGAATAACCTGAAATTATTCTGTTTAATTAAAGTTTAGACTATAACGGTGCAAATTTCATATGGGATACGATGTGTATATAAATTATAAACTATTATTAATGTACAGGTACTTGTTAATTTCCATTTTGCTTTAACAATTCGATTGGCCTTGCGCTTAACGAAAATTAACAATGACAAGAGTAAAAATTACGTCCCAAACTAAGTGGAAGGATTTCATTCGTCGTCTCTGCGAATAAACCGCTCAACGACCCGATCAATTGTCGCGCAAATAGCGATTTGTCGGAAAATCATTGACACTAATTATGGCTTAACAATGTTCAAAAATGCATAAATATAGAAACACCGTAGTCTAACAATAAACTCGCAGAAAATAAATAAAAACTGAAAAAACACTTGAAATAAATAATTTTTAATCGCACGAACTGAAAATACAACCGTTCGCAACAATAAAATTCTGACAATTTCTTATTACAGAGTATATACAGACTTTTATTGTTGCGTTGCCACGAAATTTAATATTAAAAGTATGGGCGAATTTCGCGATTTCCGCGGACCTTTCCTTGCATATACTCGTGCATTCATGTTAACATTAATATGTAGGCAAAAACTAATATTATCGTGTTTTGTAATGATCATCTCGTATAAAGTTGAATAAAAACTTTGATTTTATGATGACCCTTACAACCGAAAAAAGAATAAACTTCTATTATAGTAAACCCAATTTTATCAACATTTGTAATTTACGCTATAATCTATTAATAAAAGTGAAGGTTTGTTAAATTAAGTGTCCGAATTTCATAGATAAAAGCTTGTACATCGTAGGAATATTTACGCTCTGAAATAAAAGGAAGATGATGAGATCTATTGAGTGACTCTACATTCCTCTTCATGATTGATTTATTTTTACGTTTAGAACGAATTATAAATCTCATTTCAGATGTGTAAAGCCATTTGTTAGAGAAAAGAGAAGAGAAAGTAGTCTACACTGGAAATTCGATATGTAATGCAAGTTGCCACCGGGCTGCTGACAGTTAGAATCGAAACACGAAGAATAGCTGATGACCCCCATTTATCAGTTACGAGTGTAACTGATAACAGAATCGTAGACACTGTTGCCCGCGCCCATTGCTTACTCTGTGTTCAAATGCACCTATCCGACTACGCAAATTGCCACCGGAAACTAACTTTCAATACAAAACAAGGAATATCCGTGGTTAACAGCTTCGTCTTATAAAGTGACGTCTGAGTACGGTGTAGACATTGATAGAAAAGTAATAATTAGTTTTACTTGTAATTGTATTTAGATGCTAATCTTACACACATACGAGCATAATTGTATACCTGATTGTTTTCTCAAATAAAAACTGTATTGTGATGTCCTCCGCCATGATTTCTTTGGAACCCACTTAAAGCGATATTTAGTGTCGGTTTAATTAAGTACAGCTGACGATATTAGCCGTTTAAGTCAGGATGTTACAATTACAATATTTCAGCTGAAAAAAAATTCGAAAAGAATTGGAATCGATAAGACGAATTGATTCGTAGAAATAACTTCAGCATGAGTAATCCAGTGGCGCAGCAGGGGATGGGCGAAGGGACCCTGTCACCTTTACAAAGTAAAAGGAAAAGAAACAATAGTGAATCTTCCAGAAGTATTTTCCTTACTAAAATTCATTTTTTCTAAATTTATATTGTGTCGTGTGTTCAGTGTTCAGTTTCTATGTCAGGTATTAATTGGCTATCAAAGAGGATGGTAATTTTATTGAATTCGCATTAAAAAGTGTTTTATCCGTTGAACTCGGCTCCCCAAGATGAAATATTGAGTGTGCCGCTGAGATAAGAATTACAACCAGGAACGTCGAAATGGGATAAATTTAGAAACACGAGGAATGTTCTGTTTTATACGTTAAAAGCGATGTCTTCGAGACTATTACCATTAATAATAATAACAGTTTTAAAATATTTTTAATTATAATATAATTTAAAATGTTTCAAAACTATTCTGTAGTATTTTTATAAATATTTATTTATTTAAAACATTACAACAACGACATTTCAGTCTTCATTCAGATTTCAAAGTGCAAAGTTCAAAGCATATTGAATGATTAATGAAATCTTTTGTTTTCGATTTTAAAGTTAATGGAGCGTAAAGTTACTTTAGTTAAGCTGATGGAAAGAGCTTTAAGAAATTTCCGCTTTAGTGGGCAACACTTTTACACCTGTGTTACTCGTTTTTGTTGTTGGGCTCTTTATATACGTTGTTTTGAACGAATAAAAATATTTAATCAGAAACGACGCATAATTGTCCCCGAGACTGTAAAATATTGGAGACAGTCGATCGAGAAAATACGATATTGCGTAAAACTGTAAACAACAACGTGAGTAGAACACGTGCTCTTTACTAATAAATCGGAAAATATTTATGTCCGAACAGAAGATTATGTGTAGAACTGCGTTTCTAATTTTTCCTATAAGCAGATTAAAATACAATTTCGTATGTGACAAACTTGATTTGACACACAGTACGTAAAATACGTATATTTTGTGGCGGCAGCCATCTAAACGTGTGTGGACGTCGCTGCTAGCTTAATTAACTTAAAGCGAAACTGTCTTTTAACAAAGAGGCTTTTCTAGTTAACGCCACCATTGTTCGTTGTTCATATACATTTCTAGAATGTTCAGTGGTACTCTTTTGTGTCTTCCCTAATGGCTTCTTCTTTTTTTTTTGTAACTCTTTCCGCCCTGCGGGCACTAAGAGGGCCTCTTATAGCAAGCTCATTATGGGTTCGGCCAGGCCCACAATGGGGCGGCCGGGTGGTGATAGACGGGGACCGACATATCCGGACGGACCACCCCCCGAAAAATTCCTGGGGATTTTTCGACTCGTCCGTATTCGATCCCGAGTCCCCCAGGGCGGCAGGCTGCTCACCTTGACCGTCGGCCATCTGGCCGCTTCCCTAATGGCTTTTGTATTGTCGATATGTTGCCTAGGGGGACAATAAACCCAGCGGGGGAAGCTGGACAGAAGGATATATACCGGTGGACCGGTAAATACGAGCCACTTGTTGAAAAGTATTCTTCGTGTGTAGGACTACGTTTGACCGGCGAAGACTGCATCGTCTCCACCATTCACCATTTTGAGACAAGAGGTATCAATTCACTTCGTTTCTTCTATATATCTCTTATATCTGTTTTCTTAGTTTTAAGATAGGCTAAGGCGTGGCGAGTTTCTGAATTATATTTTTCGCCGCAGTACGGTTTGTAACGTGGATCGCGATTCATAACTGTTGTTGAACAGTACCTAGCAAACTCGAAATTAATGTGTTTTTGACAACAGACTTTCCTGTACTTTCCCTTTGAATAGCGACAGTTTACGTAGTTCAGATTCGCAAATAAAAGCTGAATTTAATGAACAATACTCTTTATTCATTTATACATAAGAAAAGTTTAATTTTAAAATTTATGTAGGTAATTGAAATGTATTAGATATAAGCAATTTAGATAAGAAATGTTTTGTTGACGATAAGTTAATTTTCAATACACTTTTAAATTATAGAATAAAGTTGAAATGGGTTTTGAAAAGTTTCGTGGTACCTGTCCCGGACGGGAACCCTTAATGGACAGTTTCAGAAAGTTATTTTCTTTGCGCACAATGAGAACACATCCGGAGGTATGTATTTTAGTTTATTTATAAGATAATTGAAATCCCGAAAAATGTTACTAGATACAACTTAATATACAGTCAAACCTGTTTTTATGCGGGGATAGGGACCGCATTAAAAAAAAACGCATAAAAAAAATCTCACGAAACTTCACGAATGGCTGTAAATAATAGTTTTCGCGACACAATTAAAAAAATATTTTTTTTATGCGGTCAACAGGGACCGCATAAAAAAAGTCTCACATAGAAAATAACTCAAAACCGTACGAAATAGAATTTATTGACAACAGATGTCAGCACTTGACTGCATCGTCTGGTCTATCGTCTGTTTTACATATTTTTGTCCAGGTGGTGTTTTGTTGACTTAAAAAGTAAATTATTTCATTTTTCGCATATTCATGCAATAATATTACTATAATAAGTGCATTTATGCTATAATAAGTTTATTTAGCTATAATAAGTCAACGTAAGACATGACGAATCGCACGAGACTAGTCGCCAACTATACCGCACAAATTAAAAATTCGCATTAAAAAAATCGCACATAAAAAGAGCGCATAAAAACAGGTTTGACTGTATTTATTAAACTCGATATTCTAGACTTATTCCTAAACCTTTTTTAAATGATCGAAGTAAAAAGAAAACCAGTGAATTAAATGAATAGTTTGGCCGGATGGCCGAGCGGTCAAGGTGGCAGCCTACCGCTCTGGGGGACCCGGGATCGAATCCGAACGGGTCGAATAATCCCCAGGAATTTTTCGGGGGTGGTCTGTTCGGATATGTCGGGCCCCGTCCCTCACCACCCGGTCGCCCCATTGTGGGCCTGGCCGAACCCATAATGGGCCTACTAAAAGAAACCCTCTTAGTACCCACAGGGCGGAAAGAGTTAAAAAAAAAAAAAAATGAATAGTTTTTTATTTTTTTTTTTACTTTAGTCAGAATGTATGAAAGTTTTATGTAAAATATCGTTAAATTATGATGAACACATAAATATGTAATTATTGATTATATTAATCCGTTGTTTTCACAATGCAGTCATAGAAATAATTTTAGTAATTTTAAAAGTAATCGACTCTGTTTTCTTTTATC
Organism: Centruroides vittatus; assembly: GCF_030686945.1. Lineage (NCBI taxonomy): Eukaryota > Metazoa > Arthropoda > Arachnida > Scorpiones > Buthidae > Centruroides > Centruroides vittatus. The sequence goes on from NW_027120776.1 coordinate 354,740, forward strand.
GATGAATTGTATTTGGGATTTTTTAAATAAATAACCGACGTTAATATTTTTTATTTTTATAATACAAACTGGTAATAAACAATTATCTTCTAAATCGTATCGTAGTGCCGTATATTTTCATTTATTTTTATATGATTTATTATTGAAATATTTATCATAAATTGCTTAAATAAAAGGAAACGTGAATGACTTTTTTGATTTTTTTTTACAGCTTGTTCCATTAGTTTTTATTACAGCAACCGCTGCGACAGGAATGGTCTCTTATGTTGTATATCAATTATTTTACAATTTAGATGCAAGGTACGTGACGTTTCATAAAATGTAACTGAAATAAAATTTTTTTATATTACTTGTTACGTCTCATTTCATTTTTACTTTTGACATTTTTAATTAGAAATGTATAAAATTATAAATTAAATAACATGTTTATTCTAATATAAAATTACAGATTTGTAAAAGGAGCCTGTCCGAGATGGGAATTGGTGGATCCCGAGAAACCACAGAAGGTAGGATTTTAATATGGATTTCTATTCGTATTAAAAAGTTTGATTTATTAACTATATCAAAATCAGTTTATTTAGAAAAGTCCTGTTATAGAAATAATCTTATTTTTTAAAAATAGAACAATAGGCTCTTTCCGGATTCTTCACTATTTAAATGTTGAAATTAATCTAAAAGTTAACTGTTCTGCATTTATCCTTCGACGTTTCCTGTATAATAACTACTTTATATTTAATATCAATTCTCCATTACAAAATCTACAAAGTATAAATTAGATTAACATGATTAGAAGTGTGTAAGATCAACAATTTTCCTGTTGAAGGAATAATACAAATGAAAAAAGTGTAGACACGCTTAAATTAAAAATGTCTTAATTGTATTATTATTATGACACAAAATGACTTTTTAAAACTATCTAAAAAAATAAATTCTGAGTGAAATTTAAATATAAATTTTAATTAAGCACATATACATATTTTTTCCAGCTGATTACGATCAATCAAAAATGGGAGCGAATTCCCGAATTGGATGAACTTCGCAAGATTATTGGACCTTACAAACCAAAGTAATTACATTGAAACAAATTAGAAACTCGTGAATTTTATCGACATTTGTTCGGTGTATTTTGTACAGTTGCTTCCTGAATCTTTAACTGAATAATAAATGTGTGACGTTTTAATGTTAAAATTGTATTTAATAAATTAAATGTTTTGAATGAAAGTTTGTGAATGAATTATTAAATCGACTTTTTCACAAAAATTATCTAAAGTCATTCTATAATAGTATTATAGTTTTGAATGGTAAATAAAAATTACTATAAAAATAATAAATTATAATTCATTTATAGAGCTTAAAATACAATTTAAACGTACAGTACAAGCTTTAAACATATATATTACAGTAATTTTATGTTTAAGGTGTATTTTTTCTTCTTGCTGTACTGAATATATATATATATACAGTCGAATCGCGATAAGTCGTCACCCCTCCCGAAAAAATGAATTCACTCCGCAGTGGAGTACGAACTCGCTTTTTTTCAGGAGGGGGAGTCGATTTATTTATTGATATATAATTAATATATTTAATAATATAATAATACATTAATATTATTAATATATATACATATTAAATAAAATGCCTTAACATTTTATGAATTTTTATGTATAAAATAATAACAGATAAACAAAATGAAAATATACAATCTACATCAACGTCACACCAGAATCCAATTTTTCATTTTCTCACGCTAGAGGCATTAAGAATCCTTATACATTACTTGCCGACAATTGACAATTGCGGAGATGATGTTTTCGAGGCGTTCGTGATCGTTGAAAAAGAAAGTCGAAACAGTTAAGTGTCAAAACAAACAACACTAAACAAATTTTTCAGTTTTTCATCTACAGAATAATTGTAAATGGAGAACACAATGTTTTGTAAGTCTATGCTACTGTATAAAGCACTACTGTAATATATCAATTGTAGTTTTGTGGTTTTTTTCCAACTTCGCTTTAGTCGACACATTTCCACTTTCCCTTGGGGTATCGACTTATGCGGAGTCGACTGTATATTACAATTTCCCTTGATAAGCACGGCGAAATACTTTTTAAGAGAAAGTAGAGATTACAAAATTGTGAATGTCTTTCTTGTAGTTGAGGGATGTAGCAATGTTTTACTCTTGCTAGAATGTAAAAGAATTCTTCTAACATTCCCTCTTCAGCGGGAGATTCTGGGTGAAACAATTTAGTATTGCGAATTACAGTCGAATTACAGCTCTATATAGAATTGAAACAGGAACTAATTTGCTCCGCGGTTGACTTTCTCTGACTTTATGTCCGGGGCTTTTATACTTGGTCTACTTTTACTACTGTTTTATATTTGGCGATTTTTAAGTGAATAAAGTGTTGTTGTGTGAGGTAGCGTAACGTAAGACGAGAGCAATTTGCGAAGAAGTGTATCTGCAGGAAGATATTTCCTATTGTAAGGTGACTCTTGTGTTTAGATGTCAGACGCGGACAGTAAATTCGATAAACGTCATGTGCCTGCAGTTGGTCAGGCAAAAACCCGAAACCAGCTACAATTTTAGTGGTTTTATATCCAATCAACTATTTGTGAGTAAAGTAATATGATGTTCCTGTGTTGCCTTACGTGATGAAGGAATAGGTTGACGAAATTCGAGTATTATATTTTTTATATGAAATTGAATCGACGATGTTAAAGGAGACAAATAAATGAATTTCGCTTCGTTACCTGCTGTTGAATGTGTATAAGTTGTGTATCGCAACAAATTAATAACAGCATAATAATATCAAATTAACTTTTTTGTTACGGGCTAGTAGATCAACGAGAGGTCAAACTTTTTGTATTAAAAAAATACAATTTTAAAATAGAATATGAAAAAGTTTCTGTCTTTGATATTCTTTTATAATGGCTCATTGTGTAATCTTCGTTTGACGTCTTCATACCAAACTCGGCATTCTGTCAATTTTAATGGCATGCAACGTGATAATGATGACTCATAATAATTTCATAAAAGCTAAATTAAGACTAATTTAAAATTGATCAATAACTAAGCGATTATAAATAATGCTAGTGTTCTCTGCTTTTACGTTCTGTTCGTATGTATTTTCACAAGTAAAGGGAAAATCTTTTCCACTTGTTTATTTTAGATTAAGAGGGTAAAAAGGGTAAAGGAGAAAAGGGCGGAGGAAAATTCTTTATTCTTATTTTCTTACACAAAAAATTAAATATATTGCGAAGTAACGTCAATTATATTTGATGATAAAACAAAAATAATCACTTTAATAGTAATACAATTTTTCTGCACGGTTGAATTCTAGGCTAAATATACGGTGTAACATATATAAATTTTGTTTTTACGAAACATTTTAACATATTGTAAGAAGGAAAAGGTACGTAAAATTAAAATATCATAACATCTTTGTGTTTTAAATATTTATTCCTATAGGAAATATATATATATATATTATAATGTCTATCTAAAGCATAGTACAGTACATATCATGCATGTTGGCAAAATTTTCCAGGGAAGGACGGACAAAGCTTGCAGACAAATAAATACATCAAGAAATTTTTATTACATTATCTAATTTTTGAGCGGGTTTTCACAAATAGATCATAGAATACAAGATGGCATCACAGTCTTCTATGATTATAATTTGTGGAAGTTTTTACTCGATCCTAAAGGAGGACAAATTGCTCCGTTTACCTTGTCTAAAGACGATCATGATACAGAAACTTATTGACTTCCCAAACATCCCATTCTGTAACCGAAATTAGGTAAAAGCGCATTTAGACGGGTGAGAAGATTATCCCTCTGCGTTATAAGTTAAGGTCTGGTCCGTCTCAACACAGAAAAGCAAGATACCCAGCTGTCGAAACTGTCATTTGTGCCTATTTCTCGTGTCTATTTGACTTTAATTTTTGTAGTATAAAACGTTTCGCTTTAAATTTCGCTTGCATGTTGCAATAGCGGTTAGATTAGAACTTACAGCAAAAAATAGTGAAAATATCTGACGTAACGTTTTTTCGATATAAATAACATCTACGAAGAGTTAGTTGTGCTGAGTAGCGTATTATTGGATGATGATGTTGTAAATTAGGCCTATGTAATTCTTCGTTTGCACTCAAATTAAAGCACCATCTGCTATAGTAGAAGAAATGAGCAAAGATTAAGTCGGCCGTCTTCGACCTGTTATTTTCGTTCTTTCTTCGCCCTACACCTGCACTGTTTTTACGGGGAAGGCGGCCATCTTCGACCCGTTATTTTCCTTCTTTCTTCGCCCTATACGGGCTTTATTTTTACGGGGAAGTCGGCCGTCTTTTATTCGTTATTTTTATTTTTTACTGATTCATCTCCTTATTTATCCAAGTCAGTGTATGACAGGTTATGTGAAATCATGCCATATTTTAACCACTATTTTTGTCTTGTTGATGGTTTTACATGTGCTCATGCTCCAGCAATTTTGTCAACAGCTTGTTTTACATTGAGATCTTTTTCTAGACATAGTTATCAATGTTGCAGAAAATGATCCTCAAAAGTCTGCTTCAGTATTTATCCTGCACAGTGTGAACTATTCCAAGATAGACTATAGAATAGAGGTAATTTACATGTTTTCCAGATGCAGTGGCGTAGCGTGGGTGTCAGCCACCCGGGGCGGAAGAAAATTTTGCCGACCCCTTATTTAGGTATCTCAATTTAAAAGACTAAAATATACAGTAATTCTAAAGAACTTTTCGGCAAGAACAATCATCATTATTGTGTATTGTACAGGTTCAAATTTTTACAAGATATTATTATTTATTGAGAAATTTTGCCGCCCCTAAAAGTTCCGCCCGGGCGGGCCGCCCCTGCCGCCCCCACTACGCTACGCCACTGACCCCAATAATATTCCATATAAAAACAATTTGATAGGTTTGCATCCGATGGAGCTAATGTTATGATGGGAAGTCATCATTCTTTGATGACACTATAAAAAATGATGTACCTAATTTATATATTATAAAATGTATATGCCCTTCGTTTCACTTGTGCGCATCATATCCGTGTCACAAATTACCTAGGTACTGTACAGTACCTACTTAATTAGTAAATTATTATTTTTTTATGTAAGTGTTCTGTGTTAGCTAAACGTTTTTATTGTTTTTTTATTGTTTTATAGTTTATAATAATATAAATGACGGGAAAAAAATGTTATTGTTTATGTGCAATCCCTTCTCTGCCGCAAAAAGTCGATCTACCGAAAACTACCGAAATCTACCGAAAATTGCCTAAGGAATCTACCGATGGCAAGCAAATTGGCGTGGCAACATTTTTTCAAAGACTTATCCTACTAAGAAAAATCGGTTAATGTTACCCTAGGTATACAAAATGGCGGCTCCGATTCCAGCAATCAGAAGACAGGGAACAGTGGGGACGCGCGTTCTAACCTAACCTATTTTAATAAATTACCAGAATTATTAGTAACCAAATTATTAGAATAGGGTAGGATATTTTAGAACGTGCGTTCGTCTCCGATTCCAGCAATCAGAAGAACGTGCCTGTTCTTCTGATTGCTGGAATCGGAGACGAGCCGCCATTTTGTATACCTAGGGTAACATTAACCGAAAAAATTCTACCGCACGATCCCGACAATAGAAATGTATAAAATTCAAAAGTTATTATCTTTCAGATCATCAAAGTTAAGCTGTTTGCCAATTTATAATATAATTAAAAATATAAAAATTTTTAATAATAAAATTTCGTCACAGATGGCACTACACGCGCAAAGTTTCAAAAGTTGCCGCGAAAGTTAAGCAACACGTTGCTGGCACGTTTTTTTTTTTAAGTTGTTAAAATTCGTTACGTTTACTCTGTAAATCACGAACAATATGGCGAATTGTAATTAATCGGAGTGGAAGTCAAAGTTGACTACAGTGTTATCTTGTATATCGGTTGACGGACTTTGAGCTTTGAAAATTTTATCATTATTAGTAAAGAGTAATAGGTAAGTCATTAGCTTAGAATAGAACGTTTAATAACGATATATGAGGCCTTAGGCATGATGGAGGCCTCTCGAGGTAGTTGGGCCGCCTTCTAAAGCCTTAAAAATTAAGCTAATAAAACAGTTCACACACTATCAAAAGAAAATTTAATTTATATTAATTTATATCATTTTCTTTATATAAATGACTAAATTTTGGGACCTCCTGTGCCCTAGGCTTAGCTCAAATGATCTTACTAGGCATATCATACTATATTAGTAAAATGAAATTATGTTGAGACTGTATTATATATTAAAATGTATATATTATGTTTATGTAAATTCTTGTGATATATGAAAACTATTTTTTAATCTATTTAGGTTTATGCATAAGTCTATTTAACCTGTTATCAACCATGAGGTTTAGTAAAATATCATCTGTAAGATTTGTGTTACAGAAACAACCAAAGCAGGTAACACGTAACTTGAACTAGATGTTATTCTAAATCGTATTACGAGGACTTAACGTTTAATTGTATTATAGTTTGCCATTCGAAAGAATTCTACGGGATATTTTCCGCCCGTTACGGATGTTATGTTGCCGGCAAACACGTTTAAAGGTAAAGTTGCCTTTATTACTGGAGGCGGCACGGGACTGGGCAAGGGCATGACTACGTTACTCTCGACTTTGGGCGCCCAAACTGCAATAGTTAGCAGGTAATGTGCAAAGATTGTTTCTACGGTCAAATTTTAAGTTAATGTAATTAACTGGGGAATTTGGGCATTTGGAAAGAATGGTTCCGGAGAGAAATGTGTCTCAAGTGTATAGAGAAAGACCACGAAAAAGATGGGATGAGGATGTAGAAGATGATTTGAGAAGGATGGGTGTGAGCTGCTGGAGAAGGAAGGCTCAAAATAGAGGGGAATGGGTGAAAATCCTGGATGAGGCCAAGGTCCTGCAAGGACTATGAGGGCCAGAGAAGAAGAAGAAGAAGAAGTAATTAACTGGTTCTCATTTTATTGAAAATTAATTCACCATTTTTATTTTGTGCTTCGAAAAAGTATAATAAGTTACGTTTTCATAATACCGTATAAGTAAATTGTCATGTAGTTTTTATTATTATATAGCTTATATTTCATTTTGGGACTATCCGTGATGTGCACTGTTTTCGAGACACTTTTGATACCTTCCTTTTGATATGTACAATAATGTATTTTGGCAAACTCCCTCCTCTTCAATTACATGTACAATAGTTTGTAGGCTTCTGACATTGAAAAATGACTATAAAGTTCTGCAGATATTTTCTAACTGATAGTTTATTCACATGGCTAGTTAGTAAGCTTGTAAGAACAAATTTGTATGTCTCTAAAACAACTAATAAAAATCTACATAGATAATACTTTGTGTCCTTTCCGCTTCATTGTGTACAATAATGTGCTTTTTTGTGACCCCCTACCCATTAATTATATATATCAATAGGATTTATTTACTCAACTTAAAATAAAGTATACAAACTTAAAAATATAAATAAATTGGCCAGGCCCACAGGCTATTAACCTATGGCCAGGCCCATAGACTTTTAGATATTTTGGGCCTCCTCTGGTACTTCAATCTTTCACCCTACTACAACTAACAGTCTGATCCTGGTACATACATTAGGTACTATATCACAGTAAGGCTACATAGCCCTATCTTTTTATATTTTTGTAAAACAGTTTTTTTTTTCTTCTTTACATCTTCCCAGACCATAGGCTTCCATTTCCTTGGCCCTAGGACTGTGCCTGAGGTAAAATGGCCTTGCTCTTGAATCAACAACTGAAGTATATTTTGCATAACTTAATGTTTCATATAACATACAACATAAAAACAATTGTTTTCACGTGAAAATTACATCTATTATTACGCATATACATGGTAATGATAATTTATAGTTTGTTTTGTAAATTAAAATTATTTTTAATATTTCCATAGTCTGTCAGTTGTTATACATGTAAACAAATGTAAAATATAAAAATTAAATATCATTTTCAATTATACACGGAGGTTATTTTTTCAACCTCCACTGACCCAGAATAAAAAAACAAGAATGAAGAACAAAACCACTTTATTTGTATTGATAGAAGGTAGTTATAATGTTCACCTATTTTTCCACATAATTGCCTTCTCGATTCAGGCAGACGTCATACTGTGACACCAGCTTTTGTATACCCATGTCGAAGAATGTTGCCACCAGGCCATTCGGCCAACCATTAACACTGTCGGTCAGTGGTATACAGTGTGGACCTTGAAATTTGAGGAAACTCCTCGCTGAGATCACGAATTGCAACTGATGCCTTTCTCGCACTAATTGATCCACTTTGTCCACCAAATCATCGGTATCACTCACTTCCTCCCTTGACCGCCCTCATCGTGAACATTGTTTGAATTTCTTGCACCATCCACGCACACGTTCGTAGCTCGTGAGGTTCTCACCATACACATTACACATTCTTCGATGAATTTCACCACCATTCAGCTCTTCGACCTGTAGAAATTGAATTGTTGCTCATACTTCGGGGTTGGCTGGAGACTGGATTGGCGGCATCATGTTTACGCATTTACTGCAGAGTAGCAAATGTCTAAAATAGCTTGGCACAATGCTAAGTGGTGAGGGAAGTTACTACTCATTAGGTGTGTACTTTGTCCCTGTTTTACATGCTTCCAATTTTTTTTTATGCATTAGTGGAGGTTGGAAAACAATAACCCTTGTGTATATATATATATGTATATATATTATAATATAGCAATATTTTTAAGTATTAACATGAACTACTTTTTTGTTCAAAAAGAATGGTTCTTGCAGAAATTATCAAATACTTATGCATATAATAAAGTATTCTTCTATTGCCATGACAGTTTTGACTTCAGATCTAAGGTAATCATGAACCTTACACATTTTTTATAAATAATCGGCCAAAACATCACTTTCCATTATTTATATATGCTGCTTGACTCCTTACCAAAGAATACAATCCATCAATTTGATCATTTTCTGATTCATTTATTAGTTTTAAAAGAAAAAGGGATCAGACGAGTTCGTGGGGATAAATAGCGGCACGCGGTCCGGTTTTCAGTAAACATACGCCTCAGCGCTGGCAAAATAGAAACGAGTATTTACTACAAACCGGACCACGTGCCGCTATTTAGTTTTAAAAGTAAAAGAAAATTATATAAATCATATAATTGCCTAGTAATTACCTTTTATCAATGCCAGAATATTATTTTATTTTTAATTTTAGCTTGGAAATTATGCTTTAGGGCTGACTATTTTTCTAGTATAGTTTATAATACACTTGTAAAATATGAAATATTATTATACCAAAAATTATACCAAACATTTTAAGACATACGGTGGACCTTCGTTATAATGCTGCTCACTATACTGCGCGCTCGGTTATAGCGCGGGCGATAAGCTCAGACACGTTTATGCGGGTCCGTGCAGCGTTAGTAAGTAGCACATTTTATTGTTACTGCGTATTGAGTAATTGTGTATGTATTGAGTTTCTGCATATATTTTGAATAGTGTTTAATTATTGTATGCATGATGAGTAAAAGAAAAGCTTGACATTATTGCTAAAGTAAAGAGGTGAACCGCGTTACACCGCACTGCTTGGTATAACGCGATTCACCTTATAACAAGGGTGTTGTTTCCCGCCCGACACGCGCATTATATCGGGGGTCCACTGTATTTTATAATCATCGGTGAATTAAATTGTTTTATATTCTAAAGAATATAAAATTCTGTTTATCAGAAAATATATATGAATACATATTCAGGGTGGCAAGAGCTGCAAAATAAGGGTCGGCTCCATTTTGACCTTATTTGAGCTATTTTATCCAATCCCAATTTGTGAGAGAACAAATTACGAAGTAACTTTTATGTAATTCTTTTAATCTCAAAATTTGGATTTTCCATAATCTGCAAGTATTAAATAGCTCAGTAGTAAAGTCTAAATGCATTATAAACCTTTCATTTAAGCAAAATTATAGCTTAATTATTTAGGTGTTTGGTGGTGTTTCTATAAACATATCAGGCTTTGCGATGGGTGTTATACTTACGTAAGTTGCAGTTATTTCTGATTATTTTTTAAACTCTCATATTATATATATATTTGATCAAGACAAAATTAGTTTTATATCTTCATAAGCATTTTATTACTATGGTTGAACCCTGATTATCTAAGCCTTGATTAACTGAGATTCTGCATTATTCGAGGCAAACCTATAAGCGAAAACACTTTTCTTATATTGTAATATGTAAGACAAAGTTCATAATGGTAGCGTGTATTCCAAAATGATTTCTTTCTGTTATATTTTATCATATAACTTCAATACAAGACAAATTGTTCATATAAACATAACTACAACAATACATATTTTTATTCTATTTTCAGTTATCTTGGGTTGCACACTTCACATTATCTCAGATAATCAGGGTTCTCCAGTTTTTTTTCTATCCACTCTATTGTCATTAATGTCCTTTATTTTTGCCAATTGCAGATTTAACTAGACTTGCAATGAGGAAATTTTTCTAAGTTTCCTCATAGCACAAAAATACACCTAATTGCCTGCCATTTGAGTTGTCAGTCAGTTAATTTTATTAGAATACGGCTGAATAAATCATACTTTGTATTGTTTTTGTTTTATAACTGGCTTTTTACTGCCAGAAACTATATTTTTAAATAGAATTTACATTTGTGAAAAAAGTAATTAATTTTTTTAAAGGAAACTGGATATTTTGCAGAAGACGGCGGAAGAAATCACAAATTTGACGAAACAAAAGGTAATTTAAATTTAAGCTATTTCTGTAACTGCATAAAATTGCTTAAAAAGCTTTAGGTGATTCCCATTTCTGCAGACGTACGTGATCCCGAAGCCATAAAATCGGCCGTAGATCGGTGCGAGTCAGAACTGGGACTTCCGGATATCGTCATCAATAACGCCGCGGGGAATTTTATTTCTCCTACGGAAAGGCTTTCGCCAAATGCGTGGAGAACTATAATAGATATCGTCTTAAATGGTACTGCTTATGTCACATTAGATATTGGGAAACGCCTTATAAAAGCAAAGAAAGGTATGTATGTATATATGTAAAAATTGTAATACAAAATGAAAAGATACAAATGCTAGTGATATACTATAGATCTAGCTTATTCATAGCTACATATTATATATTTTTCAGTATTGTTATGTATCTCAATTTGGATAAATACTTAACATGATTTAAAATTAAAAGCAGTCTTGTTTAGCTATAGCATTTTCTATTTTGTGATTATTAGATGATGTTTCACATACAAATTATTGAACTATTAACCCCACAGCAGGGGTAAATAAGCAACAAATGAAAGGGACTAACATATCTGAATCAGCTCATAAAAATTTGAGCCAACCTGGATTCAAGCTTGATTCACTGAGGCAGTAAAAGACAACCACTTGGCAAGTTGTTCAAACTATTTTGCTTGTATCTCAGTGTTTGTCTTTGGTATTGTACATTTTTTTCCTCTGTTTTCTATCTTCGGCAATTCATTCGTGGAAAGAAAACCGAAGTCATTCATTTATCTCCATTTCTTATCATTATTACGCTTTACGGGTACTCTCTACTTGGATAATTAATTAGAATTATCTTAAAAAAGGAAGAAACGTTTTTGATTATTATTAATTGAACAGGAAATAAACCAACATCTTTATGAATTCTTCAATCTCGATAAGCCTTAAAAAGGAAAAAAAAAGTATGATAAATATAAAAGAAAAATTTGTCTTCTCTCCTTATCTTACTGTTCTTCAATGAAAGTTTTTCTATCATCATACATTAAAAGTACAAAAGATATAACTGCATTGAGAAATTACAAAACATTTATTATTAAATCTAGAAAGATAAAGTGTTTTATGACGTGTTATTGTTTCATAATACGTAGTATCTTGAAACAAAGAGGTTTATAAGTTGACGATAAAAATGAGTAAAATTTTAATGATAGAAAATCTTTTTTTCATCAAGTTATACTAATTTCATTTTATGTAAATTAATATAGACCCTTTAAAAGATGTAATAAAGTACATCCTGTTGTCTTTTGACAACCAATTTTGAGTTAGTCACATAGTGTAGGAGATTGGCAATATACTGGACATGTTTAATATACAGTAGAGTCCCGTACAATGCGCAAATAAAGCAAGCAACAACCCTCAAATTTTGTCAGTCAGAGATATACGTTTTTTTCAACTTATAGGCCAAGGTTTAAACTTCCATAAATCGTGTGATAATGCAGGTTTCGATAACGCGATTTCATATAATGCATAACGAATCCCCCGCATTGTACGGAACTCTACTGTATCCGTGTGGTCAGTAGATGGCACACATTTGATTAGTTCCTCATTTATCTCAGTCAACAATTAGATTTCAAAAGTGTGTGAGAGAATTCAACAAGAAAAATAAAGGGAAACAACTGAAGGATGACCTCATGAGCAGCTAGTGTATGTCAACTTTCTGACCCGAGAGTGTTTCAACTCACTCTTTCTCGGCATCGGAAGTGATACCTTTCCCGCAACTTTTTGACACCTCTAAAGTATTTTGCTGCTTTAATATAACAAGGAACGGCCAATTCCAGTCAATCGTCACCTGTTCCCCAAACTGTTCGGATTAGTTTTTAGAGAATAAAAATATTCTTACTAGACTATACAATAAATGAGTCCTTTTTCGATCCGTCCCTTCACACGCTTTTGTAGAGGAATTAACAAGTCTACAGCGGAACCGTCCTTTTATTTGAGGCTAACTGTCCGCCGACAAATGTAAAAACAGTTAAAAATCCTCTAGCGGTGGCTTACATAATCTTTAAAAATTAATTTAATTACATTAGAAAATAGCCGAGACGATTTCATATTTAGAGAATAAAAATATTCTTACTAGACTATACAATAAATGAGTCCTTTTTCGATCCGTCCCTTGATATGAAATCGTCTCGGCTATTTCTAATGTAATTAAATTAATTTTTAAAGATTATGTAAGCCACCGCTAGAGGACTTTTAACTTTTTTACATTTGATTTTTGTGAAACCGTGTTGTATTATTCTTCGAAGTATCAAACACAAATTCGTGTTAATAACAACCACTTGGCTTGGTGGAAATAAAGGTGGAAAAAAGCCAAGTGGTTGTTATTAACACGAATTTGTGTTTGATACTTCGTTTTTTACATTTGTCGGTGGACAGTTAGCCTCAAATAAAAGGACGGTTCCGCTGTAGACTTGTTAATTCCTCTACAAAAGCGTGTGAAGGGACGGATTGAAAAAGGACTCATTTATTGTATAGTCTAGTAAGAATATTTTTATTCTCTAAATATGAAATCGTCTCAGCTATTTCTAATGTAATGTTCGGATTAGTGTTTGTATGCCTTCTTATCCAGCCGCTGGGACTTACAATTGCATACTTCGTCTACATTAATGCTTAAGGACAATCCAATGCAATATACATCATTCAACTTCAAAGATCTGCATACCAAGAACTGTCCTGCTGTTCTCATTGTGGAATATTATTTGTTAGAGTTTACAAACTTCTGGTACCTTAAGAATTCTCTCTCTTTGCAATGATAGCATACATAACTGCAAGTATTATGTCTTACTTAACTATGTGATGTATTGTATAAATGTTTGTGTAGTAACTTGAGTTGAGTGACTCCTTCCAACCGAATCTCGTCATCTCCAACTTCATCCTCTTATCCCTAGTCTCGCAAACAAGACTGCATTACTGCCATCCACAAAATGCTCAAAAATCCATGTAGTAGCCGTAACCTACTCGGTGTCGGAATAAAACACCTAAATAGTGGTGTCTGAACATGCACACATCATTGCAGAAAAATCACAAGTGACAATTGTGGTACTTTTGTGTTGTATTATTTATCAATTTCTTTTACAAAATATTATATTTCCTTAGTCTGAGGTGTATATTTTTATTGAAAGTTTGATAAACATTATATCATTTTATATCAGTTAAAAACCTGAATTTTACTTTGTTGCCATTTGGCAACATCATACGTTCAGTGAGATATTTGCTCTCAGAATAGATGATAGTGGCGGCAATGTTACTTTTATAACATACTATTGATATATTTCATGTTTTTCATTAAAAATATATATATTTTTAGAATGGGAAACAAATATTTAAGCCAAAAAGAATTAGAATTTTGGGAAAACTTCAATGGATTAGAAAGTGAAGATGATGAAGTGTCCGATATCGAGGATCAAAAAAATTCAAAATGATGGTAAAGAAAATGATCTCGAACTACAAGAAAAATAAAGCACAGATCGTTTGAATGCACTATATTTGCAAAAATTTTCTACTAGAAAGGAGCAAAAACAAAATAAGGAAAAAGTTTCTAGGCCTCAATAGAAACTTCTAAAGACTTGATTTCCATATAAATACTGACTTGCCCATTGAGATATTACAAGAGGACACTCCTTGTAAGATTTTTTTCATCACAGATGAATGTATAATAGGTATTGTTGAAGAAACTGATCTTTAATCCATTCATCAGAAAGCCCAAAAATGTTTGCAAAAGTGGACATAAGACGATATATTGGCATTTCATTATACAGTAGAGCATCGATTATCCGACTGCGTTCTAGTCGGTCGGTTAAATTCAAATGTCCGCTAGTGATGCAGTGCTACAATATTTGGCTATGTCTTGGCTACTTTAATATTATTTTTGTTAAATTTTTGCATGTTTTAGCTGGCAGCACTGGCTCGACCATGAAAGGGAGGCTAGTATTTAAACCAGGTCTAATACACTATACTAATAATGTATTTTTTCACACTTTTCGGTTATCCGACCATCCCCAGTCCCCAATTAAGTCGGATAATCAATGCTGTACTGTATATATCATTAGTACAAATGCCTACTCATTCATGTTGGACTGAAGAGTTAGTATTTTTTATTTTGGCAAATTCCATGTAAATTAATAAATTTGAAAAAAATACATTTAAATGATAATACTAAACAAATACCACATAATAAATCAGGACATGACAGCCTCCATAAAATAAAGCTTTTTATTAATCGTCTAAACTTGGTAGTGTTTCCTTAGAACGGCATCTCTATAGACGAGCAAATATGTTCGGCAAAGATTAGATCTCACGCAAATTAATATGTACCTTTGAAACCACATAAATATGGGGCTTTAAGTTTTTGTTTTGACAGGCATATCTGGCTTTGCCTACAAATTTGATATATAGTGTGCCAGAACTTGGTGTAAGTTGAAATCTAGTATTGTGTTTAGCTAGTATCGTGCCTCTCCATCAAAATTATCGATTGTATCACGACAATTATTATATTTCATTGCCATTAATGGTTCATTTAGCAAAGAAGGCATTTATTCCTTTGGTACCATTAGAAGAAATAATAATTTCCTAATTGTAAACAACAATGGAAAAAGATATGTACTCGCAGCTCGTGCCACGTTTAACTACAATAGACTGTGTTGATATATCTTCACCGATATGGAAGAATAACAAATATGTAACCTTGATATCATTCTTTGCAGGAACATATCCAGTGGGATAAGTAAAATGTTTTGATAGAAAGAAAGTATTTCAGTAGATTGTCCATTTATCATACAAAGAATACAATTGCCATATGGGTGGCATTGGTTTGTAGACAACCTGATTGGAACATAAAATAAAATTGAGAAAATGGTGTATTAGACTTCTTTTATAATATGCTCAACCTGGTAATAGTAAATTCTTGATTGTTATGCAAAAGTGTCCAACAGCATAAAGGAAAACAAGCTAATGAAATATTAGACGTTAATCGTCGACTTATGTACTGGTGTAATCAAATAATTCACCCCAACAATCTTTGAAAAAACCAGTAAAAGTTAATTGAAAACAAACGTTTTTGACCGTTAACTCGGTCTTCCTCAGGTTCTAACTATTGAGATTCATTACAAGTTCAAAACTCTTTCAGAACGTATTCAAACTTTCGAATAGAACAGTTGCGCGTTCGTGTTGCCATGGTATCATACGTGCTGTTGACATATGTAATATGTGTGGCGCAATAACA
The DNA here is from genome assembly GCF_030686945.1 of Centruroides vittatus. NCBI lineage: Eukaryota > Metazoa > Arthropoda > Arachnida > Scorpiones > Buthidae > Centruroides > Centruroides vittatus. The sequence goes on from NW_027120776.1 coordinate 370,806, forward strand.
CAATGTAATTACATTGCATATATAAATGAAGGGATAGGGATGTACAGTACATTAAATAGAGCTGTGAAATATTAGACCAAGCTAAATTTCATATGGAGATTGCAAATAGTTTGCAAGGTGGAAAGTGTGACTACTAAATGTTTCTCTATTGAACAGTAGAGAATAGAGAATATCCTCCTTTTTCTTCTCTCAAAGGCCCAGCTCAATATGTGCCTCCTTGGGATATTAGAAGTAATCACATTGGTCATATATGTTGTAAATATCCAAACTAAGGTGAAGTTATTGTTGAAACAAAATCCAATTGTTTCAAAAATTTTCATATTGATTATCTTATGTTTTACCTCCAATACACAATGTAGCCATTTGGCAACAAACTTTTTTTTGCTTTGTGTTGGAAGTAGGTGGTCCATTAATATTTCAGCTCAAATATTTACGCATAAAAAAGTTTCTCCTGTATGTTTATCAATAGTTTAAATCAATAATAAAATTTATTGATTTTCAAACAAAGTTTACAAAGTTCCAATATTTTAATGCAAGTAGATATTATTACATTAAAAAAGAAAGAAATAATCTGGCATTTATTGCATTTACAAGATTTCTTCTGTAACAAAAATAATTTGAATAATTTTTAATGTAATATAAAGAAAAAAGTAATAAAATTTGACATTTGATAATGCAATTTTAACTTAAATTCAATTATAGATAAAATTCCGAGATCAATTATTGTTTCTGGATCGTGTTACGTCGCGTGTACTGTTTCGTGTAACTCATTGCGTACTTGTATATGGTAAACATTGTTACATCTTTTGAATAATTGCACCAGCAAATAATTTTGTATTTTGATTAAAATGTGTGCAACATTAATGCAACAATAATTTCAATGAAAAACTACTATTTTTATCTTATCTTCGTTCTATACTAATAACATTATCTTTAGAGATTGTATAGACAGGAAATGACATAATAAAGTACATCTAAAATAACAATCGTCATCCAGTCTGAGTTATTAAATTGTCAAAAAGCTGAAAATTGCTTAGGAATTGTGTGAAAAAAGTTCTAATTATATCAAAGAAACATAATAAATGGAGTAAATTTGTAATTTCAACCTTAAATATAATTTGTAATTAACATTAACTTTGTTTCTGCATACGAAGCTGTTTTGTAGGTCGAGCCGAGCGAAAGGATTATTTTCTTTTGTAGTTAATGATTTTCTCACTGGAAGTGTTAAAATATATTTGCCACTGCAGACTTATTATCTTATATACTTGTAGGTGGGGTCTTTCTTGCTGTTAGTGCAACGTACACCGCCGGCGGATCCGCATTCGTCGTACCGAGCTGTGCGGCAAAAAGTGGCGTGGAAGCCATTACTAAGTAATATTACTTTTTCGAACAAACTTTTATTTTGTTACGACAAATGTATATTTAATATACATCCAATACAGATCTCTTGCCGTGGAATGGAGTAAATATGGAATGCGATTCAATTGCATCTCACCGGGACCAATCAAAACAGAGGTTAATTTTTTTTTTTCTTATAATTTTTATATAACGTCTAGATTTATTAAACTTTTAATTTTTATATTAGGGTGCCTTTAGTCGTCTCGATCCATCTGGAACGAGACAAAACGAACTAATAAAAAAATTACCTATTGGGCGAACGGGGGACGTAAAAGAAATGGCAAATCTTGCTGCATATCTTGTTAGCGATTACTCAAATTGGTTGACTGGAGAGGTAAGGAGTAAATTAATAAATTTTAAATATGATTATGATAACTTATTTAATTTACAAATTTTCAAAACAAAAGAATGACATAATGCGTCGGTGGGTGTAGAAAATTTCTAATTATTGTCTAATTTCTCAGCGTTTAGGAAAATGCAATTTTTCTCGAGTTACTACTAAACAGTTGTGTTAAGGTGTCCCACTGGCTTCAAACGTAGTAGAGAACTCCCAAATTGTTAGTGTACCGAATAGCTATCTATTAATATATTGTTTCTGGCAATCAGACTGCTTTGAAAGTACATAAATCTTGGGAGCGATTTGTCATGAACTGGCTGCACTCAAAAGCTTCTCTTGGGTGCCAGGGTATAAGGGAATAGCTAACAAGTGATTATTTACTGGCTCAGAGAGCTTCATACCCCTTTGTAGGGCCTGAACTAATTCTTGGTATTTCTTCTAATACTTTAGAATGATTGATATCTCTAAGCAGTGGAGGATAACTCATGGACTAAGGCAAAAAAAAAAATTTTCTTTGCCTAGCTTGCTTTGCGCAAACTATGGATTTTCTACATTTTGGCAAGAATCAGGTTACACTTTGGTCATTTTAGTAAATGTTTGTGCTGACCGAGCTTTCATCTCAGCCTTCTGCCACTTTTCAGTTCGGCTGAGGAGACTTCTGTGCATCTCATTTGTGACCTTCACTTGGATAGACTTGTTCATCTAAGTGAAGGTCACAAAGGTGTCATAACTTGTTCTTCCTTTTTGAGCACTGTTGATGTTTCCCAAAAATTAGCAGATTTCCGAAGTAATTTCTCATAGGATGCACAAAGTTTATTTTGGCTTCATTCCTTTACTTGTACGATCTACAAATTAATATAAATTCCTTCAATGAGACCACTTGATACTTTAAAGCAACTTATTACAATTGGAATACTTTGCATAAATTCAATTTAATTCATTTCTCTCTTATTCTTATTCTGCATTCATAAATTATTTTGTACATTGTTTCTGATTCAAATATTAACAGAGAAGAAAGGTAATTGTTATATAGGAAAGTACTGAATGTATTTTTTTTTCTTCTTATCCATGAAAGAATTTCAGAAGCTGATTTTATGTTCCAAATGTAAATATTAACAGTGCACTTTTACTTGGATAAAAATAATTAGTACTCAGAATTCTATAGAGAAATTTTATTACAGTTCATTAGAAATACTCAAATATATGGGATAATGTGTTTATTGTAAAAAAAACCAAAAAAAAAAAAAGTGATAAAATCAATACCTCTTTAGACTAGTACAAAGAAGTTTCAAAAACAATCAATAAAAATAAGTACTTTTATACAATATTTTTAGCATAAGACCAACAAATTTTATATATTCATAATTCTGTGAATTATAGGTTATCAGAATAGATGGCGGCGAATATCCTGCAAGAGCCGGTTCGTTCAACGAGCTCGTAAACGTAACCAAAGACGAATGGGACGATATCGAAAGTAGAATTCGTCGTTTAAAAGACGCTAAATGAATTTTGACCGACTACCACAATAATTATAAATATATAAATTTATTAAATTTGTAATAGCGAAGTAAAATATATGACTTCGGTTAGACATTACGAAAACAAAATTTACGTACAATAAGCATTGAAAACAGACACCTGAAAGAAATCTGAATATATTAAAAATATTACATAACTCGGAGAGTATACTTAAAGTACAATAATTAAGTAAAAAGATTTTGTGTATAATAGATTTTCGTATGAATGTGCATATACATCACAGAGACGAACATCATAAAGCAAACTGCATAGATAACCTTTGCTTGTTAAGGAAGGACGTCTGACTACATACAATCAGAAAGATCAAAAATCCAACCAATTTTTTTTTTCCTCTGTTTTCTTTAATATTAAAGATGGTTACCAAAAAACACCAAATTACAGGACTAATCCAAAAACTTCTCTTATCATTTTCTCAAAAATATAATTTTGCTATCGGTCTCCAGTTCTATTTACTTTCTAGACCTTTATATAAAAAGGAACAGATCACTTGAAATATCACTCATTCACAAAACCAAGCAATTTGATAAGATTCAAATCGAAGATATTCTTTCAAATTGCCACTTACGGGTTCAACACGTAACAGAATGTTGATTGATTGGATTTTCAACAATGTGAACTTCTTGCTTGTTGCCATTTGTGGCTGTGTCTTCCTCCTCCAATGAATTCTGTCGGGACTGAGTCAATTTGCGAGTGGTCAGACTCGGAACTGTAATAAACCGTAAATCGGTCGTTGTAGAGTTACTTAAATACGTCGAAAAATCAAATATATGTTATAAAGCGACAAAATTATTACAGCACGCAAAACAATACTTATGTTAGGAAGCGGTTAGTTGTATCGTTATTTGATAAATTACCTTCTCCACACGACGATGCAGACGATGACTTACGGCGAAACTGGTTGAGTGCTTGTAAAAGAAATTTCGGATTATGGTTTTTAGTAGTTGACAAAATAAAAAAATGCATTACAGAAAGTAAGGAACTATAACTTAAAAGAAAATACAAGACAATACATTCAAACTGCCATGAAAGATTTTTTTTAATTGCAGTAGCAGCAAAATAAATGTAAAAATAGAGAAAAAATAAAAAAAGCATACAGCAGTGCTCGAAAAACAAAACATAACACACTGCATGCAAATAGAACAAAAGATAAAAACATTCAAGAACATTAAAAAAATCGTTACTCTTCAAAACTGACCTAGAAATCAAATTTTCATTTTAATTCATAAAGATATAGCAATAATTTCGGGGGGAAAAAAAAGGTAATAATAAATAAAACTGAGGCATCTATCACTACCGAAGCATCGTGGAACTATAAAAAATCAATTTCCAGCACAAAGCAAAATTATTTATGTGCTGCATTATGTAATTATTTAAAATTACTGACCCTCTCTTCCTAATCCATCAATCAGATGTTTCACTGGAATTAATATTTGGGTCTTATTATTTCAAAGAAACAGATGCCTATTTCAAATTCTCATTAACGATGATAGACCAATATAATTTGGTAATTTTGTATAGATTTCCACATTATAAACTAACTGCAGAAATCACTAAAATTGAGAGAAACATACCGTAACCGAGTCCCTGAAGGAAGAGACGAAGCGCCTCGCTAACCTTTCCGGGTTGTTCTTCGAGAACCATTCCGCAATCCGAAAGCTGTGTATCATTTTTCGGAATTAGTAAACGTATAAATGCAATTTATGGAAAAGAAAAAAAAAAGCTTTTGAGAAAATAAAGAACCTTCATCCATGTCGAATTTGATGGGTCCAGTCGGCTATTCATGGTGACAGTATCTTCTAAATGAGGTGAGAGTGCTCCGGCTAACAGCAAGATGTGACAACTGAAAGGATGGTATAATAATAAAATTTTATATCTAGTTAAAAAAAAATACAAACAAACGAAAACACACCTGAAGTTTTTTGCAGTTTTCTTCTTGCTAAAGTCCATCTCTCGAATAATTCCAAGATCACCTCTCCTTAAAACGGAGAAAACGTGCGTTATACGACACCAATAACAGACGAAATCTCGCTTAAAAAACTTACAAAACAAAAAACTTACTTGACGAAAGTGTCTATAAACATTGCCAAATTCTTAGCATTTATTGATTTATTGAAATACTGTCGATAAACTTGAATGAGATCATGATTTCTTTCTTCTGTGACCTATTTTTATAGGTGTTGGTAAGTAAAAAATATCACACGTCAATAAATCTAATCAACGAAAATATACTTTTCCAAAATGATGCCACATCAGATATTCCTGAGTAGAAGCGGTCATTCCAGAAGAGCGTAAATACATGGAATTTAATTTCTGATAACCCCATTCTGTCCAACCGGAAGGAGTGCAGCAGCAGTTGATGAGAAATAATCCGTCCACACAATCTGGATGTGCCAACTGTTCAAATGTCAATATTTTAAAATTACAGAGAAGTCTAGAAGAAAATATTTTATTTAAAATTCACATATTCTTAAAATAACTATGTTGAAATAAGTGTATTTTTAGTATAAATTTAAATATTACTAAAATAAATATACAAAGATGCTTTGAAGTAATAAATACTAGTTGAAGCATATTATTCCAAACACTAGATTAAATTTAGGGCAAATTTTGATAATTAAAAATTATTTAAGTCGGTGGCACGATTGTCTAAAATTAATTTAGAAAAATTTTGGAAGAAAAGATCAATCCAAAGCAAGACCTGCAACGAATTTCTTTTGGTTGACACTTTACTGTGGGCACTAAGAGGGCCTCTTAGTCATGCTATTCATGGGTTCAGCCAGGAATGAGGCCCGACATATCTGGGGCATGTCGCCCTCAAAATATTCCAAGCATTTTCCAACCACTCTGATTCAATCCTGGGGTCTCCAGAGCAGTAAGGCTGACCTTAAACCATCTTTGCCATTTTATATACAGGAATTTTCAGTTAGTGATTGTCTGCCAATATTGGGTCCAATTACAATTACAATAATAATTCCAATTAAACTTACTGTAGTGGAAAAAATAATCTGGCAATTTAGATTTATATTTAGTTTTTGAGCTTCAGATGTATTGCCATCGCAATTCTATTAAGAAAGTAAGCATGAATTGTAGAGAAGACTGTGCCGATATTTTATACAGGATATTCAGTTTCATCATGTCACATCAAAATAATAATAATGCATTTGATAATAACCACACACAATTTTCAAAAATTTAGAATAATTACTTAAGTAAATAAATATCTGCTTTAACCAATAAACATATTGTTTTTGTAGCATTAACATTACTGTACGCTTGTTTATCCAGCCTAATTTATTGGATATTACATTCATAATAAACCTTTTTGTATGATTACGGATATAATGTGTGCTACGTACTACCACATACAACAAAAATTTGAATATAGCATAACAATGTTTGTTATATTTTGTTTAGAAAGTCTCAAAATAGTTTTCTTTATCAACTATTTTTCAATAAGAATTGCCTCCTATGAAGAATTACACAGTAAATTTAATACAAGACGGAGACTTACCATATTTTACGGACTATAAGACGCACTTTTTTCTTCGAAAAATTGCCTCCAAAATTAAGGTGCGTCTTATAGTCCATAAAATATGGTAATCATCCCCTTTTATATCTAAATATTTAATTGCCAAGTTATGACCTGGCATCATTTTGACTATAATTTTGTATGACTACAAAATAACAAGAAGAATATTTACAATTAGTTATCTAAGTGCGAAATCTGATAAAGTTAACTGTATTAAAGCAGAATCGCGGATCCAAAAATAAAATACTCTCGCCCTTGACAAACTAGAAGGGCAGATTGTTTAATGTCTGTTTATTAAATATGGCACAAAATCTTAAACACTTTTGCTGTACAGAAAAATTACTTCTAAAAAAACAAAAACCGTAATGTTTCCAGCAATAAAAAACTATTTAATAAAAACGTTTTCGACTGTTTTAAACAGCCATCATCAGTTACAACGAACTTAAACAAAAAAGAATGCAGAAAAAATAGAACACAAGCAATACAAATATTTAAAATTCAAAAATAATTCCAAAGTAAAAAATGCCGTCGTATATTAGAAACTAACAAAACTGCGCATGCGCTAAATATCGTAGTAAGAATAAAAATAAAAACAAATAACAAAAATACTTCCGCAAAAATATTTCTATTACAAGAAAAGAAACGTTATGCATTTCGGTAAAACGACTTCCATGCCGTGGATAAAGCATCTGCATCCCTATGGTTAATGCAACCCGTGTTAACGTGGGCTTTGTATATTTCCAACTTTTCTAGATGTTTCAGCATTTGTTTGTTGGTCGTGGCCCTAATAATAGATGCTTTGTCCCAATGAACGTCGACATCTTGATGCTTAGCGAAAGCTGCTAGCACAGTAGAATCTAAGCTCTTATTGATGGAGTATCTATGCTCCTTAAGCCTCTGCTTTAAATGTCTCATAGTTGCACCAACGTATACCAGATCTGTGTTAAATCGGCGATCTTTTAAAGGTATAGAATATACCCCCGTCTTAAAACTCTGGTTTTCTTTCTTCTTGTCGTTTCTTAATAATCGATATACGTCCGTCCATATTTGACCCTCCTTGCATGTGATTGTAAGATCAAGGAAATTTACATTAGAAGCACTTTCTTGGTCCAGCGCTAAAGTCAAACCATACGGGTTTTTGTTGATTTCTTGAAGGAACTGCAGAGCGCTACTATTATTTTTCCAAAGGATGAAAACATCATCAACATATCTTGCATATAAAACGATTTGATGTTGAAAGAAGGGTATGACTTTGTTTTCCAAGCGACGTAAAACAAGCTCACATAAAATAGAGGACATAGGGCTCCCCATAGGTACCCCTCTTTCTTGCAAATATGTTTCATCTTCAAATTCGAAAAACGATGTGTAACATATTAAATTTGCAAGCTCCAAAATGCTGGAATGGTATTTCGTTGCATTATCTATATTTGCTAATATAGATAATCTCTGTTCAACGAAATACCATTCCAGCATTTTGGAGCTTGCAAATTTAATATGTTACACATCGTTTTTCGAATTTGAAGATGAAACATATTTGCAAGAAAGAGGGGTACCTATGGGGAGCCCTATGTCCTCTATTTTATGTGAGCTTGTTTTACGTCGCTTGGAAAACAAAGTCATACCCTTCTTTCAACATCAAATCGTTTTATATGCAAGATATGTTGATGATGTTTTCATCCTTTGGAAAAATAATAGTAGCGCTCTGCAGTTCCTTCAAGAAATCAACAAAAACCCGTATGGTTTGACTTTAGCGCTGGACCAAGAAAGTGCTTCTAATGTAAATTTCCTTGATCTTACAATCACATGCAAGGAGGGTCAAATATGGACGGACGTATATCGATTATTAAGAAACGACAAGAAGAAAGAAAACCAGAGTTTTAAGACGGGGGTATATTCTATACCTTTAAAAGATCGCCGATTTAACACAGATCTGGTATACGTTGGTGCAACTATGAGACATTTAAAGCAGAGGCTTAAGGAGCATAGATACTCCATCAATAAGAGCTTAGATTCTACTGTGCTAGCAGCTTTCGCTAAGCATCAAGATGTCGACGTTCATTGGGACAAAGCATCTATTATTAGGGCCACGACCAACAAACAAATGCTGAAACATCTAGAAAAGTTGGAAATATACAAAGCCCACGTTAACACGGGTTGCATTAACCATAGGGATGCAGATGCTTTATCCACGGCATGGAAGTCGTTTTACCGAAATGCATAACGTTTCTTTTCTTGTAATAGAAATATTTTTGCGGAAGTATTTTTGTTATTTGTTTTTATTTTTATTCTTACTACGATATTTAGCGCATGCGCAGTTTTGTTAGTTTCTAATATACGACGGCATTTTTACTTTGGAATTATTTTTGAATTTTAAATATTTGTATTGCTTGTGTTCTATTTTTTCTGCATTCTTTTTTGTTTAAGTTCGTTGTAACTGATGATGGCTGTTTAAAACAGTCGAAAACGTTTTTATTAAATAGTTTTTTATTGCTGGAAACATTACGGTTTTTGTTTTTTAATAGTTTATCTTTCCAGTACTGGTTTAATTATTGAATAAATTACATTCTTCTACGATACAGGCTAGATGGTGTTGTTTCATAACAGTTATAATCAACCGATCACAACTGTTATGAAATGTAGAATGTTTAGTAGTGATCATTAACATACTTATTACATAACTATACCATATGAGGTTTGTCTAAGTACACTCTATGATGTTTGCTTAATGAAGAAATCACTTAACGACTGATATACGTTCTGAGAAATGAGTCGTTAAGCGCCGCATGCCTGCGTCTAATTATAAATATAACTTTATATGAAAATTTTTAACAATTAACTTTACCGAAAAATCAGTAATTACAACAAAATTTATTTTGACGTAATTACCGTGTTAGTAATATATTTAAGAAACAAATCACTAATATCAACTTTTGAATTGTTGGAGAGACAATTTTAAATATATTTTATTTTTATTCTTGCGCAAGATATTTTTAAATGCGATTTAAAGTATACAATTTTTGACATCTCCATTAAAGTGTTTGTTATAGAAAGAAATTCATCAAAAGTCTGTCATGCATGAAATTCATTCATTCTAAAATAATGTGGAAAATAAAATTTCCTGAAACAAAAACAGATAAAAATAATTAAAGATTTTACGTCAATTCTAACTTCTGCTTTTTCCCCAGCAGTACAGTTGATTATACCGTATTTAATTTCAATATATACCTTACTATAATCTACATATTCTTTTCGATTCATAAAAAATTGCATGTTTCTACATATACTTTTTACAATAGTCTATATTTATATCTTGCATATTGTCAATTTTTCCCTCTCTCGTCATTTTAAATGTTTACTTTTGTAATTTTAGACACAATTTAAGACATACCTTATTTTTAAAAACAGTAAACTTTGTGCTTTACGAATAAATATATCTTTGAATTTAGCTACCGTCAAGCTTTGCAAATCCTTTTATTATGCAAATTGGTAAGTTCGTGATACCTTGAAATACATTTCTACGTAGTCAAGTTTGAAAGACGAATAGATTAAACTGGATTTTTGATGCAAGGTCTTTGTTCAAAATGGATCGTAATGCCGGCCTCAATTTTATTCATTGCCGTCGTCGGGCAAGCTTGCTCTTAAAGGATACAAAACAAAGCCCCTAATCCGAACGTATACAAGTTACACAAGTCCGGGATACAGATATTTCACGTTAAGTGAATACCTTTACAAAATGGTCATTCAGCAACCGAACAATAGAGTTGTTCATCCAGAATAACAATGCTCCTGTATGTTAATATTTATATATTCGTCAAATTGTACAATTAAGAGAATGCAAATTTACCCAAATAAATAAATAATTCTTAACATCTCCTTCGAAGACACTTTACCATTAAAATTATTCGCTTATGTTAATAAATTAAGTATTATTAAAAGTACAATTTAACTGAAAGGGCATGTCTTAACAAAGTATTTATTATTATTTTAACTTATATACTAACTTGGCACTTGCTATAAAAAACTGAACATGTGTATATGCGATGTTTATTTATTTAAAACAAAATTTATATTTAGAAAATATCCATAAGATGAAAATAACAGGTTTTGTTAAAATTACACTAAAATTCCTGTATATTTAATAGATGCGCATTGATAAATCGCAATAATATATTGTGAATAATACAGTGTAAGATATTAAAAATATCAATCATCCATATTTAAATAAATACAGACTAACAATTTTAATGCCGAAATTTGCAGTAATTTATTTACTTATTTAGAAAGGTGGCGTCACGTCTTCTAACCTTTCATATTATAATAATTTAAAGGATGATTAATTTTCAATTATTCTAATAAATAAAACTTTTATAAAAATATACTCACAGCAAACCTACAGAGAATATTAGCCCCTGCTCCAACACCAAAACCCACAAAGTGCTTAAGTCTAAATAAAATAAATTAATTAAATTCTTATTAGAAAACTATCTAAGTTTATTAAACTTGTTAATTATAATAATATGAAGCATATTTACTAATAAAAAAAAGTCTTTTATCATCACATTAACACTTATTAAATTATAAAAACTATCAGTTAAAAGGAAATATTCAAATATAGTATGTCCAAAATATCTAGAATCACAGAAGTTAGTTGTCAAACAATATTGCTGAAGTTGCTTTCCTTCAATCTTCTGACACGTGCATTCAATGGAGGTTATGCGGATCATTTTTACTGTCGCCTGTCAAACTGTTGTTTTCCATATGCTCCGTCAAATACAAAATACAATACGTCGTCTGCAAACATACCCGCAGTTTAAACGGAAACGTGCCGCATATCGTTTTAAAACTAACTTCTGAAGCTGCAGATTTTTCGGCCACGCCGTATAATAAATTTAAACGCATTTCTCATATAATTGAGAAGTTTTTATTGATATAACAATGTATTTTTACTGTTTATATGTAGTACGCAACAGGAATATTCAAATTTTGCACTTAACTCAAGCAGTGTATTTATTTTGGTGTCACTATTTGATAACGAAATTGAACTTTCGTCGAACAACTGAGATAAGTGACTCATTACGGTGGAATGTTTACATTTCAAGACAAATTTTGAAAAATTCCTACAATAAACTTCTACAGAATCATTTCATTTTCTAGAATTCCAGAAAAACTAAACACATTAGTTACTACTAATTTTGCAGATAATTTCGTCGAAGATAAACCTTTACCATTTTGTACTAATGAATATATTTGATTAATGGCATTCTAGAGAAATTTGAATTTGAAGGCTGTTTAAAAAAAACTTGATTTTAAGGTCGGCAACTTTTTTAAATATTCCAAATACGTCATTTCGTTAAATTCACGATTAAAATAATGTTATGTAATAAAACGATAAATTATTCGATAAAAATATAAATTCTTACCCGTAAAATTTCATCACCGACAAAAGCATTTCTGCCAATTGCTCCATATCAGGAAAAGTATATCTAAAATAATAGAAAAGAAATAAAATATTTTGTTGCATATGGTTTATTATACAATAAAGAAAATATCATTTCATATTTTTTTATTGCGTTATATCTAAATTTTTATAATTTTAAAGTCACCTGCTCCAGTACTTCGATTGAATTATCGATTTAAATGATCCGAGTCATTTTAACCGTGTATCATGCATCGGTATCGAGTCTAAATTTAATAGAATTGACCATTGGGGAGAAAATATAGTATTTTTTAACACGTATTCTAGTTTGTACTGTTTTTCTTTGTGTTTATATTCAATTTGAACTGGATCGGATTGATAGGGATAACGCAATGCAACACACGGGCAATCTGCCAAGAAGAGGGTGGAGAATTTCTATGGGAAATTGGCCTTATTTAGGTGTACAGGCATGTAAAAACTACCCAGAAAATGCCAAACCACCAACCCATTGGTCATGAACACCATTCACAACTAGTATTTGGTGGTGTTATCCACTCAGCCATTAGTGGGCTAAAAGATTTTGGAAGGAATTCTGTTTATTTTTTTTTTACTCTTTCCACATTAATGGAGACTTTTTTCATGCTTATCATAGGTTCACATCTATGATAAGCTTAAAAAAACCATTGCCATATCCATAATGAGAGCAGTTGAACAAAGAGATAAGAACCAAAAAATTTGAGTCAAACTATGAGAATTTTTGAAGAACCAGACTCAAACCTGGTTCCTTTGAGCATAAGCTGATGTCCTTACCATCCTGACCCTCGCAGTGAATAATTATTAATTATAATTTATAGAGTCAAAGAAACGTCTTATTCAGTTTCGTTATCTAATATAATTTTAATATTTCAAAATATAAAACATTTTCTAATGATTACGTTAATTTTGCTATGTTATTAACAAAGTCTTAAAATGTCGAAATAAATAATTATTAATTTTCTACGTTTTTCAGAATGGTAACATCAGTATGATGATTTAGCAATTCTCGCAATTTCTTTACCGGAATTCCTTCAATTAATTTTATAACTTTTTTTTACATTTTTCATAAATTTTCTTAAATTTTATTATTCCAATTTACTTAATTTTCTATTGTTATAACAGGAAAAAAAAAAGCAGATCAATTACCCATCTGGAAGAGGAGGTGCATCTTCTTCTTGTCCAGGAGCATTGACGTGATAAACACAAAAACTCTGCATCAAGATTCGAGTATCCATAAAATTAAAAAATGCTTGAAAGTTGGATACATCTAAAAATCACAATTATTATTTATTTTCATACATTCTCACAATTTCAAAATGTTTTAAATAAAAGTAAGACGTCAAACGTTTTTAAAATTAAGACAATTCGCTACTAAATATTTCTTCTATCATAGCAGCAGTTCTCGACCTATCTATCTGAAGATGTCTAATGTCATTCATACTTATTTTATTCTGCGGAGCATTAGCGTCGATATATTCAAAAATCGATAAGCAAGTCTGTGTTTACTTTTCTCGCAAAACAGTAAAGCAATAAACTAATAAATTTTATTGTATTGAATGAAATAGTCAACACGAAATTGTCTACAAATAAAGTAATTTGTTGTAGTATGTTGGAATAATTTTGCAAATAAACTTTAAAATCTTTTTTCTTCGTAGAATGCTCGCAAGAAATTTGCAGAACCGAGAAATCGTCTCTAACGCTGGCTACCAAAAAAACAAAATATTCCATTCTTTTAGCCTTAAAACTAAAATGATTTTAATGTAATTATCTGTAATTATAAACATATCAATATATTTCAATTATATTGATGTCAGAATATAATTTGCTTTCTGTAATTTAAATTAGCATCATGTAATAAACAATGATTAAGCAACCCGACTGACAATGAAGCAAACAGTAAAAATTCTTTATGATAAAATGTACATATTTAATATTTGATTTTCTAATTATGTGAAATGCAATTATCTATTTTTGCATATTAAATCTTTACGCAGGAAAATTTTAAAAACTTAAATAATTCTCTTTTGAGAATATCGTTAATACCAGCAAGAAATATGCCAAAATTACTACGGATTAAACTAACTTTAGATGTATTTATACATAAAAACATCTCGTACATTTATTAATATAAAGCAAATTATATAGCAGGCATTTCCATCTATACACATTATCAAAACAAAATTACACGTACGTGACTTCAGATAGACTTTTAAATAATAGAACAGACACAATAATTAGCATTGGTACAGAACTAAATTCTAAATAAAGGTTGTTTTTGATATTACAGCATAATATTGCTAAAAATAACAAGGTTTAACAACTACTCTACATTATCAAACCTTAATAGGATGGAAAAAAAAAATCAATATTTATGTTGTAAAGCTAATTTTAAAATAATTATAGAATAAAAATATAAAATTTATATATAGCCTACATTTAAAACATATTCTTCAGCTTTCCTCTTCAAATTAAATATGTAAATTATTTTGTTAACTTAAATCTGCCTTTACAATTAACTACATTTCTTATTAAAATAATAAACAACTTAAATTTTCTAATCCAATATTGCATGTGTTTTATATGCCGAACGTAAACTAAGATCTTAGCATTAAACAGAGATATAATCTAAACTTTAGATACGTACGATTCAGGCCAATATCATGATAAGTCACAATAGCAGGTCGATTCCGTTCTCCCTGGACGGCAACCATCATCGTGCCAAAGGGAGTATCAACCTTATCTTCCTGAAACGAGAATGACGCCTCTTAGAGCAAGTATTATCGTTAATAATATTTTATTATTATAACAAGTAAACTTAGAACTAACCTGAGTGTACGAGTCGCTTCTGGAAAGCGAACGCATCAGGGGCTGTCGAGACTCTATATTTTTTAATTCTATGTCATCCATTTTGATTTTTATGCAATCAAAGTTAAGTCTAAAATTAATACAAGATTTCATTATTAAAGCTGCCAATAACAAGATAATTTATATTTGCAGCAGTCAAAACAATTTTTATGTAACTCTTTCTACGAGTGACAGAGTACAATTTAGCTTGTTTCTACATATTTTATATATATAAGTAAAATCCCGGTATAGTGGAACACGCAACGTCGACAATGGAGTTGAAAATTAGGCAAATTAAGCTAATTACCATCTTAATTGTGAGCATTGAACTGTACACATTTTGTCTATAGAAAATTTTATTAATTAAGATTATTTCTTCCATTTTTCTTTTATTGATTACAAAGCCAATTATGAAACCTAAACCTTAACCTCTAAATATTTAAGGAAAGACTGAAACACAATTAATCGTACTTAATACACGCTAAATAAACATCAATGAGCCATATCCTTCTGTCAATTATAAATAAAGGTAAGTTTGTGGGTTGAATCAAATAATATAAAATACAGAAAATTATTTAAAATATAACAAAATCACATACAGTTTTTATGCTATATTATCTTATTTATAATGAAATATAGGTCTGTAGTGCTAACCATGTTTTATATGTTTTGATATTTGCAGATTTTTCATTCGATGATGGAGCATTATATAATGCAGTTAAATGCATTTTCACTATCATTATTATTATTAACAGGTGTGCTTGAATCATTTTTTTCCCTCTATATTACTCATAAAAATCTGGAACACGAGACAATTGACATATTTAAATAGAATAAACTTGAAATATTTACTTTAATATAAAATACAGTAACTGATTAAATATAATTTCCAATAAAATAAATCAAAATAAACATTATAAACTGAAATTCCTTATATATGTATACATTTTATATTACTACAATGAAACTATGTTTAATTTGTCTAACATTAGTGAGAGAATTAATATAAGAGCAAACTGAATGGTAACAAACTCAAACCAAAACTTTCCATATCCAGTAAGGAATTTATAGCAGAACAATTTAATTAACCATTTCAGGTTCCAATTACATAAAAAACAGATTAAGATTCTAGAACATCACTTATATGTAAATGACGTTCTAGAATCTTAGTTTCTTTATACATAATTAAAACCTGAAGATGGCTGATCAAATAGGCCAAAATATTTGTTATCCAGTAAAGAATTTATGGCAGAATATGTCAGATTTTGTTTCTAACATAACAGAAATGGTTAAACAGCCAAGATATCAAACTATCATTCTGAGGACTCTGGATTGAATCCAGACAAGCAATTCCCCAAAATGTTTTCATGGGCAGCCTATCCCAGGTACGTTAGGCCTCGTCTCTCACACAACCAAGCACCCCCATTGTGGCCTGGCTAAACAAATGAAGAGTACGAAAAAAGGCCCTCTTAGTGCACGCAGACTAGGGTTAAAAAAAAGCCAAGAAACTGCACCGATTATCGTTAATATATACAATAAAACTATGCATTAATACATCTACTTTATGCGTAATATAAAACTAAATTCTGTTGCTAAATCAGTTTTATACTGAATAATAAAAGCATCAATTCGATATTTTGCATTACAAAACAATAAATGAATAATCATCATCTGATTTCTTTACAATAAGGCTGTTATATATATATATATTATTTTACAATTAAATAATTCCATTTCAAGAAGCAAAATAATGCCAATATAATTATATTTTTCAATATCTTTATTAAAAATTATTAGATTAAATGCTGTCAAACTGGTGACCTATTCAAAACATTGCTGTATATATAAATGCAGTTAAATATGACAGAAGCTTAAATAAAATCAGAATAATTTAACATATTAATTACATTCATAAACTGTATTACATATCTATTTATTTAAAAATTTACGACCTGTTAGCTAGCGTAACAAGATCTGAAGATTTATTCGAGAAGCTTCCTAAATAATAAATCAATCAATTGCTACTGCATTCAGTTTTTTTTTTCTTGTCAGAATGGAAAGTTTTTAAAGAAAATATTTAATTTTAATCTAATGAAAATGCATATTTTGGATTAGAATTTCTTAAATTCACTAACTAGAATATATATTTATATATAATTGATTACAAGAAAATATTTAAAATCAAGCGTTCTCTTTTTTCTAATACGAAATGAGAAATTTTATTAATTTAACACTATTTTTATTCAAAATATAAATATACAAGATGAATCATAGAAGTTTACATATGTAGTTACATTTGTTTTGATATATAAACTGCTGTTATATATATAAACATGAACTTTTATGGAAATTCACTTCAGGATTTCTTACTTTTAGTTAACATTCTGCACATAAAATTAAATAAACAATAAATCCGCAACAGATTGCGGCTCGAGAACTCGAGGAAGGTACCAATTTACCCGAACAAACTAAGATTTCAATGCGAAAATTTTAAAAAATTCTCCTAAAAGTATGAAAGACTAAATAAATTGTATAAATATACAATTAAGTATGATATCTCTTTGTACACGAATACAATTTTTCAGATATATTCAAGTGTTTTCTTTAATTTATGTAGGTCGACAAATATTTATTTAATTTTTCTTGTTTTTTTAGGAGAATTTTACAAATTTCCACATCAAGATTCCAGTTTGTACTAGTAAAATGGTGTCTCTTCCTCAAGTTCTGAAGCTGCAATCTGTCAATTTTATTCCATTCATTTAAATTTTTCTGTGCAAAATGTTGAGTAATGAATTTTTAAATAATTATTTATTTATTTCTTCTTATTTTTAGGAGAATTTTGAAGTTTTTCACATGAAAATCTAAATTTGTTTTGATAAAACTTCAGCTTCCAAGCTGCAATCTGTCTCAATTTTATTTTTATTTAAATCTTCTGTGCAGAACGTTGAGTACTGAATCCACGTCATTTTTTTTAAATTATTATTTTATTTTTTTGTGTAATTATAAATACAAAAGATCTTGTATGATGTAAATACAGTACAACAGAGCAGCCTCCATTGAGAAGACGGTGCGTTCAGAAAAAAATTCCAAATGCTCCAATTACGTCATTAACCATGTTAATTTCATCGAAATCGCTAATTAAATTTTACACCTAATTATATCTACGTATAAATATTTATTAGACTTTTTTCAATCCTTTTATCAATTTTTAATTGTATTTAATAATTAAATAATTATATAATAAATAAATAAATGAAAATAAATACCTGAATTTGTTGGAAGTATTCTGCAAATGACGCCGCAATGACACAAAGAACACAGTCTGATAACGTCACTCGTTCTTGTAGATATTGACCAATAGACGATTCGCTCCTTCCTCGCCTCTTATTGGTCGCCGGCGTTCACGTGATGAAGGTGTGTGCGCCTGAAACTGATTGTTTACAGTTTTGATGCTCGTTACCACGTGTTCGTTTGCCATAATATTTTATCGTCGTTTCCTACGTGCTGTCGTTTATTTTATTATTAAGGCATAATAAAGTGATTTAAAATTTATTTATTTACTTTTTTAAATAATTTCGCGTTTAAATTTAATTGATTTTTTTAAAATTAATTTCACGCTTGGGTGAGTAAAATAAGCATTAAAAATACGTAAAGAATGGACATTTAATCAGTGTTTTAACCCGGTTAAGAACGAATTTTGAAGTCGAATCAATTGTTTATTAAATTTCGAGGGTCCTTTCCACGGTTTCGCCTTAATAGCTGTCCCATAAATACCAATTGTAGGGGGGGGGGTGTAACATCCTTTTCCTTTCCAATCGACTGCAACACCTCCCTCAACAGGAACTTCTGCCAAAAAGGTGACCTTCAAGATACAAATATCCTCCATAGCGCTCAAACAAGATTAGAATTACAACCATCCATTTTTGCCAGGGATAGCTTGAATATAACGCAATTTCTATCTACGATGTTTTTAACCATTTAATACATTGCCACACATTTACTACCAAGTAAAATAAATAAAATCGTATCATCGCTTTATTGGAGTGGTTGTGTGTCACAAGGGAATCCCGACAAATATAAAAATATCGACTTTCTTCTGCCGCATATAAGCGATAAACTAGCAGTAATTGTAAGGTCATCACCCTTTCATAAACACCTCAGAAGAAGAAAAAAAAATACGCTTCTTCACTCAATTTTAACAAATCTATTGAGTTTAAGATAATAATTTAGTAAGGTAAAACAGGTTTTTATTTAAATTTACGCCAGTTTCGTTCGACAATGAGGAGTAAACTTTTAAAATGTAGTGTAATACAACACTATTTTTATATATAGTAATATTAAAATATTTTAAAGAAAGGGCTGAATAACTTACCAGGAGTTTTTAATTAGCGTAAATGACGTTAAAATTACGCATTAATTAATTAGTATTGGAGTGTCATTCACTAAAATTACTTCTGATTTAATTACAGTATGAGTATTTATTATATTAAGTTTATATTTTATTACGAATTTTTCTTGATATTTTTATATAAATTTACTTGTTTAATGCAACATAAAATATTAGTTTTAGCAATTATTAACACTGGAAAAAATATAACAATGTAAGATTATTAAAATTAAAGCTTCTTATTATATATAATAAATATTTAATAATGAGGTAAATACTTTTGCTTGAATTCATACGTTAATTGCGTGATTATATATATTATATTATTCCATTTATTTTATGTAAACTTTTGTTAAATCATAATTGGCTTGTGCACTTGGACTTGATTCATATCAATTTTAATTAATAATAGGAATAATCCACAAAATAATTAGACTTATTAATCAATTTTTAAATGCTTAGTAAACATTTAAAGGAGAAGTTTTTTTTAAAAAAAAGAAATATCAACTATCAATTTTAAAGGAGGATAAAATTAAATATTATGCCTACAAAACCATAAATACGGTATTTATTGTAACGTAGAAATGTTCTTGTCATGCATCACCAGTAGTTGATAACTCGAGTTACAGAACCGTAATGTATCTGAGCTATTTTAAAAATTGAAGGTTTGTAACAAAGTTTCTATAGTAACTCCTATAGAAAATCGTTATTTTCAATAGAAAGTGATCTATTCTATATCCGATAATAGCTTCCAACTGCAGACTAAGTTATAAATGCACTAGCAAATAAACTGCAAATCGACCTTAATAGAAGAGGTCACTTCAACATTAAGTCTATAATTTTACCGAGAGGCCCACAGGATTTACCAATTTAACATTTGCAAGAAACTTCCTTCCTAATGGTGTAATTAAATATTTAGAAAAGTAACAGAAACTCGGCTATAAATCATATTTTTAGTGTAGAAATTTAATTATTTTTTTTTCGAATTTTTAACTGAGCTACAATTAATCAATCATCTATCTTAGTTACAATAAAAATTGACTGCAAGCTCGACAATTAGAATGAAGCAACCCAACTGAGAGATTAAAATGTAAAAATAAAAACAGATAATCCTATAATTTTGTTTAAAATCCTTCCTTCGGTTGGACTATTTCCAGTTCCTAATTCTGGATATTGGGAATGCGGGTAAATTAATAGCATTTTATTTTTAAACGTCAGAAAAAAAACACACTTACTATATTAAAAACTGAGGAGCTGTAAGCTCCGTTAAAAAAAAATTATTGTGAGTATTTATCATCATAAAAATTAACTAATTAGATAACCTACAGCCTGCACGACACATGGAATAACCTATATACATAACAATAAAGATTGCATACGTGCTAGATCACACGTCTGTGAAAATTATAGGCCAACATGCCGTAAATTTAACATCTCGTATCGCCGAATATCTAAAAGATTTATTAGAAATTTTTCATTTATTTTCCTATGTATGAGTGTCGAAACAGTTTCCTCCTGAAACCGTATTTCCACCTTATAATATGCAACAGTACAGGTTGGCATCAACAAGGTTATATTTCGCAATAGGAACATTCCATTCAACTTGCTAATTTCTGCAATAGTAGTAGTATTTTAGTTCCTTTAACTTATCGAGCGTAAACTTTAAATAAGCTTTTAAAAATCATCCGGTTTGCACATCTAAGTAGGCCATGGTTGATTAGTACTTTAAAAAAAATAAATAAAATATGCAGTCTGTCTTCCAATTTATAAATTAATCTAGAATATTCTAGAGTTTGTGTAGTTTAACTCTTGTATTAATCCCGTATAGAAGATAAATGGTGAAGAAAAGCAAACAACTATCGATTCGCGCGCCATGTTAATGAGACATAAAAGTCGCAACGTCTACCTTATCCTTGCCATCTCTACTTCATTATTTTCGGAAATAAATGGCGAACTGATTTAATAGAATAATAATAAAGTTATAAATAAATAAATCGACCTTGCAATTGTGTAAATACACATCCTTAACTTGCAGTCACCTTAGGTACAAGGCTACCTTTTTTAGTTACTTATTTAACTAGTCGCTAGTGTAAACAAACACGCTGAGAACTTCTAAGGAAAGAAAAAAAATCCGTAAATTAATAAAAATTTCATATTTATTCAAGTTCTTTTCTTTATAAAATACTCGATATTTGTCATAGATTATTTTAAAAGATAACAGACAACATTAATTAAACACAAAAAATAATAATAATAAAACAATAACACGCCCGAATACATCAATCATTTGTGACGTTCTCGACTTGGACGGTTTGGCCATCTACCGAACAAAATTGCAATTAATTGGTCCCACTAAATTCTGTCTTCTTTTAAGAATATTTTTTAAGGCATACGCACGTGCCCCTCGAAGTCGGGCCTCGTATCATTGCTCACGAGTGTTTTTTTTTCTTTTCGCTCCCTGATACAGGGTACTACATATGTATAATGTTCAAACATAGCCGCCGCTCCGCAAATTCGCTAGGGCTACGTCATACGGGGGTGGACTTTGTTCGTATTCATATGGATCCTTCTTCACCACGCTGTCGTAGGCGGGAGGCGGTGAAGGCGTACCTGGAATCACGTGATAAGTTTGTGCCGTTAACGATGATGTGGATATGACGTGAATCTGAAATTACAGTCAAAATTTAGGAAAAAAAATAATAGTATATATATACACAATAAAGCATTTAACATATTTCTTCCATAAAATAATTTTGAAAAAAAATATTTAAAGTAGTTTACGATGTTTATGATTCACAAAAGAAAAGAAAATAAATTATTTAAACTGTTCAATTTTAATAAGATTAATTTTATAAAATTTTAAATATATTTGACGTTATTATTTAAATATAAAACTGATATAAGAAGTTTAAAATCAAATTTCACAAATGAAATTCATAATAATTTACAAGATGGCGCTAATTAATTTATTATATTTTTTTTCAAATTAATGGCAGATGGCGCCACAACGTTTATAATTTGAAAAAAATAACACAGTAATTGTAATTAGCGCCATCTGTCATTAAGTAAATTATCTATTTTTAAAATCGTGTTTTCAAAATTATTTTTAAAAAATAAATTATTATTTTTTCTTACTTGTTGTAAATGTGAATGATCTCTTATTCTTTCGCTATCATCTAACGATATCGTATCTTCTCTTAATTTTTTTTGACAACAATAACATAAAAGGAACAATAAAAAAGTACTGCCTCCAAACATCGCCCTGCAAAGCCATAAATATGAATTTTGTTATTATAAGAGATTTATCTCATTCCCGATCCACCCCTAATTCGTATCAATAATCAATGGTATCGTCCCTCTTCGGGCGTGGTTCGTCTTTTCGATCTCGCTTATGATTGGATAATTATTTTAAGTAGACATTAACCGTATTAATTAGATGAGTTTTTCAAAATTAAATTATAAATATTTATATTTATTGTTACAATATTAAATTCATTAACTTTAAAAAAAAGTAAAAATTAAAATTAAATGCGTAATATTTTTTTAAAAAAATTTAAATATTAAAGCCAGACAAACCGGCGCCAATAGCGCCTCCTACATTTTAAAAAAACATGCACACTATTTTGTAATTAATAAAAAATTAACAAAAAAATTAATTATATAATAATTTGTTTCATTTTATGTAATATCTACGAATACGGTTGAGTGTTTTTTTAATTATACATTATTAATAATTAATATTCACGCTAATTTTATTTATATATTCAAATTTTAATCTCAATTAAGAAAACGAGTGACGTATATACTCTATAAATTAATCTCGAAACGGCTCGTTTAGCAATTGTTAAACTAATTTTTAAAAAAATAAAACGCTTTTGGTTTAGTGTTTACGTGTAAAATTTATATTTTTATAAACTTCGAAGAAACACCTGAGGCGAGATTAATTTACTGTAACTGACTTAGAGTCACGTGGCCGCATTATTACTATCGTAATCACAAATTGATCGAGCGATCCTTCTCGTACTCTTACCGGTCGATCCTTAGAACGTCATGCTTTACTAATAAAAATTCCAAACATATTAAACTGCCGAAGCCAAAAAAAATAAAATGACGAATTAAAGCCTAAAATCGCGATAAGAAACGTACGAATATTTTGCAATAATTTTTTTTAAAAATATTTTCAAAAAAAAAAACTCTAATCAACGTTCACTTTAGTTTGTATTGCCGCAGTTTCTCCTTGGTAAAAAAATAAGTAGGAAAGAATGTATTATTATTATTACATACCCCGATACACGTGTCCGAAATTACACGCTGTCAATATTAATTAAGTAATGAGCTGTTGGTAAATATTCAAAACGTATTGACGCTAAATTAATGTTTAAACATGGAGTGCATGCGCTAATTATTGTTAGCTTTAATGTTAAAATTACTAATAGATTCCTGGTTTAGGTTGGGTCTACACTTTCTTCCGAAAGGGGACTTTTTATTTAAAAAAAGTTAATTTAAAAAATAATAATAATAGAAATAAACCAAGCCGGACGTCATAGCAACGTCCACAAATCGACCTTTTGTTGTAATAAATCCTGAAGAAAATTGCTGTTTTAGAAAGACGAGGATAGTGTTTGACAGGACTTACCATGCTAAAGGTATATTAACGCTTCCGACTGCGTGCCTGTCGGCCAATTTACCACTTCCCATGATACGAGGGAGACTAGGAGAACGTTCCAGCTTGCTAGTTTGTACACCGGACAGGTGAGACAGCTGGTTGTCTTACCTGTAGCGAGTTATCCAATCAAAAGCCAGAGCTCCGAACCACTCCGATAGGACAAGCCGACTTCTGCCGATAGATTCGAATTTTAAAATAAATAAATAAATAAATACTCACATAAATACAATGAGAGAATATGAACCGAATAAACTAGCCTCCATATTACGAATTGCGCGTCCTGTAAAATTGTTAGGAAACATATTAGAAACTGAAAAGGTCAAAGGAAACGTTTATCGGAAAGTATTGTGACGTCAGACGTTTAGTATTACGCGAAAATATGTAAAGTTGGGTAAAATTATTAGTGAATTGCGTATTCGTTCCTTTTTATTTTTTTTCCAGAATACGTTCGAAATATTATTTTGTTAAGTCGATTAAGTAATTTATTCATAAGTCAAATTTAGTTGTAATTTTAATCAGCAGATGGAGGCAGAAGAATTATGAGGAAGTGACGTCATTGGGATTTTGTCGTAGAATATGTAACAGTAAGTTTCATAAGAGAAATTTCTAATTATTACTTAAATGTTTACGTATAAATTATTGTCGGGAAGTCATTCTTCGAGTTTTATAACTTCCGTAATAATTTCTTTATTTATCCTTAAAGTTTTTATTTTATTTAAAAAAATACGAAACTAAATGCACATTAATTAATAATTAATTATTTAAATTTAAATTACCTTTACAAAATTTAAAATAAAAAAAGAAACAACTCAAATAAAAACTTATTCCTAATTTCCCTACATCCCTAAATCGTCTGATAAAATATTCTGTAAATTTCCCTAATTTCTTTATAAGTTAGGGAAAAAATCGAATAATTTCGGACGTCGACCCTAAACGATTATTGACCACTTTCAAACTAAAAAAAAAAAAAAATAAAATAAAATAAAATAAAGCTTAAATTATTTAATAATGAAACTATTTTTATAAATATTCCTATCGAATTTAATATGTTTGAATCGTTATAAATAATCGAAGTAATATAGGGATAAATTCAATAGCCTGAAAGAAAATCCGCCATTTTGATTTGAAATTATTACTTCCAATTGGCTAATTGTTGCCGCTTTTATAGCAATACCGTAATAATAAATGTATCAATAATAAGCGTAATTCTGTGACGAAAGAAAGAGGAAGGCCCTCTTTCTTTCGTCACGGAAGGGCTTCTTGTGTAGACCCATAAGAGAAGGCCCTTCTGTGACAAAAGACAAAATACCTCTATTAAATAGAGGATTCTATATACAGTACACGAGAGCTCTAAAGGAACCTTAAAGGTAATGGGGAGCCGAAATTTATATTAATTTTATGAGGCTAATTACACTTTTACGTCAATTTGACGTCATCGCGACATATCTGTAATGTAAACTCGTACATAATGACGTCAAATTGACGTAAAAACGTACAAAAAGAACACGCTTCTAGATAAAAGGCGGGTGGTGTTTAGAAAGAGGGAGCTAACGGAGGCATTTTATGGCCCCGAATGTATTAGGGCCAGGTAATTTAACTTTTTACGTGAGATAAATGTAGTATAAATGAAAGCATCGTTTGTTAAGTAGTGAAATGTGCGATTTTATTGATTTATTGACATATTTTTATGGCTTTCGTAGGGGTTGGAAGTCCACGTTTGTGTCTAATTCGGACTATATCGCGCCTCTCTCGAGCCCTGATTAATGCTCAGTTCTTACTTTCTTGGCTGTTATATATAACAGAAGGAAAGTATGGCGATCCGTCAATAAATGACCCCGAAGTTTTTTACTTTTTCGTACTCGGGATAATCTTGAAACGTCGAGAAATGAAAAAAATTCGGGGGTTCTGTATGTATGAATGTTAGCGTGTAGACCAATGTGGGAGATACGATTTTCTTCACCCACTTTGAGGCTTAATAACTCCCGTGCCTTTTGTCCAAATTTTCTAAAATTTTGCAGGGAAGTTCGTGTGTTAGGAACATTGATCCTATTAAATTTCGGAGGTTAAAGGTCAAGAGGTTGGAGAGATACAGGTGATCACTTTTCTCAAGTGGAGTCGGACTTAACGATTTTACTTTTATTTTTACAAAACTCGTCTCGACTCTCAATATTAATCTTTTTGCCATTTTATAATAATTAATAATATAAAAAGTTTTGTAGATAAAATATCATAACAGATGGCGCCATACGCAATTTAAAAATTATTTGTCGGGAAAGTTACGCAACTCGTTGTTGGAATTTCTTTATTTCTAGTTTGACTTATATCAACTGAACTTTTTAAATAATATTTAGACAGAAATTTCTTTATGCTAAGTCATTATTGTGGAGATTTATAGACATTGCAATAAAAGGTTATATAACGGAGATAATAGATTTCGAAAGTTAACTAAAATGCTTGTAATATATCAAATTAAAATTATTTTCTTTTTAAACTGTTGTACCTTTACGTGTTTAAATATATAATCATACAATAGATTAATTTATAGTATGTTAATTATGTTTTTTTTTTAGGTGGAGAAGTGAGTGATTGCACCCAATACTCTGTCAATGGGCGCTAGAATTATTATTATCGTTATTTATGGTAACAAAGCTCATATTTCCTTTATAAATTTATAATTTAAAGGGTAAAGTGTTAAAAGAAAATGAACTTACTTTGTATAGAATTCCTACTCTAGCAAAAGTAATTCTCTATCATAGCTATGGTAACAATGGTAGCTTGATGAATGTATTTTACTGTACTAACCAAGCTTATAATTTAGTTAAAAAAATAAAATACAGTACTTTTAGGTAATAATAATAATAATACAAATAAAACACAACATACAAATTAATGATTTCTTTTCTTTGTGATTTGTTAATTGATGACACAGCCTATTTTTGAATCCAGGTATGATGTTTTAATTTCTAATTGCATATAAATTATTAAATTTATAAGAAAAATGATTACTTTTTACACATTTTTAATGTCGTGAGTATCAAACAGGATACGTCTGCTATTCTGTTTTGCATATATACTGGTGCCAAACAACATAGCAGACACACACGCCTAGTCTGTGTGTGTAAGTAAATCATTTGTCTCGAAAAGTTCAATGTGTACTTTGGTATGCAATATCTTTCATTCGCTTAGCAATTAAAATTAAAAATAAAATCTCCGGATACAAGAATCTATGCATATATAAACAGTGCTTAACACGATAAGAATCTGGAAGAGGTAATTGCCCCCTCTTCCCTTTCTTCCTGTACTATTAACCGAACACCTCGAAATGATTTTTTTAAATATATAAATTACTAAATTCGTTTGTTTTTAAATTTCGAAAAATGCCAACTCATACCTTTAATGACAAGTCATTTTACGTGTCTTTAACTTTTGCAATCCTCCTGCAGCTTCTTCCTTTTTTATCCTTCGTTAATTTAAGCAGTTTAAACGTGTTACTTAAGTAGTGTAGTAATAAATACTTTAGATTCTTTACAAATTCATTTATGGTACTAGTAACTAGGTTAAAGGAAGATAAAAACAGTTATAAAACATACCTGTGTGTGTGTCTCTCTCTCTTTCTTATACAGAATAATAAAACTGCTTTTAATTGTAATATTAATTAATTATCAATGACTTGACGTTAATTAAATATTTCGATCTTATTTCCGCCATTTCACACCTTTATAATAGTTACTAATAAAGAAAAAAAAAGTCACCTGTCGTGATACTAAAACCTGTTTAAGATGGACTCGCACGGTATTTTGGTTTCCGTTTTAAACAGGTTTTACGGTATATTAATGTAATACAAAGTATCGATTTTAAGGTTACTTCTGGACTTTCATATTCGTATAAATACGACTACACGCAGTGCTTAATTTTTAATTAATTACACGTTGACCCTATTATGAATCAGCCAGCACTTCCTAAATTATTATGAAGTAATTGCTCACCCGTAGGCTAAAAACATGATAGGAAGAGAAATTAGGATCCACTTTTTTTTAAGTCTGATCTTTCTAAATTTATGAATTTAACCTACTTC
Source organism: Centruroides vittatus (assembly GCF_030686945.1). NCBI lineage: Eukaryota > Metazoa > Arthropoda > Arachnida > Scorpiones > Buthidae > Centruroides > Centruroides vittatus. The sequence continues at coordinate 399,033 of NW_027120776.1, forward strand.
TTTTGGAAGAGTCAATTGCTAATTTGACGATTCTCTTCACTCCAAAATTAAACTTTATCGCGTAAAAACGGCTTTAAATGCCAAACTTTGCAGATAAATTTAAAGAAAAGCTGACCTTCTTTTGTGTTAATTGTCCAAAATTAGATTTAAAAAATGAATTACGGGATGAAAAGTAGGTTGAATAAGTTATGATAAAAATCCGGCAACGAGTTGTATAACTTTCCCGGCAAGAGTTAAAAATTGTGCTGCGTCGATTTTATTTTTAAAAGTTTTTATATTACTATGTTATATAATGGCAATAATCTTAATTTTGAGGGTAGAGGTGAGTTTGGTTTTTTAAAAAATTCTAAATATTAATAACGAATAAAATATTCACTAATTTCGACCCCACTCCAGACACTACGCGTGACTCCTCTCTATTTCCTCATTCCCTCGACCTTTAACCCTCAAAATTTAACAACATCTATCTCCTTAATACACAAACCGCCCGGCAAAATTTCAGAAAGTTTCGACAAAAGGCACAGGAGTTATTAAGCTTCAAAGTGGGTAAATCGTGCCCCACGACACACACTAACATTCATACATACAGAAAACATTCTCGAATTTTTTGAATTTCTGGACGTTTCAAGGTGTCCCGAGCCCAAAATGGTGGGATCTTGTGATTATTAATTTAATACAAGAATGAAATGCCTATCAAAACATGCTTTACGACTATCTCATTCCGTTTGGTCATTAATTGGAGGAGATTGGCTCTTCCAATGGGATAATGCTCTGTGCCACGCAGCAAAGGTAACCAAAGACTGGTTTGTCAAAAAGAGGATTAATGTAATGAACTGGCCACAGTACTTAATAGGATGTTGGTTCCTTTTCTTGCTAACCAGAACAGGCTGCACCTGGAAAGTTGTGGATTCTATGAGGTTTTGTAGGTGTCCAGTGAGAGTTGGAACCATAATATCACCAGTTCTTCCAGAATCCTTCAGTTCTTGCAAATTACGTGGTTTTGGTGATGAATCATAAACTCGGTTCTCCAACTCAAACTAATGTGCCAAGTTAGATTTATATCAAGAGATTTATTAATCGTGATCCTTCGGACCAGACAATTTTCTTCCATTCCTCACCAGTTCAATTTTGATGTTGACGTGGCCACTAGAAGCGCTATCAGCGATAAATATTGTTACGCGGCTGTGTAGACCCATACTCAATAAACAGTGCGTTCTGGCACACTCGCTCCATCATCACAATTGAAACTGTGAGAGATTTGTGCCACAGTAGCCCTTCTGTTTTTCTACACAAGACAACCTAAACCGACCTCTTTCGTCAATGAGGTGTGGCCGGCCCACATTTTACCAATGGTTCGTTGTTTTGCCATGTTTGGACCATTTGTGATTGACTCTTACTACTGATAAGTGCAAACAACCCACGAGCTTTGCCGTTTGGTGATGTTAACACAAGACATCTGCCTATCAATTTGGCCTTTGTTGAAGTCAGATGAATACCATTTGCATACCATAAGAACTAATACTTGTGCAATATTCTGTCAGATGTTATACACCATTTAATAACCTGATACACGTCACTGTGTGCCTAAGAACAGTTCTTTCATTGACAAAAGGGGTAGTCATAATGTTTTGGCTGGCCAAGTGATAAAAACTATATTAAGTGCTTATGAGATAATGTGTAAATTGACAGTAATACATAGTAAAATCTGCATAAACACTGTACCGGTTTACACAGGTTTTACTGTATTATTTATCAATTAAAATGTTGAGGATTATATTGATTGATAAATAACCTTACATACATAAATAACACGAAAATAATGACTGTACTTATAAAAATCTCAACATACCTTACTGTCAGTTGATTAAAACTGAATACACAGGATATTATTTGGCTTCGTAAGTTGATAATTCTTCACATAAATCTAATAAATCTTTCATTTTATAGATCAATCGTTAAATAAACCACTCATTTTTCATGTTTATCCATCAGTTATTATGGAGTATAATTTCACCTCCGTATTATTCCTATTGGATCAAGTAACAGAATGTATAGTATTTGTAAATATTATAAATTTATACATGAATGCAAGTATTTTATTACTCATTACTTTATGAGTAACGGGGTTTGAGTAATAAAATAAAATTAATTTTTTAACTTTAAATGTTTAATCAATATTAATTGTTTAGTCTTGACATTACTAAACACTGGTAGTTAGTGTGTGTTCGCGCCTGGCCGACGAGCTGGCCACGTGCAGTTTTCCGGGTTATCTTCACGTTTTTAACACCTAAATAAGGTTCAGTTTCCATCAGAAAGTTTTCCCAGGAGGCACATTCACGTCAGTTCACCCGTATGTTGCGTTGCTGTTAACAAATAAGAGGGAAGAAATGGGTATTCAATGCCTCTTGCCTACAATAAACAATTAATTATTTACTAATAAAGCAGTCTCTCCCTATAACTGGTTGAAAAGTAATTTAGTCTGGCTTGACAGCTACCAATTTATGTTGAAAAAACTATATACAAGGTAAACACAGCAATCTTCGACCGGATAAGCTACCATACAATGAAGTGTTTTGCCTGCAATGTGTTTACCTTCAGCTAAATTTTATCGATTGCAGATAATTTTCTATTTTGTAAAGTGTGCTGTTACGTTAGGTGTCAAATATCGAGTTGTTTTCTATTGCTATAGTACATTTGTAAAACTAACGTCAATTAAAAGTTAGTTTTAATTAAATTAACAGATCTAACATTCGATATGCGCTAATAATTGACCAATAGATCAAATGTCAGTTTTTAAATGAATAAAGTTTATGTGATTTGGAAAAGTAAAGGGATTAATAACAGTTATTTAATTTACAAAAAAAAAAGGTTTTAAAGTTTCTTAATTAGAAAACCATCCCGTCAACACCTCGGGAACTAAGGTGTGACAGAGACAAGTTCTTATGGTCAAGGGTGTAAGGTTACATACTCAATTCTCCGCTGCAGTGCCGTAACTAGCCATTCCTGTACCCTGTGCAAGAATTTGCATTTAGGCACCTTAATTAATTAGGTTTGAAAAAATAATAAAACAAATACATGCATTTTGGGCCCCCCTTCCGAGTGGTCCCTGTGCGGGTGCACCTGTTGCACCTGCCTAGTTACGGCACTACTCTGCTGATGCCCATGTGTAAGTTACTGATACTGAATGTAGTATCATTCACTACATGTCTTACAATAGGTCTTACAATTATAATTGGGAATCTTAATAAAATGAAAACAACAACAACAAAAAAAAAATATCCAGTAAGGACTAGCTAACGTTCCCGGTTGTTTTGAGATTTTATTAAAAATATAACTTTTATGATGTTAATAATATAAATGAAATTATATGTGGGATCATCTGTTACGATTTTTAGAAACTTTTTATATTATTAATTACTAAAAAACGGAAGAAAGCTTAATTTTCAAGGTAGGGACAAATAATAAAAGAGATTGTAAATGCTAACAACGAGAAAAATAGTCGTTAAGTCCGACCCCACTGGAGACACGACACGTGACTCTTTCTATCTCTCCAATTCCTTGACCTTTAACCTCCAAAATTTAATATCATTAAACTCCTTAATACCACAACCTCCATGCAAAATATCAGGAACTTTCGACAAAAGATACAAAAGTTATTAAGCTTCAAAGAGATGAACAAACTCGTGTCTCTCACACACTAGTATCAATACATACAGAAAAAAACTAATTTTTTTGCGTTTCTCAACGCTTGAACGTGTCTTAAGTCCAAAAATATAAAAATTTGGAGGTAGATAAAGATCAACACAAAAAATAGAGACGACAAAACGCCCGTCTCTAGCCAAAATTAATATTAACGCGTAATATAGTACTTCATATATAGGAACATTCGGTTTTCATCAGAAGATCATATATAGTTAATCGGGTCCTCACGCCCTTAATATTTCCATATATGGTCTCGAATTTCGTCTATCTGACTGCCTTCTCGAGATTAAGAAAGGACAGACCGACAGACGGACGAAAGTGAAAATTTACAGCCCTAGAATTTTTTTTTTTAATTTTAGCTCAATTGACTATTGATAATATATTTAAAATAATTCGATCGGTTTAAATTTGTACACAACGGTTATTTAAAAAAGAATTTAAATTCAATTTAAATTATGGAACGAGATATTGATAAGAACGTTTAATTCGAATATATGCGAGATGAAAATGTATTGGCATACCTTATTAATAAAAATAGGGCTAATAACTCTGGTGAATGTTTCCAGCCAAACCATATATGAAAATATATACAAAATAGGTAAACACAATTTCATAACGGTAAACTTTAGTTCAGTTAGATACGGGGAAATCAGTATTGCTTTCTATTCCCCGTTATTCGGAAGAAAAATCTTGAGACTTCTTGCCAATAGAAACTCTACCGTCTTTTCGGCAGCGACAAAAGTCTACCTGTGGACAGGGAAGAAAATACACAAGTATCACCTGAAAAACATTAGAAAATTGTTCTTTGTAGAAGGCAAAAAATTATTTGGATATTTCTACAATAATAACTTTACCGGAAGATTACAGATCCTCGACGACGTTTATTATGTCGAACCATATTATGATTATCTTTTCGATCGGAGAGATGCCGAACAATCCATGGTGTACAATTTGATAGATGTTACACACAGATTTGAACGGCAAAATAGAAATTCCATTTGCAACGAGGTAACGAACGACACCGAATCAGGAGGAACCGACTGTAATTACGTAAAACTGACGGAAAATATATTAAATGTTAAGAATAATAAAAGGTAAGGCTTACATACATTTATTACGTGTCATACGAGCATATTTTAAATTGATTATATGATTTATTTTGTAGCAATAAAAGGAGTTGCTCCTTAGAACTCTTGGCAGACCACACGTATTTTAAAAGAATGAATTATGACAGCGAGAAAGCAGTGGCACAGATGATGTTCTACGTCATGAACGCAAATTACATCTTTAAAGATTTAGACATAGACGAAGATGGAATTCCTGATAATATAAGGTTTAACGTGGAGAAGGTTACAATTTTCCAAGATGAAAGCAGCCCTAACTATCCTTTTCGGCCAAATATAAACTATACTCATGCGACTTATTTAGATCATTTAGCTCGATATTCTCATCCCTATTGCATGTTGATCTGCTTTTGTCATAGGGATTTCTGGACCAAATCGACGTATTCGGCGGGAAAAGTGAAAAAGCGAGGAGGGATATGTTCCCACGAAGGGTCTAAAGATGCCAAGATAATGAATAATGTGGGTTTCGTTACGGATATAGAAAATAGATTGCTATTGCCGAAAGTTGAAGTAGCCGCCAATGTACTACACCAATTGGGTCACGCATTTGGTTGCCCGCACGATCCTGAAAATTGTAAACGAGATGATGACAACGGACATTACATCATGCATCCCGACATTCCCCGTTGGATAACTTCAAGCAATTTGGAATTTTCTCCATATTGCAAGAGAAAAATCAGACAACACTTACAGAGGAAAGGTAAGGACAATTGAATGATGTCTGGCTTATTGTATTAAGAATTTCTATCAAATTATAAATTGTTGAAAGAAATGCGATAAATTTTGGAAAATCTTTCGTTAGATTTTGACTATTGAAGTGAGTTTTATTGCTGAGAAATTAGTAAAGGTGCTGTTGGAAAATTTACTTATGTTACACCCTTTCAATTCAATTGAACTCAATCTATTCGACATCGTGTATTTAGGCCGTTTCCGAATTTGGAAAACAATGCAGACAATAGGCAAAAATATTACATTTCATTCAGATGAACTGTTGTTATAGAATTAAGATAAGATTGTAGATGTTAATATGTTAATTATAACATCTAATGTATAACATTAGATGTTATAATTAAAATTGCAAAGCGTCAATTTTAGCTGGTTTATTTGTTTCGTGTGATATAGTAGTGATTGCTTTTTAATTATACTATTGAAATCTGTATAATTTTGCATTTGTTTTTTTAGAAATAGATTTCTGCCTGAAGACATTGCAAAGATCTGTGTGTGGAAACGGAATTGTGGAGGAAGGGGAATCCTGCGATTGTAATAATTCTACCGGTCAATGTGACATAGAGATGACGTGCTGTACGTCTAGAAACTCTCCATTACCCTGCACGATTCAAGAAGGAAAGGACTGTTCCCCCGCTTCAGACGAATGTTGCGATTTGAATTGCAAATTAAATACGCGCAACGACGTAAAGTGTTTCAGCAACGTACCGTGTTACAACACTTCTAACGTATGTAATAAAAAGTCGCCTTTTTGTCCGTTGATACTGGAGCCAGACCGATCACTGTGTTTAGGAACAGCCAGAACTTGTCGTTCCGGAAAATGCATCAGCGACGTCTGCGAAGATAATAAGCTAAAAAGTTGCAATTGTTTGCCTCTGAAATGGGAATGCCATGTTTGCTGCGAAAGTAAACCTAAAATCTGTCAAAGTGCCGAGTCTCTCGGTTACGTTCCCTCCAATCATCAACTGTACGTAAAAGCAGAAGGGTCGCATTGCGATAAAAATTTTGGGATATGCACGAGGTATTTGACGTTAATTACTTTTATTTTACCATATAATTTTATTCATATGTGATTATTCCCACAGTGACGGGTACTGCGCTTCGAAGAAAAGTTACACTGTATGGTACTATATTTCTCCGTTGCCTTTCATTGTACTAATGATTGTAGCTTTAGTATATCTTTCCGGAAAATCGGAGAACGCCGAAGACGTTCCAACGACCATACAAAATAAGGTGGTCAAATCTCAACAGAAATCTAACGAAGATAAGCCATCGGCAATTCAAAACATCAAACAGCGAATGTCTTCGTTGGGCATAAAAAAGTCCACGGAAGGTGCACAATTACCTACACAAGACGATGAAGAAACTCCTCGTGTCAAGAAAAGGACAAAATTGCCTATTAGAGTCAAGCAAAAGAAGACACCGGTGAAGAGCATCGAGCAAGAAATTCAGGACGTGCAGTCCTTAGACCAAAGCCAAGTCCAACAAGAAGAGAAATCGACTGATCGAGTAAAACGAGCCAAGAAAGTGAAAGTAAAAGTCAAGAAAAAGAAGACACAGACGTCATCAGATGATATAAATTGAATTATAATCACTTTAATTCGGTCTTATTCTAGCATTGTAATCGATTTTAATTTCTGTAATTAGAAATAAATAATTTTATTTGTGGTGGAAATTTAATTGTATTTTTTTGTTTTTGTACTTCTCACATAACTGCAAACTGCTGTATGAACAATATGCAATAAAAAATTGTAGACCTATAAATGTCTACTGTCGTCCGTCCGTCCGTCTTTCGTCAATCTCGAGAACGGTGTTAAGTAGATGAAATTCAATACAATACAATACAAGAAAGGTTGTGGACAGGTCAGTAACGCTCGAACGTAATTCATTTATCCCTGAAATTTTATTAAATTAAGTAAATTTATCTATTTTATTTATTTACTAAAATAAATAAAATCAAGTAAATTATTCTAATTCATAATAAACTTATTAAATTTAATTTTATTTTAAAAATTTAAATTCGAATAAATTAAATTAATGTTTTGATTTTCGTCCGGCAGAGGGAACTGGCGAAGATGAGTTTATGATAGCATATATTCACGTGATCTATCAGCTGTGACGTAAAAATATGTCCATCTCAGGGGTCAAAGGTGAGACGATGTATGGGATTAGGAGAATCAGTAAATATGATCGTCTTGCGGTAAGAATATTTGAAATTTAATTGTATATTATCGTAAATTCAAACGTTATAGCTTGCCCTTTAACTGCATTCAAGGGCAGAATAGGAAATTGAATGAAGTGTGTAGCAGTAAACTTATTACACAGTATTTAGAATGTAAACAACATGATTAATGTGTAAAAAATGTAATAAATTTGTGGGTAATTTCCTATTTTACCTTACTGAAATTTGTTTAAGTTAAAGTTTTTTTAAAAAAAACTTTTTAAAAGGTTAACGTAACCCTTGGTGCCAAGATGGCGGCTCGTCTCTGATTCCAGCAAGGAAACAGTAGGACGCACGTTCTAACCTAACCTAACCTATTCTAATAATTTGGTTACTAATAATTATGGTAATTAGAATAGGTTAGGTTAGGTTAGAACGTGCATCCCATTGTTTTTTTGCTGGAATCGGAGACGAGCCGCCATCTTGGCACCTAAAGTAACATTAATGTTTATTTTGAATGTATTTTTATAAAAATTATTCTTGGGAGATGGTTTTTTCAATTCGCTCATTTGATTTTAATGGTTCGTATTGATCCGAAGAAAGTTTGAAAAGTTTTTTGTAAGTAAATTTAAATTAAAAATGAATGAGTGAAATACAAAAATAAAAAAAAGATTGAGATGTGAACTCAGAATGAGGGGTTTCCCCCCACCCCAGAATTGTATATCCCTGTACAAGAAAAAAAGTCAAAGAAACTTTACCTGCACATACAACCTTTTGTGAGATATTTGCCTGCAAAGGTCAGATTTTACTATGTACCGGTACTACTGTCTATTCTCTGTGCTTTGGTGCTTGCTATTGTTAGTCCATATTTAGTATGGACGGTCCGTACTTTAAAGACTTCGTCCGTGTCCGTGTCGTACTTAGAAAAAATGAAGAAAATTTTCCGTACTTTTTGACCGATCGTGCAGTTAATACTTAAATCATAACTGCTTAGATTTAAATCTGACAAAAGGTGCTAAATTTTTGATTATTATTGTATTTGTTGGCTGGGTGGTAACATTATACAAGCAAATGCAATGTCTCTGTCGATTAGAGAACATGCACATTCATTATAACAGTTTTTTAATTCGACGGTACTTGTTGTCACAGTGGTAAAATAAATATTTTTCTTATATTTAAAATTGCATTCTGTACTCTAAAGGAAAGTATAAATTGAAATTTTATATTATGCCTACATTTATTAGATTGAAAAAAATGAATAAATTCCTTTTATTTTGCCTTGCTCTCTGAGTACTTTTAATGCTAATCTGTTTACATTTTGCTGTCAACCATTATGGTAACCCAATTATTGCTCATACCTCAGTGTCCACATGGGAGGAAGTCCTCACACTCCCTAAAACTATATAACACCAAGTACTCCACCAATGATCAAGTAGGCTACTCAAAGCTGGCTTAGTCACTTGGGCTAAATAGTTAAATGCAATAGTCTTAGTGGAGCGACCTGATCCCCGATCGTGCGTCACCCAGAAGTAGGTTGATTTTGGGCAGGCGTAACTTGCAAAGGGTCACATGTACAGGTATGGTTCCTTTGACTTTTTGCCCCTGTGGGTATGGTCTACAACTCTGCTGCATTTTTGCATTTTTAATTATATTAAGCCAATATTATGTGATAATTGGGATAATAAGCATTATCTTTTTATCCATAACACAAATAAATTAAAACATAGCACAAAAGTATCTTATAAAATAGAAAGAAGTTAGAAAATAGATGATGATCTTGGAATAAAAATAGCTAATGTCTCAGTTATTTTTATTCCAAGATCATCTGTGTTTATCCATTTGAAAGAGAATGACGATCGTAATGTAAAACGTGTGTTTTATGATATTACGATCATTCAGTATATCGATGTCAAGTATTTAATCTCTCTTTCCCCTGTATGATTTCATTCCATTTTTATATTTTTTAATTACATAACTGTATAAGGTCTAACACAAGCTGTAAGAATGTAAATATAATTGTTTTTCAATTAAAACACTTTTATTTTTTAATTGTCTTCTTTTGGAGTTGTGGGGAAATGAATTTCTTACTTCAATGTAATGTTCTGAAGCATTATTTAATATCTTTCCAAAACATGTATATGAAAGGGTCTTTCAAAATGAATGCTACCATTTTAAATGACTAAGTATGTTAATCATCATCTGAGAGGTGTGCAATGTACACCAATCAATAGAGTAACTATCTGAGTTATATCTCCCATCTATACTCAAACATCTTGTCTACTACCTCTAGGATTAGACAGAGGTTTGGGTAGCATAATTGGCAATATCTCTAGGAAGTGGCATAAATGAAAATGGCAGCTTTGCAAGAGAGAAGGCATTTTGTATTCTTCAGTTCACGAAGACAGAATTACTCGTCATTGTACAACGTGATTAATCTGCAAGAGCTGTAGAATTTCGGTCTGTTGTGGAAGGAGTGACATCAGATGTTTAGTATCCACATATTTCCTTCGAATGTACTTCAAAAGAATATAAGCAGACATATTAGATTACAATCGTTTTGTTTTCGTGCAATATCTACTTAAAGGAAGAACAGGTATTTTTGAATCCATGTATAAATGTGAAAGACATTTTAATATGAGTAATATCTGACAGATCGTATTTGTTGATTGACCGTCCACAATGAATTTTTAATGTGAGAACCACACGGAATTAACAACTAGACAGGCAAACGTTTGATTTAAATGTTGTCTCTTCCAGACTTGACTTTTGTTATGGAAATTATTCAGAGTTATGAATTTATAGTTCAAATAAAAATCAACACAACAAACATTTAAAATACCAGCGAGAATACTGTACAGCCAACTGTTTACAATAGCAATTTGAAAGATTGTTGTATTCATTAGACAATAGTAATAAAATTTAACTTATTTGAAATATTGTAAAACCAAACAAAATTTAAATGTATTGCTGATATTTTTATGTTATTTCAGGAAGGAGAAAAAGAGATTTTATCATTCTTTTTATTATAATTTAGTTAATGCCAATACCTCAACAATATATATATATATATATATATATCAGTGGCGTAGCGTAGTGGGGGTGGCACTTATAGGGGGCAGCAAAATTTCACAATAAATAATAATATCTTGTAAAAATACCTAAATAAGGGGGCAGCGAAATTTTCCTCTGCCCTGGGCGGCTGACACCCACGCTACGCCACTGATATATATAATATATGCACTGAAAGAAAGTGGTAGTCTGTACAGTTTAACAGGTTGCATCCAAATATCCCACCAATTGCACACAGCAATCTACTAAGTGCAATCGAATGCCGCAGGTCTTACCCATCAGAATAACTTGAATTTATTCCTCCTTACTCACTGTCAGTGTCATGCTTAACCTGTAAAAGAATAAACAAACATTAACATAACTTTCCCTACTGTACTGTACATGCCACATAAATTAATGTAAAGTTTATATTTAAATCATAATTTAATTATTTTAATAAAACCAATACTATTACATAATTTTATCATCAGTCATTTGTACTAAATAATGTAGCAATATTAAAAATTTTTAATTTCCTCTTATTCGTTTAATAATCTCCTTTAACTGATATCGTCGAAATAACTCTTCCTTTCTAATAAAATACCCTTGAAAATCAAATATATTTATTTAGTGAGGAAAAATTACTCAAAAAATATAAATTATTTTTAAACAAATAATTATCGGGCTGCAATTTTCAGATTGTGGACATATAAATTCCTAGCGTCGTCTGTCCGTTAATTTCAAGAACAGAGTTAGATGAAAATAGAAACCAGATAGGGAATAAGTTAGGGTCCAAAGCTGTGATTCTCAACCACTGTGCTGCGAAATTTTTGAAATGTGCCGCCACTGCGAACACCCATACATAAGCGATGTCAGACAAGTAGTTCAATAGGTTCTACCTTCCTAGGGCATGTTTGGAAATTTTAACTGGTGTTACCGGTAACCACCGGTAGTTACCAAAACATTTAGACAATGTGACCTAAATAACCAACCGCATTTAAAAATCACTGTTATGACGTCCTGCGGTACTTACCCAAGTAACTGTGTGTGCCGCCAAATTTTTAAATTATTAAAAGTGTACCGTGATGCAGTGTCGTAATTAGTCTTTTATGCACCTGGTGTGAGCTTCTGTAACTACGCCCCAAAACTATGATATAAAACTTGGTCCAGGTCTTTTCTACGCCCGCCAAGGGTCTGCGCCCTGTGCCTGGGCACCGCTGTCACCACCCTAGTTACGGCACTGCCGTGACAAGTTGAGAATCACTGGTCTAGAGGCTTGATTAACTCCAAATCTGGACTAGAAGTCACATGATTTAGCATATGATTAAAAATTACAGCCCAGCATTGCAACGATATCACAATAATATACGTTCGATTTTTAGAACTTTAGACTCTTATTTAACAATAGTCTGCATTTAATTCGAAATAATACTAAACTACAATCAAATCTCAATATAGTAACCCCCTCGAAATCATTTTAATTGATTTATTAATTTTAAAATATTTACAGAATTTATTATTACAGAACAATAATAAAATAATTACCGATATTCAGTCGATAGTGAAATTATTTAACGATAACGAAGATTCTCTAAAATTATTCAAGGATAACAAAGATAGAAAATCTCCATTATCTTTGAATACTTTTACATAAACTTTGTAACACAAAGATATTTTTTAAAAATAATAATCTTAATAAGTTATTGTTGTTCATTTTTTTACTTATTATTCGACTGTTTATTTTTAGAATTAATTGTATTTTGTAATGAAATTTTGACGAGATTATTAAAGCACTTATAGATATTTGTTTTGGGAATATTCTTTGATATAATACTACGGTTCTATAATTTACAGCTTTCCAAGATATATCCAAATTCTGAACACTCCGAAGGCATTGGCGATTGGAAAGTGAGTACTAATTTAACTATTTCTCAATATATTTAACAGTAAATAAAAAGTATGAAATCAAAATTAATTAATCTAGCCAATCCAAACCATTCAGGCTGCAGTTACAGAGGAGGGGAAAAGTCTCGATCTACTAGATTTAGTAGAAAATATCCTAACTTGACAGCACTGCATATGTCGCATTAAAAATAACTGTTTAATAAACAAAGCACAAAAATCTTTAAATCAGCAATCATCAAACATTTAATGCACGACTTTTTTTGGCAGACTTATAAATTTGTAAGGTTTCAACTCTTAACTTTGCATAATTATGGGTCATTTGTATTAAATGAGCTCATAAGTTAACGTGGATATCCAGTTCTGTTGCGAACGCTGCTAACGAGCTAACGGGAAGTATCGATTTTATTGCAAATTCAGGTTTCTTCGGCTGAGCCATTAGGAACCACAACATAGTTCTATTCTAAATCTTTGTTGAATAGAACTAAATTTTGCTGGAATTTTGTTTATTAGTTTTATTTCTACTTTTGGTTTATTTGTATGATTATTTCATATGAATAGTATCATAGTAAAAGTATACTAAGACGCAAATAATAAAAAAAATTATTTATTGTAATATCTGGATCGAAGCACGACGTCGACGCTGCAAGGGACGAGTGCGCATTTCGCGACGATTCTAGCTTTTAAATTTATGTTCTATTTTCGAATATGCATCCATTTATATCTATATTCTTTTAACCTGAACATGATTGTTTAAAACAGAAGAAAATGTTCATTTTTGTTTTTATACATTAATTTTTTCACTGCTTATTGATATTTACATGTAGTTGTTATTATTTATCCAAATTACACCAGTAGTATTGTATAGGCTGTATCTATTAATACACCAGACCAAAAGAGAAAGTAGTCAAATGAACAAAATTGTTATTTGTCTGACCTATTTTCCTTTCTATAATTAGCCTTAATTATTATTTGGCATTTATTATTTTAAAACTGTGCTATAGTATTGTTATTATATACATATATATATATATCCTCAATGAATACTGACGGTACCTCAACACACGTGCAAACAAAAAGATAACTTTATGCTCAGAGAAATCATATTAAAATAGTGATTATTCCTGCACGAATTTAAATAAATGTCTACAGTTCATGTGCTGTAGATGATTTGTAAGACGACATACTCCGACGTCATTTTCAGTAGTTCAATAGAATCATTTGATGTACGAGTTACTATTTTTAGAAATTGCAATTAAAAACATTAGTGAATAGCATTATTACCGACTTTTTATCTAAGTTTCAAGGAAAATACATTAAAATATTTTCCTCGAAACTCAGATAATATATTATCAAAGTACTATATCAAACTATTGAATTCGCTATCGTAATTTATAAATTTAGCAAAATAACATTTACTAATATTTAACTATATTATTTTTATTTGTTTTTGTTGCTTTGCTTTCAATTTTTAATAACCTTTGCTTTTGTGTGGAAGTTAAATATTCAAATTAACATTCATTATATATTAATATATAAAATATTGAATTTACCAGGTTAAAAATTTATTATATATTTAGGTTAATACAGCTGAAGCAATTTGCATAGCATAACGTTCAGCTCTAGCATGCTTGGCTAGAGTTTTTGAGCTCTTCAAAAGTGTCTGATTGACAAATTATGTATTGTCACAGTAAATAGAAATAGCAATAATATGTAATTAGGTATAATTTAATTAATAATTTAAAATATATAAAGATTAAAAGAAATAAATTTATCTTAATACAATGGTTACGAAGTTAATTTACAGTCCGAATATTTGCATAATGTATAACATTATGTTTTATTTAAAGTTGTGATATTTCTAAATTATGTAGAATTTTTAGCTTAAGATATCTTATGGGATAACACAAGGAATAACATAATGAATTGTCATAAATTATGCAAATATTTAGCATAAAAATATTAATACATTTGATTACAATTATTTTAATATTATAGGTATGCACGATTTAACAATGGAGATACATTCTGGTAAATACATTGTCAAGTAACTTTGTTGTTAAACAGACATAGTAGTGTAATTAGACAAACTAATATGGTATAGTTTACTGCTTATATAAGCTATACGTAACACAATTGTAACAAAATTTCTATATCTAAACATAGAAAAGATAAGGTAACTATCAATTTTTCACATACATTACAATCGTATGGGACCTTTGTTTTTAAGTAGAACGTCATTATGCATTACACACCTGTGCAAAAAACGTGTAGGCCTAATACATGTATCCTAAATAGTGAAAAACTGTAGACGTTACCAAGGAATTGAACAGTAATATCGTTCAATTCCTCGGTATTTTATCCAAGAAAATATTCACCCGATCATCTTTTTTGTTACTACTGTAAAAAGTTTTTGATTTTTTTTTTTCAGAATAGTTAGGAAAAAAAATGTTAAATTCATGCTAGCGAAATCATTAGTTTAATCTAAAATGACATGTATATAAATTTAATATTATATAATTCTTATCAATATGATAAGTAAAAAGTTACTCTCTCGGTCTATCTACAAAAATATTTATTGCATGATGTATTTAATCTTGTGTTTTGCAAGTACTTTAAATGTTGCTTACATCATTTAGTTTAAATAAATTCTAAAATAGAAACAGTTAAGTTTAAATTTTTAATAGAAAATTACTCATAATAAAGTTAATTTTTAATTTTATACTTTACGACACTTAAAATTAAAAGTTTTTTTTTTAATCTGAATTTTGTTACATACAGCGATACCTTGGTTTTCGTCGATAATCCGTCCGAAAACAATCGGCGAAATCTGAAATCGACGAAAACCGAGGCAATTATTTCCATATGAATCAATGTAAATCCAATTAATTCGTTCTAGACACTCCAAAATACATACCAAAAACACATTTTATAGAGAATTAATATAGCATTAAATATTAAAAACAATAAGAAATTAACATAAAAGACTAATTAGCATAAAGATAAAAGCATTAAGATTAAAGATAAGATATTTAGCATTAAGTTGAAAGCAATGGAATTGTTCGGCTAGACACGCGGGATAATGTCTTGTCTTGTAGAAGCTCGTTGGACACGAGCTTCTAGCCTATATCGCCTCATGGTAAAGTGTAACGTAATTGTCATGTAATAGTAGTTGTATGCGTTTATGAGGGGAATAATGCCTTCGGGGAAATCCGTTTAAGGGTAACTAGCCCCTATTTGGGCGTTACAAACGTGGAGAAAACCTGGAAAACTTCACATTGCCAGCCTGCCCCGGCAAAGCTCGAATCTATGACCGAACTCCCAGTGTTCAGGGAACGGAACTGTTAGCCAATGGTGGGCCGTCGCGGGGTAATGTTCACACAACGAGAAATAATGCCACACTGCACCGAAAAATATGTGGGTTGCCTTTTGTTTTCGTAAAATTAGCAGAGAGGTCACTTGAGCGCACTGATGAAATCCGAGGCAATCAATGAAAACAGACAAATTTTTTATGAAAAAAATCGACGATAACTGAAGTCAACGAAAACCGAGGTATTACTGTATTTTTATTTGCTCATTTATCTGTATATTTGATTTTTAAAAATTTGGGTTTAAATTATCAAACTTGTTTTATTTATTTAGCATATGACAAAAAATCATAAGCAAATTCCTATTTATAAGGATGAGGGAATACAAATGCTTGAAATAGAATAAAATATAGTTGAACCTCTCTATCCTCGAATCTCATGGGAATAAGAAAAAATTCCAAGGTAGACAAATTCTGAGATATAGATGTTCGTTCACAGTAAACAGTAATGAGTTAGGTCGGAGGTACGGTATTTTAATAATGCAATAGCAAGTACAGTACACACTTGCATTAGGTATAAATAAAATGTTTTGACCATACCTTAACAGAAATAATTTTTCAATAGTTTCTGAAGCCCGACTTTCTTTGACCAATAAAACACAAGCCAAACTCGTAGCCAATCAGTGAAAAGCAGCATTAGTTGCAGCTATGTGCTACTCTTGACTATAATTTATGCTTATCAAAACGTAGTTGCCGAGCTTCAGATTTGTAATTGACACTTCAGTCCATAATTTGAGATATAGAGGTTTTGGAGAAAATTATTTGAGATGATAAATATGGAAAATATATTAAATTTAGGCTGAAAATGCAGGGAAAAAATAGATTTCAAGATAAACATGCTTTAAATAGACAGATTCAACTGGTATATTGATGTCAAGCTGTATAATCCATTCCAGAGCTGATGGTGTTGCTGCCATAATATCCATCCACTTCTTTGCATAAAAGCTATTGCATTGATTCACAATTTGTTCCATATTTTGTTTGGGTTCACCAGTGATATTCAGAAACGGTGACTTGTGTAGAGAAATACCGCATTTACCACGTTTGACCCATTTGGATTCCATTCAGTTTTGTGTATGTTCTGATTTTCAAATGAATATATTCGTCGGATCTGTTTACAAATATGTCCTGAAATATTGTAGGAATGTTGTAATCTGTTATGATTTACATAAAACCTTTGTGAAATACTTGCAAAAACAAAAATTATTTTCGCTCTAAATCCTTTTCTCCGCCGTATAATTTACAGCTGAAAACAATTTACAGGTCATCTATTAATTGTGTGTTCAGTTATTGAATGACTTCTGACTCCCTCTCTCCCTGTTGTGTACAATGATTTACTTTTGTCAAATCCTCTCCTCTTTAATTACATATACAATAGTTTATAGACCCTCTTCTAACATTGAAAAAAATGAGTAAAAAGTTCTGCAAATATTTTCTGATAGTTTATTCACATTATTAGTAAGTAGGTTTATAAGAACAAATTTGTATGCCACTAATACTGCTAAAAAATTCACATAGACAATATCTTGAACCTCCCCTCCTCATCACATACAATATACTTTTTACAACCTCTTCCGCTTAATCTATAATTAGTGAACAACTCTGAAATGTTAAGATCATTTTTTACTCCACTTATCCCTTGATTGATATAAGGTGGCTGCACTGCTGTTCATTTTGCAGGCCAAAGCTAATTCTCTTCTTTTTATATAGACATGGGATTGATTGATACTATTGTAATCCAGCTCGAGTAAACAACAACCAATCTTTTTTTACCATTTTTGATAGGAGATTGCTTAATTTTAGTGTTCTGATAGGAGCTAATTTATTTAGCCCAATTAAAATAGTAGAATAATAATTAATTTGGTGTGTTCAGCTTAGAGGTTTAATAAATTTTATAACTTGTATTTTATGTTGGCATCTACGACTTGCTGGGCATGGAATAGGTGCACATTAATGAAGGACAAGGTGATAGATCACACTGACTAGAGCTGCAACGTATGCAATGCATCAACTTCCTCCTGACGCCAATTTTAAATAAATGAACCCTTTTCACTTTATAATTCAGATATTGTCATATCCGAATGGAGTTTTCCAGATGGTAGATTGGTTCTTACTCCACTGGACTTTTTCCTGCAGGGTGTTATGAAGAACCAGGTGTTCACATGCTTAACTTGAACAATCCGAGACAGAATCTGTCGGGCTATTGACAATGTCGGATTTCGGATGCTGTTGAATATATGGTTAAAGGAGGAATACAAGTTGGACATCTACACCACTGCTGGTGCACGTACCAAAGTATGTTGAGTAGAAAACAACGTACCAGAAGATGACAACTTTTCTGTTAAATTATGATAAGCTTCCAATTTATACTAGTTTTCTTCTATTAAACATCTAAGTCAGACACCCTGCATTCGGATATATAATATGTTTGATTATAAATAATTTTATATAATGACATAAACATCAACTCGATTCTATTAGATGCACCAAACAAACTGTCGGATTATTTATTGGGTTGTAACAAGGCCAATTTAATGATTAAAAATAAAGTAATCATTAAATTACAGCCTGTAAATAATCCTGCAGTTTGTTTTGCATATATAAATTATATTATTACAACTGTTATACATAGCATATAAAACAGATAAGGCTGAATAAACTTAGAAGATATTCTACCATAGAATATTTAAATTATATTTTAGTTGGTGGCTAACTTAATCTTTAAAATCTATATTATAAAAAAATTAAGCTGTTTGTTAAATACATAAAAATGTTTCAGTACTAAGCAATTATAATGCTTTCAAGCTGTGTTCTTGTGTTGTCAAAATAGTCTGTGCCTCTTTCTGCTGCTGCATTTATGTGACTCGGTTGTATGATGCTCATATGATTGATATTTTGATTTTTAATAGACGTATAGGATTCATGATGGATCCTTCTTAAAACGAATCAAAAATCGGAAAGTTAATTATCAGGTAAGTTTGCATAATTTCTGAAAATCGTCTGTAGATGCAGTAATAAAATTGAAAGAATCCAAAGAGATTTCTATGATTTAAACTGGGTGTATTTACTCAATCTCATATGGTAAAAACTTTAAATAATATAATTTCATTTATACAATATTTCTTATAATTTATTTGAATTTTTATTGATATGTAAATTAATATGTTGCAGGCGCAAGCAACGCTTTCTCCTACTCCAAGATTGACGGATGTCTTCAGTCCAAAGCGGAGTCGACTTGGTAGTCTTTCGGAAATCGACGTGGAACAGGTTAAAATAGCTAATTATGCGGATACCGTTCGTCAGTTGGATGCATATTATGGACAAGGTTCGAGAATTAATTTTATTAATATTAATGGAATTTTTATCAATTTATTATTATTTTTCCTCTCTCTCCTTGTAGTTAAAAGGCAGCTCTTAAATTATCAAAGTCCAATAACCGGTCTTTTCCCAAGGCATACAAAAGATAAGGATGAAGGATACATTAGAGACAGTATTTATTGTGCAACAGCTGTTTGGAGCCTTTTCCAATCTTATAAGTACGTTTTATGAAATTATTTCAAAATGTATTGTTGTTTAAGTTGACGGCATTTCTTATTGGATAATTAATTGTAAACTTTTCATAGGAGGCTTGACGACGACAGAGGCAAAGCATACGAATTGGGTCAGAGTGTAGTAAAATGTATGCGTGGGATATTATTTTGTTGGATGAAGCAATCCGAGCACAAGGTATTTTCTATAAAGCGAATTACATGTTTATAAATTTGTCTCAAATTTAAACATAATTAAATATAATAAGGTAAAGTTTTTTCCTTTATATATCATGTTATTACTTGGGGACAATAGCCATTTAGATTTACCATTTCACTTCCTCCCAATGCTAACAATTGTAGAAATAGTGAATCTCTGGGATCTGGCCACCTTTTCTAAGATTAGCAATTGTTATAGCAGTAGGTGAATTTTTCATCATGTAATTTACTAATTAAAATTAACTTAGTAAATACTTTTAGAAACATCTAGAGAAAAAGATCAATCCGGAACTGAATTTATAAACATTGAGTTTTAACGCACAATACCTACATATAGAACAGATGTGTTATTACCAATTAAACCAACTAATTTCAAGTCAGTCTTCACTTGTAAACACACATATAGTATGACAATTCTAATCATTATAACTGTACAGATTGTTCATGCTGTAAACTAGGATCTTCTCGTTACAAACATTTTCTATGGAATAAATAAGTCACAACTTCTGTTCTCTTCCATACAGAATGAGGAAAATGTTTATTCATTTATATATACAGTAAGTCTTCTACTTATGAACATAATCCGTTCGTAGCGGTCGTTCGCAAGTCGAAAAATTTGTAACTTGAAAGACGATGTTTGGCGCAAAAACTCAAATACAATGTTGTTTTTACAATTATGTAATGTTTAGGCTACTCGAATAATGTTGAATTAAGATTGTTAAAGGAAAGTATAAATTCAAATCAATCACATGTACATTATTTATTAAAATTACTCATTTAAAACAACTACAAATGTACATATGTATGTACTGTAAATGTTTTTAACGTAAAATTTCAAAAATAAACTCGACTGTACATAAAAAAATAACCAACTGCACTTTAATAGTAAACAAATGACACACGACTACAGTCCAAACTTAACTAAGAGCCTCTCACCTACCTCTCATGCTCATGTTAACCCGCCATCTGTCAGCTTTGTTCGTAAGTAGAGGACTGCCTGTATTCACGTACCCTGTTAATCTGATTTCTAGATATACAACGTTTTTATATCTGCTTTAACTGAAATAAAGTGAGTAAACCTTTAGAGTTAACTCACCTAACTGTGTACTTTATTTTTAAATATAAACAAATAAACGAACACTCTACCTCAGTTAAAATTACATTACTATGTATTAACAGATATAACGACATTATCATCAATAAACCTGTGAATATATGAGAAACCGATTGGGATTAATTAACGTTATAAATTTCTTTATCTTCAAATTTAATTGTACATTATGAAAGTGTGATTACAAGTTTCTTTTTCAAACTGTAACAGATGGAAAATTTCAAAATGAATCAATGTCCTAAGCACGCTCTCCACAGCAAATTTAATCTGAATACCGGTGAAGTTATAGTGTCCGAAGATCAGTATGGTCATCTACAGGTAAATCAAATTAGAAAAATAATTTATCCGTCTCTCTTAGTTTTTGTTCATAATAATATTTTATTACACAGATTGATGTTGTTTCTCTATATTTATTAATGCTCGTTCAAATGATCACATCAGGACTACAAGTGAGTTTTAGGAAATTATAAACTCTTTAATTGTTTATATTAAAAAATATGTTGAGTCAATTAATTATTAATTTTTAGATAGTTTATACAATGGACGAAGTTAATTTTGTACAAAATCTAGTCTATTATGTCGAACGAGCCTATCGAACTCCCGATTATGGCCTGTGGGAAAGAGGGAGTAAATATAATAATGGTACCCCAGAAATTCATGCAAGGTATGATTTTGAAAAGTTTTAATGTAAAAATTATTGTGATTTATATAATTTATATTAAATAGCTCTTTGGGAATGGCAAAATCTGCCTTAGAAGCTATCAATGGCTGTAATTTATTCGGTGATAAAGGTGCATCTTGGTCTGTGATTTACGTTGATATCGATGCCCATAACAGAAACAGGAGTATTTTTGAAACACTTCTACCAAGAGAATCTAGTTCTAAGGTAAGGGATTGTGTGTAATAAATCAACATATAGTTATTACATAGTTGCAATACACGACGTTACGTAATTGTAATCTTTAATATTTTCAGAATACCGATGCCTCTCTCTTACCAACTATAAGTTATCCATGTTTTGCAACCCACGACGAACTTCTCTATAATCGGACAAAGGAGAAAGTTATACGAAAGTTACAAGGAAATTATGGTTTCAAAAGGTTTTTGCGTGATGGATACGGAACCGTTCTTGAAGATACCAATCGAAGATATTATAAACAATCTGAAACAAAGGTATGATTTTATTTTAGAAATATATTTTTAAGAAGGATCTTGAACAGTGATTCTCAACCTTTTTTTCGTCACGGTACACTTTTAATAATGTAAAAATTTGGCGGCACACACAGTTACTTCGGTAAGTACCACAGGACGTTATAACAGTGATTTTTAAACGCAGTTGGTTATTTAGGTCACATTGTCTAAATGTTTTGGTAACTACTGGCAGTTACCGGTAACACCGGTTACAATTTCCAAATGCACCCCAAGAAGGTAGAACCTATCGAACTGATGTCGCTTATGTACAGTACGGGTATTCACAGTGGCGGCACATTTCAAAAATCTCGCAGCACAGTGGCTGAGAATCACTGATCTAGAACCTCTGTTCTTTAATTTATTAAAATATAATAGTATAAAAATATATAACTTTCTTGGCATTTAATGTATCTTTAATTAAAATAATTTGATTTAATTAAGATAAATTATATATTATATGCACTTCAAAATTAGTGTGATAAATTGACACGAATATTTGATTTTATATAGGAATTTGACAATATAGAATGCGAATGGCCAATGTTTTATCTGTTTTTGATACTCGACGGCAAGTATTTAAAGGAATAATGTGAAAATTTAAATTTGATTAACTTCTCAATCTTAGCAAAGTGAGAATAAGAGTAATTCAATTTTTATTTTTTAATTAGGAATATTCAAAGGAAAGGAGGAGCAAGTGAAGAAATATCACTCGCTTTTAGAAGGCAAATTAAAACACGATCGATACGGCGGTAAACTATTTAAAGTAATTTATTATTAATTCGATACTAAGAGTTATATCGTTTTATAAATTCCATTTATAGATGGGGTTATAGTGAAATACTTTTATGTACCATCTGAATATCTGGAAAAGGAGAGGGCAGATCCTGGTTCGCAAATGCGATGTCCTAGTGAAGAAGGGGACAGCTCAAATATGTTCCTTTTAGCTCAGTCATTATATATTATTTCTGAATTACTGAGTAAATAAACTTATATAGTTTTTATTTTGAAAAAATAAATCATTAATTACTTTTTTACTTTTGTAGAAAATTTTAACGATTTACTTCATTCTTTTTAATTATCAGTCGACGGTTTGCTTCACATTAACGAATTGGACCCGATTAGACGTTACTTACCGTCTTACAATCGTCCTCGGAAAACTGGACGATATTCGGCTTTTCAGGTGAGAAATTTTCTTTTACATTTAAGTCAACTTGAGAACTGGCAAATAAAATATATAATTTGCTGAAAAATATAACAGGCAATCGTCAGAAGGGAAAGCAAATCGTTGGCATTAAGTTTCTAAATGTGATGCCACTGTATATTATATTAGATGTAATATGTGCTATATTAAAAGTGTATGTTGTGAAGGATTTTAGGGAAAAAAACTGGTGTGGAAAACATGGCTTACAAGATGATCAAATAAATAATTTAATTACCTTATAAATTGTTCTGTAAAATAAAAAATTGTAGTAGTATGAAGGTTTAATTGATCAGAATCTATTTCAAAAATACATTTTATATGAAAATGTTTTCAGAAACTAATATTTAGTAATTTATTAATATAAGTTATTGGAAACGATAATTGAAATAATATATTATTGTGACATTTATACTGGGTGTTCACTTTAACATTTATCATGGTTCAAAAGAGATATTTTCGGCATTATATGAGTATGTATACTGCTTGTGCAGTCATGAAAATGTAATCTTTTTAAAGTAGTGTTTGTGAGTGTAGGGCATTGTTCAGGACTCTACCAAGTAGCAGACTATTTTCTGTTGGCTGTTTTGTAAAGCTATCATCACATAAATTGTCACTTTAGTCACATTTTTATGATTGTAAAATTTATATATTGCCAAGCAATTATCATGCAGTTTAACGTGTCTCTTTTCTGAATGGATCAGTTCATTTTACTATAAACATTGCAGTGAAACTAATGCATCATCAGCATATGCTCATGCAATGCTGTAAAGATCTCTTCTGCACCTGGATAAATTTATTAACGTAGTCCAATAAAACATGTTCTATTACTTAACAATTAATATATTTGTATATAGCAAATTCGTAGTAAGTAATTGGCACATTATAATTAATTTAATCCCTAATTTACATAAATATTTCTAATTAATCTTATAATGTTTTTGTTACATGAACATACAGATCATTTATCTGTAACAGATTTCACTTTGTTTTAAATTAAGGCAAAATTCTTTTACTATGTAATTTAAATTTGATCTTATTAATAAATTTTATATCACTATATAATATTTAATAAGAATTTAGGCTCGAAATATTCATTGGATTACATAATTTTATTTTTCATGTTTCCAAATAAAAAAATTACAGCAGTATGTTCATGTAAATTAAATTTTTTTTCTTAGTATCTATGTTCTAATGAACTTAATTTCACCATCTTCTCAGTTGCACTGATATAAAGATCTTTTTTTGTTTCTATAATTATTAATTCTGCTAAAACAAAAACACATTTAATAAAATAATCATTCTTATTGATGTTTGTTTAGCTGAATTAATCAAATGTGCCTTTGGGTGGACGAAGTTTAAAGAGTGTTGACCGTTAACCGGCCATCTTCAGTGTGCCAATATTCAACTGTCTGTGCCCGAAAATGGCCAGTTGATTGAGTCGAAAGCATTAGCATTCTTTAAATTTCGACCACCGTTAAAGGTGAATCGATTAATTCAGCCGAGTAACTACAGTGGCTACTTTGTCCTTCCTATTATTTAGCTGAGAAACTTGGCCTCAGTATATAAAAGTAACTAGAGTTTGCTATCCCAAAATTAAATTTGTTAAATATTTTATATATTTATTTCTATATTTTTATGTTATATTATGGTGATTAGTATTTAATAGTATAACTAAACTTCTCTTTCTTCTTCAGAAAAAACATACTAGACTTACTTAAAACAATAGTATATACATTGCTACTTAAATTTTTATATTTTATACAAGAAAGTTTACCAAATATATAACTTTATATAATGAAAATTTATTTTAATTGTTTAAAAACAGAAATCTTTTGAATTTAACATGATATATTTGCATAAATAGATTTATTTTTATGTTACGAATATATTGTCGGTTCATTTTAAATATATAATTTAATAGCGTTAATATTAAAATTCAATAAATATACTTTCTGTTGTCCAACTAAATGAGCATTTGTTTATTTTCTTACTTTCTTCTAGGGTAAAGCAGTTGTAAGTATCTTTTCTGTATCTTTCTTGCTTTGTGATCGTTTACGTGTGCATCTTCTCGCTTGCTGTCTTGCTTGATGCTTTTGTGTAAAAGTTAGTTTGAATGTAGTAAAGCTGATTACTTCATAATTATCAAAACCAAAAATTTATTATTTTCTAGTATTTTATTATATTATAACAGTGATAAATGTATTCAGATGTTTACAATAGTTATTTCTCTGCAAGCATTACCGTATTAATTACATTAATAAAAGGGGGGTTACTCTGAACATATGAATCATTTACAATAGATAAATGATTCATATGTTTATCTACAACAAAAATCATAAATCTTTTTAAAGAAAATATTAATTTTATTTTATTTGTGTGGAATATTATGACATTTGTGAATAATATACATTAAAATAGAATTAAATGTATACAAAAATTTTACTACTTTTATACATATATATTCTTGACAATGTAATTTGATGACTGGAAGGCTGAGGGAAGTCGAGACACAAATCTACATTTTTGGAACCTGGGATAAATCTGCATGGACCAAAAACCACGGAAACTTCCATTGGTGTGCCATCCCGAAATGTCAGGTCTCGTCCCTCGCCATCCCATTTACTCACACTCTGTGGTTGGCCAAATCCATGTCGGGTATAATTAAAAAGGTTCTCTCAGTGTCCACAGGGTGGAGAGTCCAAAACAAAATTGTAATTTTGCACACAACAATGCTTATCATACGTAACATAAATTTTCATTCAATCATATGAAGCAATCATTTGTCCAAAATGCCTGAAAATATTAGAAAAATTCATATTTAGAATTACAGCATACTCTTTATTATGCTGTAATTTGATTATGCTTGAACGTTTATTCAACTATGATCACATCTAGAGTTTACTGATTAATTAATTATCACTTTCGAAACATATTTTATTCATAATGTACAAACTATTGCATTAAATTTAATCTGAAATTAAAAAATAATTAAAAGAAAAATCAATTAGCTTTGATTAAAATGGACTTTTGGATCATCTGCATTTCCATGTTATCTGTCTGTCCCGGATATGTCAGACCCCATCCCATGCTCCCGTTGTGGGTCTGGCCCAATTCATGATTCTAGATCATAGTTTATTTAATTACGTACTGAATTAATCAATAAACCATTAACCATGTATGAAGTTTAAAGAATATTAATATTTTCAATTTTGGTAAAGACTATAGAAAGTGGAATACACTTTGCAAGATTGCTAGCAAATATATACTTCGTTATTTGTTGCATGTTTTGTTTATACAACTAATAAATATAAAATGCCGAAGCATAGACTGTAGCAATTGCAAAGATGAAAGTTGGATGATACAAGAGCGACGTACCATAATACAGGTACTTCCGAAAAGAATGTTATCGTTTTAAATTATTGTAATTACATTAATTATTATCCGAGAATGTTCTTACATACATTAAAACATTGGAAAACTGTCCAAGTTTCACATTTTCTCATTACAGCTTCTCAATGCATACATTTCGTGTCACAAGGCACACATCCAATTGATACTCAGATCCTTTCTATTCTCACTACAGTACAGTGTCATCACTCCTTCCACAGCAGCCACAATTCTACAGCTCCTGCAGATCACACAGTGATGATAATTCTAACTATGCAAACTACAGAGCACAAAATGCTTTCTCTGTTGCAGAGTTACCATTTTTGTTTATGGCGCTTCCCAGAAGTAGTAGACGGCAAATTGTTTGAATGCGGGTGGGAAACAAATGGTTACTCTATCAATTGGCATTCGTCACATACTTTTCAGATAATTAATGTATTAATTATAGTAGTTCTAAATGGTAGCATTCATTCTGGAAGACACTGTATGTAAGAATACAAAGAATGAAATACTGAAGAGGGACTTCAAAGTATTGGGTTGTTCGGAAAGTTCGTAGCGATTTTTAAGAGAAATAAAAGAAATTGTTTTAATACTAAAAATATACTTTTATTCCATTATGTATGCGCCATTGTTTTTAATGACGTGTTGCCATCTATGGAGCAGCTTCATGATACCCTCTTCGTAGAACTTTCCAGTTTTTTCCGCAAAAAACTGATCCACGTGGTTTTTGCAAGCTTCCAAAGTATCAAAGTTTTTATCATGAAGGGAATTTTGTAGAGAACGGAACAAATGGTAGTCTGACGGGGCAAGGTCGGGTGAGTAAGGGGGTGGGGTAAAACATCCCAGCCTAGTTCCAATAATTTTTGGCGTGTTCGTAAAGACGTGTGAGGTCTGGCATTATCTTGGTGAAACACAATGCCTTTTCTATTGGCCAGTTCCGGACGTTTTTCTTTAATTGCCATGTTCAGCTTATCCAATTGGGAACAATACTTATCAGAATCAATTGTTTGATTCTGTGGAAGCAGCTCATAGTACAGGATTCCTTTCCAATCCCACCAGACAGTGAGCATGACCTTCTTTGGATGAAGACCGGCCTTTGGAGTTTTTAATGGTGATTCATTTTTCTTACCTCACGATCGTTTTCGGCTGATGTTGTTATAAATGATCCACTTTTCATCACCTGTCACTAAACGCTTCAGAAAAGGGTCATTTTCATTTCGTCTTTCAAGAGAATCACAAATGGAGATGCGATCCAGTAAGTTTTTTTCCGTTAAGTCGTGAGGTATCCAAATGTCATAACGATTCACGTATCCGAGCTTCTTTAGATGTTGAAATACAGTACTGTTTGATGACTTCACTATGTCTGCAATCTCTCGAGTTGTGTAATGAGGGTTTTTATCCAATAATGCTTTGATGTGGTCCTCTTCAATAACAGGAGGTCTTCCTGAGCGAGGAGCATCTTCAAGGCTGAAATTACCAGTTTTAAATTTTGCAAACCACTTTCGAACAGTTGATTCTGATACAGCACTCCCACCATAAACATCACATATCTTTTTTGCTGTTTGTACAGCATTTTTGCATTTACGAAAAAAGAAAAGAAACAAGTGTCGATAATGCACGTTGTTCGCATCCATTTTTGCAATGAGCCAAATTAAACGCTATTTGAATAATCTTAACGGTTTTTTTGTAACGGACGCGTCTCAAGGTCATTTATCGTAATATTCATTGGTTTGTACAATTCTAATCATTTTTGCGTCAATCGGTGTCTCAACTGTCGGCTATCAAAAATCGCTACGAACTTTCCGAACAACCCAATATATAAACGTCCAAAATACACCAATAAAGGTTCATTAGTCTGATTGCAAAAGTTGATTTAAATGAAAAAAATCTCTTGGTGCGCACACATCAAATGTATCACCACTTCCCTTTACTACAATACTTTTTAGATTTTGTAAATTTTGAAATGTCTTATTAATGTACTGGTACACAATAAAGAATAAACCACTAAATATTTACCCCTCAGGAACTCTGGCAGTGAAGAACTCTATACTGTCTTATTTGGGAACAGACTTCAATGTGCCCTCACTCAGAATGGCTACCAGTTTAGACATAAGATGTAGCAAAATTAAATTTAAACCTGTAATCTATACTGGTACCATATTAAATTCTCGTTACTTGTATTACCCTTTAATTACTCTAACTTTGTTTCATTTTCTGAATCATCATCAATAACTTTTGGTCTTAAATTACATTGTTTGTTTCCTCTATTCATGCAACAATACCCAGCCCATGCTCAAATACAGCACAAATTTTCCAGCATTGCGTCCTATATAGACGCTCCACTAAATCTTTAACATTGCGGAAACATTTGAGATTGCTGTAAAATCACCTTTTAGGCAATGGAAGCATTACAGCAGTTACCTACTGATTGTGAACATAACAATAATTTTACTGGGGTAAAATAATTATCACTATACTGAAAAGAATTAATTAATTTTTGGATAATAAATATAAAATTTCAAATTAAATTTAACTTTGATCTAGAAAGCAATAAAATTTTGGCATAATTTTCATTTCAAAGTATAAAGAATAATTTTAATTAAGTGAAAAGGATTTAATTTGAATGAAGAAAAATCGATGCCGAATACAGGAAGGGGTCCACATTTACTTAAGATTAAACATATTTCGGGATGTAGATCCAAATAGGGGACGGTATGATCCTGAAAAATGTTTATTCTTAAATAAACCGGGACTCCTTCATGCGTTCTAGCATCAATTTTTCATTGTTCTTCCAATGGAGTCGCATGATACATGTAATTATTTAATTTGGAGCTTCTAATGCACGCTGCTTAATTACTGCTGATTTTCTTAACTTGCTTGTGTGTTGTTGTTTGTTTTAACACATTCACAAATATATTAATCCTGTGTTCACATTAATTGAGAATTAACAAGGGAAATGAAAAGATTCTGGATCAGAGATTCTAAAAGAAATTTTCCGTAAAATACGGAAATTATTTTTAAAAGTTTACAAGATTTTAATTTTAAATACTCTTAAATAGTACAAGTAATAATTTGTGGTTTCGAACGTATGTTTAGAGTTTCTTTTCCAGAAGAACTAGCATGTGCATGTGCATGTCGAAAGTTGTTTGACGTAAGCGTCAAATACCTTTCGAAAAATTTCTTGTACTAAAATCAGTTATTTAAATATCGGATATTTATATTTTACAGGGCACGTCTAGCGATTTGGTGGTACAGGTGGTTCTAATAGCAGAGAGCATGAGATTACAGGCAATGATGGCCACTTACGGTATTCAGACGCAGACGCCTCACGAAGTAGAACCCGTTCAGATCTGGCCTCCAAGTCAATTAGTCAAAGTACGTATGGTAAATTTACATCAAAATGAAGAGGAATAAAATATCGTTATCATTTAAAGTTAACGATAATCTTTAGGTTTACGAATTTCTCGGAGTGACGAGGAAGCTTGGTTTAAAGGGAAGACCACCACGTCCGATTGGCGCTCTGGGCACGAGCAAGGTAACGATTTAAATTTTTTATTTTTCTCTTCAGTTGAAGTAAGATCGCTCAAAATTTTTCAGCTTTATAGAATATGCGGTCAAACAGTTATTTGTTATCCATTAATATTTGAAGTTAGTGACTTTTATCTGTCTCATGATATGGCTCTTCTGATCGATGATATTAAGGTAAGTATTATGGATTAATTTTATTAATTATTGGTAAAATTGTCATTACAATATTCTTCATTAACTGTACATGTAACTATACTTTGTTTCATGTGAGAATGCACTGCATGAAAAATAACTTTCTCACCATGTTCATATCATTCTGCGACAAGCTATCTAATTTGATGGCTCGCTTTGGTTGTGTGCAGTTACACGTAGAATTACTTGCAATAAGCCATTGACTGTGCGAAGTCATTTAAATGTACCACAGTGCAGTCGCACGAGAATTATTCCAGCTTTTTCGTATTCTCCCTGCTGAAGGCACTGAATTGGGTAACTTTAATTTAAATCACCCGGTATGTTAAATTTATTGTCACGGATTGTTTAGGTACATATAAAATTCAATCAATTCAAAACTTTCTATAATACTCATAATTTATATAAATCTGCAGTAAATACTTTAGTCAAATTTTATTATATTCTTTATTTAACATATTAAACAGAACTGAATTAACGCTTAGACGTTTTCGAAAATGAGAGTTCAAAAATCGGCGATAAACAAAGAAATTAATTAATTAAAATTATGAAAATAGGTTCTTAAGTCTGAAAACATTTTACTTTGTACCTTGACAACACATTAATAGTTTATCTCGATAACAACGGCTGATAAGTATAACAAAAATAGCTCAAAATCACCTTAATTATACTTTTAAAACGATAAGTGTTTTTGTTTTAAACTCCGTAAAACGTAGCTTATTATGCCGACTCGAGGAAGTTATTTAATCTTCATTTCTTTTCAAAGAATTTTTGCATTTCTACAAATCAGTCTTCATGGTTTATAGATGCCGTGATTATGTTTTACATTAAAAAATCAAGCATATCGATTTAGAGTGACATGTAATAAAATTATTAGAATTTGAAATGTACTGTACATTGGAGTTTAATGATCTATTCAGAATTGACTATTTAATCATGGGCTATTTAATTAATTAATATTTAATTTGGTGTTTAATTAGAAAACTTACAATGAAACGAATTTACATTTAAATACTTTTATTGGTTTTAATCTATTCTTAAGGAATTCACACAGTTTTTTCTCATTTGACACCTAAAAAATAGCCTACGTAATACGTAATTAAACAGATGCGGCGTTTTGTAACATCGCTCCGTATCGATAGATCAACTGTTGATATATTTAAATTGCCGAGTAAACATGTACGCATTTCGCTATATTAAACATTTGATAAAGGTAAAAAGTAATTCAGAAACGTTTTCGTTCTTGTAAAAGAACGTCGACGTTTCCAAATTTAGCACTTTTTAAAAATAATTTTGAACACTGTGCCAAGTATAAATTTTTTCTGTTAACTTTTTAATATTTCAAATTTATTCTCCTATTACATTAATAGATTTTATAGATTTACATTAGAGTTTAATAGATATTACACGAATAGATTTATCTCCCACGGCATTATTACATTAATAGATTGATATCTGTAGTTATTATTAGAATTATTGTATTATCTGTTAAATCAAAGTATAGAATATATTGTATTTTATGGAATATAGTATAATTTCCATCTTTATAGTGTTTTTTACATTATGTCTTGATGTTTAGTCTATAAATCTGTGTTTATAAAATTGTCATGTGTCCATTACACCATAACTAAGTGGGTAAATTGACTTTGAGTAACAAACTTTTGTGATTCTATTAGTGGATTATTTTGTAGATTTTTAATTTGTTAATCAAATTATAATTAGTTTTCATCATTATTAAATTTAATCTAATATTTTTGCAAGTTAGGTTACAAGATTGACAGAAATCAAATGTTTCTGTAACATACAATAATAGCGTAATTCGTAAAACCATTTTGTAATGGCAGTTGTTTATTTAAAGGCAGGCATACGTCTAATGTTTCATCATTGGTCTTACATGTTTGACAACCACTCGAAAGACCAATGAGCAGGTGGATTGTTTTTAAACAAGATGGTAGAAAAGTTGTTGCATGCAGACACTCGTCTGTCTTATCTGATAATATAATGCCGTTCCTCAGTATTGTATTATCTTTGGACGGTGTTAGATAAATATCTATCTTGTATTGTTTCTCTTAACTCAATGCTTGAAAGTATTAGATTTTTGCTAAATCTATAGAATTATACTGTTTTCTTTACCTGTGACAAGTTGAATCAAATAGTTATAGTGATTAAAGAATCAAGTATAAGACACTTTGATTAGTAAATGTAAAGAAATGGATTGCGAGGCTGCTAAAGATGCCAAAATATCAACTCTTTAAATGGTTTATCATAAAAAGTTGTCTACGGTAAAAGTTGTGTGTTATTAAAGTTGCAACGAATCTCTCATGGGGAGTGATAGCCTTTTTAAGAGTGTCTTGCTATTTCTGGGGTTACTACCCTTAATAATTTTGCAGTACATGTCTATATCAGTAAGTAAATAATTGTGAGCCCGGGCCTGACGAAAAATTTATTCAAACAAATTTTTTGAGAGCAAAACCATCCAAGAGATGATTAAACCTGTTCCCATGGACTTGCTTCCTTTTGAGGGTGACACATCGAATGTGCCACCCGGAACCAATGAGTGAACATTTGACTATTGGTCCCAAAATATTAAAAATCTTAACCAAGTCATGGGAAAAACCCAGGAGGAGCCCCCCTAATAAAAGGGAGGGGGTAATGACAATTTGGAGCAGTCGTCATCAACCATTTTCCAAAAGTGTGTGTTCCGACCCACCGTTCCAGCCATTGTCACTCGCCAGCGCCCAAGACGACAAAAAAAAGAATTATTCTCCGAACTGAGTTGTTGAACTTTCACCCCTACGTTGCATTGATACATCTAAGACTTACGAGTGTTTTAAGGTATTTATCGTCTCGCGAACTTACTGTGAGCTCTCTCTCGATCAGGGTCGCAATAGGTTTATCCCTCTCTTTTTAGCAATTGTGCTAAACATCAATATTAAATTTTTTAGTCATTATGCTACACTTCTAAAATGTTGTCGTAGAATTTGTAAATAATATCTATCAATAAACGGGTATTTTTAAGTGTTGTGAAGTGTACTTCCTTCGGTTGTTTCCATCCGCCTCCATTCCGGGTCCGGAAGCTCACAAGCACGACCACTCGCGCAACGAAATTTGCGGCTAACCCAGTTTCTGTCTATGTCCGAAAAGACGCAGTGGTGTCAGTCTGACAAGGTACCAAGGAGGTACTGACCCCACGGTCACATAATTATATTAGTCTGGCTTCTGCTGTAACTCATATAGCAAATTCACACGAGAAGACCTTTACCTCTGGAGTGATGGATGGAAATAGGGCCTTGGATTTTGGATGGAACCTAATATATTTGGATCACATTCCACGGAAATTAGAGGATTCGATGCATTCTCAAATTCAAATCTCTGTGTGACATGACGATGCTTTTATTGTCCGTTACTCATCCATTAAATTAATATTATTAAATTAATCTGGTTTCTTTTTAACATAAATAAAACTTAAAATGCAAACTTTTGAATTTTTCAAACATTAATAAATAAATTAATTTTGATTAGAATGAACTGCATTTTGTGGGCAAGTATTGGAGAATGTCCGGTAGACCAACAGTCTGCATTCTGATCAGAGAAGAACATATGAGGTTTGTTTGCCTATTTTTATGAAAACTTATATAAACATTTATGTTTTTACTTAGCATTATTATTATTATTGTATGTTTATTAAAATAATAAGTAAATGTTACATAAATTAAGGTTTATTATTTAGAGATACACACTTTAAAGAAATGCTGGATCTATTGGCAATGTTCAAGAAGGGTCACTGCGACGGATTAAAGATTCGTACCGGTAGACTTCAAGTAAGTATATTGATTAATTCCGAAAGAAAATCGTTGTTTAAATCGTTTTTCTCGAGGGTAATAGAAAATAAATTATTGCAGAATCTTATATCGTCATCTTGTATAGAACATCTCGACTTCCTTCATTTACTATCACCCGATATTATTCCAAAATTTGAAGCATTTCAGCAATTAGAACATACTTCAATTGGATATCAAAGTCTTACCGATATTCCTAAAGCAATAATTTATAGCGAACCTACATACAGTTTTGAGGTAGATTTATATTTCTATTATTAAAATTCAATGTTCCTTGCAACAATGAACATTTTTCGATTTAATTATAGGAGTTCACACACAAATCTACTAAAGATATTCTGGATGCCATATCTCAAACCGATACCCTTCACGGACAGAGTCAGCTATTAGGCATTCTTTGGTATCGTGAAGGACCACAGTTTTGGGTGGATGGAAGTAAATACTTTAACGTAATTTTTTTGTATCTGTAATATTTGGAATGGATGCTACCGACAAAAATAATATTTATTTTTGTGCCCATCTCGGCCATCAAGTGATTCCGAGGTCCCCCAATCGAATACAAGCATTTGAAAACCCAAACTTTTAGTGGCTGTCTGTCACACGTGTCGAGTCCCATCCCTAACCAATCAGCTGGTTCTTTTGAGGGCCTGGCTGAACTCACAATTGGCATGGAATAAAGATCAGGACAGAAAAAATATAGCAATATTATTTTTATTGGTAGCTTATTGATAGAATAAATAAACTAATTATTATAATAATTTGATCAAAGCAAATTAATTGTTGAACAGATTAAACAAATTAACTAATTATGTTAATAATTTGTAATTAGTAACAGTAAAGGAAAGACTCGAAAAACTAACGAGGCAGGCTGGAGCTCTCAGGCATTGGTAAATAATTTTTAGATGTAGTATTATTGACGATTGTGTCGACATTAATTAGGAATTTTCTAACTTAGGTCTGTAGTACGTTACTGTTCTAGCGTTCTGGAGAAAATGGTCGATAGCATCAGTCCCTACATTACGTCGACCCTAGTCAGCGGCAAACAGGTGAGGTTTGTCAAACGTATTCCAGTATATGTAATTACGTATCTACAATGACTTTTTTATATTAGATTACAGTCGGTATTTTCGGTCACGAAGAAGTGGTCATCGATCATCCTCTAACACCCAAAGAAGTAAAAGGCATTATATACGGTCAGTGTCAACATCACGATATTTATCAAGCAGTTCTTCAACAAGAAATTATTCTCTATATCGGAAGACTCATTTCTACTTCACCGCATTTGTTTCATGGCATTTTGAAACTCCGAGTGGGGTAAGATATTTGTATTCTGAAGCAAACTGTTGTTTTTGTAAGTTTTCAGATTGCAAGTTTTAATCCATTTTAATTCTAAGCTGCCAAGTGCTTGCGTACCTGACGGATTAAAATGGAAAACTTGCACTGGAATTATATGGAATGGTTGTTAATCCAAATGGAATTTTTATCATAAAAGATAAACTTTAACTTTTAGCTGGATTATTCAGGCCATGATTCTTTATTTGAAATTCCTGAATGAGAATCCTCCAGTAAGTGTGTAATCTATTTAAACAATTAAAGGGCAGTTTTTCCTAAACTCAATTTCTCGACTTTATAATTTCAGGCGTTGCACAGTCTTTCTCCGAGTGATTTACGAAAAGTCCTTTTTAAAGTGCTTGAAATGTCAGATAATGTTGCATCTAATAAGTAAGTTACTGCTGATTATCCAAAATTCATACACTAAACTATTGATTAAAAATGAAACTATGCCCAATATTTAAATAATAATAATAATAATGTATTACTTGTGAAATAGCTAGTTTAAATTTGATGTTTCTGAGATTGAAGTGTTTCTTTATATTTGGAGTATTTTTTTTTATCCATCTTTTTCTTTTATGTGGGTACTAAAAGGGTCAATACTTCTTCACACTGGACTTACTGTATAACACATCTTTTAAAACCTCTCGGTGCCCAGTGACAAAATTCATGGGTAAACAAGCATTTTCAGGCTACCGAGCTCTGCTTGGAAAGCAGAAAACCCAAAGCAGAGCTCAGAAGGAGTCCGAAAATGTTTGTTTACTCACGAATTTTGCTGCCAGGCACTTGGAGGTTTTTGAGGTGTGCTACTAATGGGACCATTTTACTAGTCCTGTCATAAATCTGGCTGTGCCCCGATGGGATGGTGTCTGTGACTTATCCAGGACAGAACTTCCATGAAAAATTGCTGGGGTTCAGTTGGATTTAATCCCAAGTCTCCCAGAACAGCACATTGATGCTTTTATTACATATACACTGTCACTCTCAGAAGCTTATATATATATATACAGTAGAGACTCGTTAATCGGAACCCCGGTAATCGGAACGATTTTCAGTCGGACTGTGTCATGCTGAATCGAACGTTTTTAATACTAAATTTACTTCTAAAGTATAATTTTCATGTTTTTATATTCTTCAATATATTTATTTTGTTTATACAAAATGCAGAAATAATTTTTAATGATACGATAGCCTCGATTATTATTATAAAAATTTTCGTTAGGCTTAAAATCGACGAAAATTCAACACGAAGCGACATGCAACTGAGAAAAATTTGAACATCAGACAGGTTAATATATTTATTCGTACATAATCAGTAATCGGAACAAATCACTAATCTGAACAACCCCAGTCCCCAATTGATTCCGATTTTCGGTTCTCTACTGTATATGAGAATTTTCCAGACTAATTTCATTGAGTTTTCTTGTAATAAACAAGTAAACTTGACGAAATTAGCCTGGAAAATTCTCAGTTTGTTGATTAAATGCAAAATACAAGAAACTTTACAAGGAGCCAGATTCAAATGTAAGCAAAACAAGCTACAACTCGGGCCTCTAAATCTTGTTTGATCCCGAAAGACAGTTTATACATATTGCCCATAATTAAATGGCAAAGGGGAAGAGCCTCTTGTATGTCAGACTACAACTGTAAATCTGGCCCTGGAAACTTGATAATTTCTATAATTCTAGGGATCAAGAAACAAATTCTTTGACCCCCTAGAATTTTATTTATTTTCAGAGAGGTTAAAGTGCTAAAGAAAGCATTAATATTAAATATTATTGCTTTCTTTAGTACTGTAATGTAATAAAATTGAATTTGATTAGTTATTATAATATAAAATTAAGTAATTATAGTTAAATGAGGAATAAATTATTAAGATAGTAAAATAATAATTTTGATATTTCATTAGATAAATTAGTCTGTAGAATTTAATAGAAAATGAATTTGATTGAAATTAGTTATAAAATTAATAAAATATAATTTATTAAGTTAAAAAGTAATTTAAAAATGTAATTATTTAGGATAGAACCCAACTTAGTATTTTCCTTGAGGTAAATAAGGTATCATCAATATGAAGTCTGCTGATTCTCCTACATATTTCCAAACATTGGACTACATTTTCTATCATCTAGTTTATGCAATCAGATGATCAAAAATGGAGTCCAATGTTTTGAATGTCGATAGGTACGGGTTTATAGATAATAGGAGATAGACGAGGGCATTATAAAGTCAACATTAATAGAGGATAGTGATTTGATAAACTGTCATGTGATGGAAAGATTTTAATAGTCAGAAGCTTGTATCTAAATAACAAAATAATTAGATGATAATTTCTGTTTTTCCTTTGTAAAATGAAGTTTTCATGCATTCAACTTTCGCATTGTAGGAGGACGTTGTATTGGTTTGTATTTCTGCCCTGTGGCTCTAAGAGGGCTTTTATTAGCAAGGCCATCGTGGATTCAGCCAGGCCCACAACGGGCAGGTGGGTGGTGTGGGACTAACCATCCCCGAAAAATTCCTAGGGTTTTAGACCCGCCCGGATTTGATACTGGATCCTCTAGAGCGGCAGATGCCATTTTAGCCGCTCGGCCAT
Source organism: Centruroides vittatus (assembly GCF_030686945.1). Classification (NCBI taxonomy): domain Eukaryota; kingdom Metazoa; phylum Arthropoda; class Arachnida; order Scorpiones; family Buthidae; genus Centruroides; species Centruroides vittatus. The sequence goes on from NW_027120776.1 coordinate 437,180, forward strand.
CTGGCCGCCATTGCTTTGTATTTTGGAAGCACTAGCTCACAATGGGCTGCCTTCAGTTCTCCCATTTTTTAATGTCATGTGCAAGAAATCCATATCCAAATTGAAGTAAAAGTATTTTTGATTAGCCAATAAGATAGACGAAGAAATTTTATTGGCTTGCTAGTTTTAATTATAATAAAAAAAGTTAAACGTACAATAATCGAATAAAATGCCAAACATATCCGCTCACTCCCAAGGAAAACTTGAGGTTCCAAACTCAAATTCAGGTTCCCAGAGCGGCAGAGTAATGCCTTTTGCCTCCCAGGCACACTTCTAATGGCCGAAAACGTATCTAATGCGCTGATGTCTCAAATCTAATTATTCTTAAAGTTCTGTATTTTAAAATATTTGGTCAAAAGGGAATTTGCCTACCAGTGGCCGAGGGGATAAAACCACGAACTACTGGTAGGTGGTGGTGGGTTCGCACCCAGTCAACGGGCTGGCGTCGTGGGTTTTCTTCATCTGTCTAACACTTAAATAAGGAACAGTACCTCGTATAAAGTCTTCCTTGGAGGCACCTCCTTGGCAGATTGCCCACGTGTTGAATTGCCTTATCCCATCGATCCGAAAGGGAATTCGATTAATGTGAACAAAGTAAACGAGGTCATGTAATGGTTTTCATAATATGTGAAATCGGTAGTCGTAGGGAAAATGTGTTATTTAAAATAGAGATTGGCTGATAAGAATTAAGTATACAAGAAGTAATTTAAATGATAAAAATGTTTACAAGGCAATGCCAGATTAAAATGTTAAGTACGTCATTTAATACAAACAAGAGTGTCGATGGCAGTAATTTTTTCTATTCCTTCCAGGCCTGCTTGATCTTTTAGTCAAACCTTCGAACAACGGCCAGTGACATAAAGAGAACATAAAAAATGGCCTTATTCGGAGGTTATTCTGTACACATTTCAAAAATAAACGTTCCTGAAAAAAATGACTGCCGTTCAGAACTCTGGAATTAATTTCAGAATAAAATAAAAATGCGCTAACCGTATCACACCGTATCAGCAGTGTGATATGGTCGAATGGCCGAGCAGTTAGGATGGCAGCCCACTGCCACGAGGATCTGGACGAGTCAAAAATTCCAGGAATTTTTCGGGAGATTGTCCATCAGGATATGTTGAGCCCCTCCACTCGCCACCCAGCCGCTCCATTGCGGGCCTGGTCGAACCTATAACGGGCTCGCTAAAGAGGCTATCTTAGTGCCACAGGGCGGGAAGAGTTAAAAAAGAAAGTTACAGTATATCTCCGGCATTCCGATTGGGGTATGCCAGGGGTGGCTTTTAACGAGGCATTCAAAAGTGCCATGTTTTTTCACGTGTCTCCGCCTAAATAGAAGTCGGTTTTCTATAGAAAGTCCTCCCGGAAGACAAACCCTTGGCAGATCACCCGTATGTTGCATCGTCTTGTTCCATTAATCCCTCTTTTTTCTTTTACTTTTATCGCTCTCTAAGCGCTAACAGGATTTTTTCCTATGCCCATCGTGGATTCGGCCCGTTCCACTATTAGGGCGGGTGTTCGACATATTTGGGACAGATTTCCTGAAAACTGCTGGGATTCTCCAAATTCGTTTCCCCAGAGCAATAGGATAACGCCTTTGCAACCCCACGGCCATCATTTATATCAATACATTAAAAATTTCTAGTCCTCAATTCTAAAAACGTATGTGCAATATCGATATCACAAATACAATACTTTTACTTTATTATTTATCTAATCACTTATATCTTATCGTATTCTCCTGGCACAGTATATATGCAGACAGAGTTCATTTAGAAACTTTAAATATTTTTATATACCGAGTGAATATTATTATTAATAAACAAAAGAATGTCCACGAGAAATCAGGTATCCCCGAATGTAATTCTACTTTTTGGGGTTTCCCCCCCATCTAACACTTAAAAAAGGGCAGTTCCCATAAAAGTCCTTCGGATAGACACCTACCCTTTGGCAGATTGCCCTCGTGTTGCTTTGCCTTATAACAACAAAATTTTTTTATTAAGCCTCTCGAATATTGTAATTAATCAACCTCGTGGATAAATTATCTAAAAGAATTCTTAATCTTCTAGATCCTACCCGGATCAAACAATTTCTTCTAACTGGATGATCTTTAAAGGGCATGTAACTTGTTTATTCTTTTGGACATAAGTATAATCTATAAACTACAGAATGTTTTTTGTCGGATTACAGTTTTAAAAAAGCGAGGAACCCGATGCAATCCCCAAACATGGTGGAAATATACCACTTTGCATGTGGTGTGGTCCGGAATAGCATTACACTTAACGGTAGCTGAACTTCACGTGTTTGCGGAGGATACCATTACTTCAAGAGAGTGCAGAAACGAGGTTTTGGAGTCCTGCGAGACTTTCGAGCTATTTTCAGGGCAGATTTAATTTTTATGGTCTATAATGCCCACACGCGTATGGCTGGTCAAAGATTTTCTTGGCAGTGAAAATATTATTCGATCTTCTGACCTAAATCCCATGAACATATTTGGGATGCTCTAGGGAGACAAATTGCATTCCATCGGCTACTCCAGGAACTTCAAGAAACTCTTGTTTGAGAATTGACTTTGCTCTCGATAGAGCCGATAAACAACTTTATAATCACCACGAGCAATTGGTTTGCAGCATATATGGGTGCAAGAGGCAACCGGTTTATTTGTATACGGCAACGCGACACGTGAAGGGAGAATGCCTCCCGAGAGGACTTTCTATGGGAAATTGACTCCTATTTAGGTGTCACTAACGTTCCGAAACACTCGTCGGCCAGGAGCGAACCCACGACCGACTGCCAGTGTTCGGTGGTTTTATCCACTCGGCCATCGGTGGGACGAGACAATCACACGCCTCATTTATAATTTTCCGTGCAAAAAATTTATAATAATGACTAAAAATTTACAATAATCTCTACTTTGAATCGATTTAGATTTCTCTGCTCCGTGGGCACCAATAGGGCCTTCGTTTTGGCCCGTCGTGGGTTAAGCCAGGCTCACACTCGGGAGGCCGGATGGCGAAATAATTGATGCGATATACCGGAAAGAACCCCGAAAAATTCATGGGTTTTTTCACCAACCGGTTGGATCTCGGATCCCCCAGAATAAAAAAGCCGACGCCTTAACTGTCTCGGCCGTCTATGTAAAAAAAAAACAACTCCAGAATGTTATAGAAAATATGGATTTTATTTTAAAAGTCTTCATTTTATTATGACAATTGTAGAAATTTAACTTCTTGATGTATTCATTGTTTCAAGAATGACAGCTCATCAACAGCGACAGATCGAAGGTGCTCTGTGCCGCGTTCCTAGAAATTTCTACGACAGGGTTTGGGACGTCATGACTCGTACGCCGTCGGGTATTATTGTTGCGGGCCATCACTTGCCACAGGTAAATTACGAACTTTTTACTTTCTTAATACCATTTTACCTCTCTTTAACCACGTTTACCTGTAATTTTCCAGCAACCGACACTCTCGGAAATGACGGTTTACGAATTAAACTTCGCTCTTCAGGTAGAGATGCTGTTGAATAGAATTTCGGCACCCGAATACCGGCAGATACTGGTTGAAGTAAGCCAACAAATTATAATCCAGCGATGCCCCGTAAATTGCAACATTACAGAAAATCCTAAAAGATCGTATATCACATCTCCAGATAAGATAAAAGACGTTTCCTGTCTGGAATCATTTGTCTCTTCTACTAATTAATTCGTAAGGCTAAATTGTTTTATTTACGAAATCCGATAAGATTGTATCTCTTCTTGGCCTCTGCAAAGCGGGTCCACAGATCAGTCCGTCCCATTCCTCTACTTTGCACATTGCTCGGCCTTCCTCTTCAAGGTTTGTTAACTTCCCTTTCCTTTCGGGTCATCGGGTCACGTCTTTTCTATCATTTTTCCTACACTTTTCCCTTTCGCTGCCTGTCTTGATAGACAGTTTCCTCACAAAATATGCCCAACAGAACTCCTCTTCCCTCAACATCCTAGAAGATACTTTCCTCACTCTTTTGGTCCAGCTTATTTACTTCCTCTTCCTCCATTGTTTACACCGACCATTTACGTTGAAAGTATACTCGAGGCCTTCCGTCTCGTATAACTCAATAGTGGCCATCTCCTGTCCGTTTTTCCCTACTGCGAAGAGCAATTTACAGGGCATCCTGTGATTATAACAATTAAAATTCTGGAAAAAAGCTCTAATTCCCGAAATTTTTTCATTATTTCCTTAAATTTACAGTTGATAATGGTTGTGTACCTGGTGCTGAAGAGGAATCCCGAATTATCCTTTGGCGATCCCGTCGATATGGATAAGGTAAGTGATATTTTCTTCGATATAACGCAATGGATAAACTTCGAAATTAATGAGAGTTATCGTGTAGCTCGTCCACGAGTCATTCGTCACGTTCAAAAAGGACAAACCGCAAGAAATAGCCGAAAATAGCACGGATATGACCCCCTTCTATAACGCTCCATCCAAGATAACGGCCAGTTATCTGGCTCGAGCAGTGATGCACAACCTTTTGAAGTATGGACCCAGCCATATCGATACCAGAGAGATGTGCCACATATGTTAAGCCGTAAATGCCCGTAGTTTATACAGTTTTAATGGTTTCAAAACCCCCATTTCTTCCAAATTTTATCAAGGCTTTGCTCATAATTTTAAATTGTTTTCTAGTCAAGATACTTTTAATGCATCGGGGATGTTAAAGATTGCATTCGGCCAGATTCAAATATAAATTTTTTGACGGAATTTCGGTGTCCAAAATTAATCAGTGTAAATAGTATGCATTATAATAAAAGTATGTACATAATTGTAAATGCCCCCCAAGAGCAATTTTTCATTCAGAATAGTGTTTAATATATATTGTTTAAAGAAAAATGTTAAAAGTTTACAACTTTTTATGCAAATTTCCATTATCCCTGTTGTGAAATTTTGTTAATAAATACAGTTGCGAGTTTTCGTATTGTGCAATTGTACGTTGCTTTTCCTTCTGGTTAAGGGCGTATAATTTATTATCGCGTGATTTCCTTGTCGTTTCGAGCAGTGGTGGTTCTGCGCAAAGGCATCCTAGGGCCTCGCGAGTTTAGGATCTTCAGGCACATAAATGTACGCTTGAGGATAATGGGATGTCGATTCACTAATCTTTGTATCGTGAGATACAAAGATTAGTGAATCACGTTGTAAATTTACGTAAGAAGTGCCTCTGAAGTCCGTGTTTAACTAGGGCCTCACATATATAACCTAACACCGCGACGGATTTGGAAATTATCTGTTTATCGCGCAGCCAGCTGCCCTACTGATAAAGTATCTGCTTACCGTAGAGGATGTGGGTTCGAACCCTGTCCGGTAATCTGGTCATATTGCTGTAAACGTGTTGGTGCCTCTCCTTCACTAATTAATCGAAAGAGCAGAAAAATCAAATTACGAGATGATGGGAATTTTTTTAAAAGAATAGAAATCTTTATGCCTATGGATTCACTGAAGCCTACAGTGAGGAGGAAAGCGTTGAGGGGGAGCTGACGTATTACGTTCAAACTTATGAAAATGCCACCAAAGCGGTAGGCTGGTGTCTTGCAATCTCGGCCATCCCCATTTTGTGCCTTGATCTAATTCGATAGATACAATCGATTGGATTGGATTGATGGGATAAGGCAATCTGCCGAGGAGGTACTGTACCTCCCCGGTGGACTTTTATGGGAAGTTGGACCCTATTTAGGTGTTAGAAACGTGAAGAAAGCCTGGAAAATTTCACGTGGCCAACCCGTTGGCGAAGCGCGAACCCACCACCGCCGGTGGGCTAAAATCAATGGGAGGAAAGAGTTGGCCGAAGAAATTCTTTTAATTGGTATGTTTGCAGTAGCAAAGCATTTGATATTTTGAGGTGTCTTTTTGTAAATATTTTGAGTAGAACGTGGAAGCCAGAGGTTAAGTAATCCCAAGTATTGATGTAGACGAGCAGTGGGAGGTCTTCGATGCGATAAAATACCAAAAGTACTTTCAACTTTAACAGATAAGACGAAACAAAATAGAGCTAGGTCTTCCTTATCGTTCGATTGTTTCTTATTTTATCCATTGTTTAGATTTTGTGTGAATGAACGTTTTATGCTCTGGCCAGGAAGCCAAACATTCTTTGTTTACATACAATCCGACACGTGATATAGTAATTCATTCGCTGTTTGTCTACATTTCATTAATCTCAATACACAGATGATACAATTGTGTATAACTATTTTCTAAGATTTACGAGTGCCTCTTGAAAATACATTTCTAAATCTTGATTATCCGAATCTATTGTCCTCGTGACTAGAAAGATCGTCTGTTTTTCTGTTAGTCTCTATAAATTTGTATGATTATAGGGTTGACCGGATAAGGCAACGTGCACAAGGTCGATCTGCCGAGAGGGGTGCCTCCCGGGAGGAACTGGCTTCTATTAAGTGAATAAAGCCCGTAAACTCGTAGTCGGCCCGAATCCGCCAACAGAGTTCAGTTCTTTTATACATTTCGGCCACTGGTGGGCTTATGAATCTGGACAGGGTCTGAGCAAATGCAACGAAGCATTTCGGGGGAGCATCCTCTCATCCGGGAAGGGCCTAAGGCTACTTTTAGTCGAATAAACCTCACCCCTCAGTCCGCAACAGAAACCAATACAAATTGCGTTTTCATTAATATAATCAGAGATTTTCACAGGCTGTAAATTTCGGTACGGAGCCCATTCTTCTCGAAATATCTTACAACCATTTCCTTAGTGTTACGGACAATTTGGCTAAAGAAAATCTCTCCAAGAAAGAAAACGTGAAGTATCGCTTTGCGCAAAGAAATGCAGGCGTTACGCAAACTTATATAGGAAAAAAAATCAGATATCCTTCGAGATTATCAATTAAGGATTAAATTGTTTTCAGACAGCGATTACAACTGAAAACGTAACCAAAAAATAATAATAATAATTCCTAAAATCAATGCGTAACAAATATTTCTTCAACAGAGATTCTTTAAAGTAACAGATACTCGTTACGATATTCCATTTCAATTCGGATTAGGACAATTAAAATGCATTTAAAGACACGTAACTCGACGTTACTTTCGATGTAATGTGTATTAACCAACCACCGTCGCAAGATATATCGATAGCCAGATAGCGTAACCCGAATGGCTTTGATATCCCAAAACCTAGAAATTTAGAAAAGAGGTCGAGGTTGGGCGCGAATACTTTATCTAATATTAATTAATATATCGATTGAGGTAGGTTTCGAGTAAATTGCCGGAGCGTAACAATAAGTGAAGTGTTCTCGCCAAGAATTTAGGAAATCATGCGATTGCAGACGATTAGAGATAAGTTTGGGTAAGAGGTTCTTTTACACCCGTGCTTTGACCTCCGTGCTCGATATCCCATAAAAGAAACAAAGATATCATTGTTTTCCGAAAAATAACAGGCACGAAAGAAACTCGCGACCCTATAATTCAAAAAGGCCCGAAATAGTCATTTCGGGCCTCAGATACCTCAACAGGAACTGAGGTATGAGGGTCCCTGTTGAAGCATCGATGATGCCTCGTGATACCTCAACAGGTTATGGCGAGGCATCGATGCATTTACACGTAATATTGGGTTTTTTTTCACGTGTCTCGTGGGAAACTAGACCCCATTTAAGTATTTATAAGATCTCTTCCATGGGGAAGATGTCTCATGTTCCAGAATACTCATCACCCGAAACTCACCCACCAGTGGCCGAGTGGATAAAACACCGAACGCTGGTAGTTGATGGCGAGTTTGCACCCTGCCGCGTGTAATTTTTCCAGCTTTTTTGTCACGTGCTAACACCCAGATCTCATAAAAGATCCCCTTGGCCGATCTCACGTGTTGCGTTCCCACATCCCATCAAAACCGAACCGATTCTTCTCGAAAAATCACGCGAGATCCATAAACGATCCAACAAAATCCAATGGAATGAAAAGACTCCTAATCTGAGAGGAGCTTTTCAAATGAAGCTTTACAACAGGGAACTTTTTACGTGTGATTCGAATGGGGATTTTCTTTCTGCTCTAGTCGTTCGATGATCAGAAGGCCGATGCAGCACGAGGAGCTGATGAGCCAATGGTTTTGGCTCATCGTGGTCGCTAATGATTTTTTTTTTTAATACTTTGAAATTAACATAACAAGGCCGAGAGCTACAGATTCTCACGAGGACAAATCCTAAGAACTTTGCAATCCCCATATAAAATTTCCAGATTACCAAAAATGACTAAAATCGGGCTCCGGACGTAACGAACTTCTCGAGGCCTCTACAGTTCCAAATGTAAAATTTAATATTTTTGTGGCTTTTCGAGACGAGTGGGCCTCGAGCGCGACCGGTCCGGACCGGTCGCCACCGTAAGAAAGGCCCGATAAAGTTCAAACTTTTGATAAATAATTTATCGCGTCTTCCCTATCTCGATGCGATCAAAGAATTGTAGTACAGTATTTCGACACCGCCGACGTCTGTAGTGTAAATTACCCGTATTACGCCCGCCAATGCATTGGTAAATTTCATACCATTCGGAAGCCATTTTATCGCTCCGCTCCCCCCTCGTTTCGAAATCTGGCGCGTGAAAATGGCCCTCTTGGTGCACTCGGTACGGAAAGAATCGATCGAGTCGACGAATTTGCGTAACAAATTCCGAAAATCCTCCCCACTTCAAACGGCGAAGGTTGAATCGGACTTGATTCACACGAAGGTCGGCGTGAATCAAGTCCGATTCAACGATAAAGTGTGATAACGCGAGTCTCTCGAGCGTAATTTTGTATAACAAACCTTCGAAGGTTACGCGACGAAACTACTGAAGAAATGAAACCGAATTAACACTTTAACAATTAATACGAGGCGATTCTAGAAGGTCGGAATCTCGAAATTCAATTCAATTCAATTTTGGCAATTTCTCGAATTCGGTTTTTCGTCGTAAAATACGTTCCACGAAAGAACTGCGTTTCGAAATTACTCAGAACATGCGACCGGCGTGTTTTTTTTCTTCTTCGCGCTATCTGCGTAACCTTGAAACGTAAGCAACATTCCGCACGTAATTTATCGAACCGATCAAAATATTATTAAACGATCTACAAAAACAAAAATACGACGTAAACGTAACATCCTCCTCCCCTCCGAATGCCAAAACCCTTACATACAAAGTGCGTAAAAGTGGGATTTCCCTTCACCAAACGTGGAAAAAAAACCCGCCATTTTGGCTGCACGTAACTGCATACTTCGGCGGATAAACTTGTAAATTTCTGAAAGTGGGCAATTTCGTAAAATGCCGAAATTTTTTACGGTTACGTGGGCATAATAGTTTCAAAATGAAAGGATAACGCGGCGTAATCGTTACCTCCACTGGCGTTTTTTCGTAATATACTTCGACGAATTTTGCCACAATGGCGACACCCCCCGAAAATGCCATCGGTTGTTTCCGATCTGTGGAACAATGAATGATAAGGTCGCGTATCGATCCGAGATAACAAAGTCCGTTCGACGACGATAAAACCAAAGAAACTTTTAACGGGACGTCAATTTTATCGCAGCAATCGGTTAGTCGAAGACAAAATGGCCGCTCCCTGCAAAACGGGATACTTGGACGTCAAGATACAGCACAAGAGCAGAGGCCTCAAGAATTGGAAGGTGAGGAAATGCGCGATCGTGTCGGACTCCGTTGTTTTGTACGGGGTGGGTCTGTAGCTTCTCGTTTTTGTATTCTAGACTTGGAAGAAACGTTGGGTGGTGATTTCGAGTACGGATTTGAGGCTGATGGGACCACCCTCTCTGGTAATACAGATCTATTCTAACGATGGCCAGAAGGACAAGAATTGCCTCTTCTCCAAATGTTTCTCCTCCAAGCTTTCGGTGGTGTACAGGAGCAGATCTCGAACGCACAGACACGCGTTCAGCATGGCCGAAGACGGGGGTGCCGTGTTGCATTTGGCGGGAGGAAGCGAGAGCCAGAGCCAGGACTGGATGGCTGCCATCAGAGATCTGTTGTGGCCTCCTAGTCCCTTCCTCCAACTAAAAATGGGTAGGTTCGGTTACGGCAGCCGGTGGTCGTTATGGATTCTCGTCTATGCGCTACTCTGACGCAAACTTTATTTTACAGCTTATAAAGGAAGTTACGACGTTTCTTTAATCGATAACGAATTCAGTTACCAGTCTGGAATGCTGGGACTCTACGGTCACTTCATGGCCGCCGCCGACAGATTGGTACTTTCCACCCCCGATACCGGTAGGGTGGTGAAAGAATGGAAACTGTGCCACGTCAAGAGGTATCAGCTGGTACCGCAGATTAACAAAGAAGATGCTTACAAAGTGTTTTCCCTGACTATTAGGTAAGTGGCTTTTTAAATATAGATAAGGGTTATCGCTAGAAGATAATACTGTCAAATACGTCAAACAATAGAAGTAATTGCAGAACCGATAACTGCTATAGACAACAAAAGGGGGTTGAGAATAATCTCGACATCGTTTTATCCGGTGTTCTAGATTGTCATTTTTACAACCATTGTCTTTTCTTTGAATAGCGAACCTGGTGGCTTTGTCGGTCAGCTTCAGTTCTACAGTGTTAATTCCATGTCCATACTTCAAAAAATAAATCGTGCTCTGGATTGCTATGAACCGGTCGACTCTCTTCTGGACACGCCGGTGGAAGAGGTGGATCTGATTCGGTTTGATGATTACAGACGGAATCCCGGAGCGACTACGGACGATGAATTAGAAGAAAACAGGCATTCTCTCGGAAGTTCCGGTTCCGGTAGTACGGACACTTCGGAGAGCACTACGTCGAGCCGATTATTTCTCTTACCCGACAACATGCTTAACTGCAGTGTTAACTCTGGTCGGATGCAACAGCAAGACGAAGACAGCGATTCCTTTTCTCCACCCTCCTCTCCGTCGTTTCATGAGGATCTATCCAACTTTGATTTCCCTTCTCCGGAACTCGACAATGCAGACAATCCCCACATTTATGTAGACATACAAGCTTACAACGAAGAAAGCCCCAAAGAATATATATACGAAGAATTAGAAGAGAGTGAAGATTTCACTGGAAAAGAAACCGTACCGCCTCTTCCTCCCAGGAATACCTATCTCCACCCGCAGAATACTCCGCCCGATAAACACATTTCGGCACTATCGAGGATAAAAAGGGCAAAAATTTCCAAGCTCTTTCATAAAAATGAAAGAAGAACCCAAAGTGCATCTTCGGCAGAATGTAACGAAATTCCTAACGAAAGTTTGGTTCGGACCGAATCCCTTCCAATTTTTGTACCATCCAAATCTCACCACGCACCCTCTCTGTTATCGATCTCTGCCCCGGAAACTCTATCAGGATTTTATAACCCGACGCAACGCACGTGTGATGTAACAAATGTGGACGAAACCTCACGTGGCACAAATTTCCGAGGGAGAAGCAAAACGACTTCTAGTGGAGCCAGCGAATTACACACCATAATAGCAGAATTGGACAAAGTGCAATCGAAGCACAGACACTTCAGACAGTGTATGAAAGCGTTATCGACAGAAAACTTAATAAAACAAGAACTTTCGCTACCTTTGTCGCAATGCATCGAAGACTTAAGAAGATTTTCCTCCGAATACTGCAACATGAATGCAGATCCTGTATATATCGACATGAATGGTATAAATGGCATAGACACGCAGACCGAAGAAAGCTGAGAAATCTGCTGTAAAATGTAATTTTTTTTTTAAGTAAGATTTTTTTATAATAAAAAAAAATTAAAATAAAATTTGACATCAATTAATTTTATTTACCCTTTTTTTTTTCTTCACAATATTACATGTCCCAAAAGACATGACGACACACAAGCTATCAAGTTGGATAGAATATAGATAACTAACGATACAGGTAATTCTCTTGCAACCTGGTTCGTAATTGGATGGAAAGTTAAGTGTTTTTTTTTTACTACAGATATTTTATTCTAAGTTATATAAACTGAATCTTGTTACGACACTTAACTAATTCCCTTTAACTACCGACTAGTAAATAAAGATTTTTTTAAATCTTATCAGAGATTAGCATTAGGCATTTTGTTTAGGGGAAGTAAAACATTAAATACAACTACATATTTACAATTTTCTTATTATTATTATTATTATTATTTTATCTTCTCTTGGGCTTATGCCAACGGAGTATTTTCACCAATTCGAGAAACACAACATGCAGAAAAATTCAGTAAATATTTACAATCAACAATGAAGAATGGAAAAGAGCGAGAGAGAGAGAGTAGGGAGGGAGAGAGATTCTCAAACTAATTTTGTTAATTGAAATTAAACGCGCAGGATACATATAAAATGGGACAAATTCGTTGATCAATTTTGTACAAACTGGTAATACTGTGTGACATTTAAAAAACTGTAATGCAAATAATGGTCCTGACTCTTTGCTTAATAACTGGTGGAAGTGTGATTGACGCTGTCGGATCCATTGTTTTCCTTTACGTTACTCTGAAAAGGTCGGGAATATGTTCTGTCGAAATATCAAAGCTGTAATTAATTTTAAGTTCTGTATTACAGTTAAATATAATAGTATTAAAACGGGTGAAAAACAATAACAAAAATGATAATTATTATTTTGTTTTTTTTTCCTCTTGTACTTTATGCAAAATCGCTTATTCGGCGAATAAATTCAGTGTTTTATAACTTAAAATTGTGTTCTATTACTTTACAAAGCTTCCTAGAGGATAGTATTTGCTATATCTAATTAATGATTAATACTAAAGTCTATCACTTGTAAGTATTGTGGCTCTTTAACTAATTCAAAATTTTGGAGCCGAACGGTCGTTGCTCGGCACCTTGCGCAGCGAAATTCCCTGTCGAATCTGACACAAGAGTGTTTCTCTACAGGTGGTATTGTCCAGAGATCCTCTGCTGGCCAGCCAGCTTTGAACTCTAGCTGCGGCTTCGCTGGTGGAAGGATGTCCGTTGTCCATCATTTTCCTGGCACTTGTCGAGCGGCTGCGACCCATGCCCGGTTCCGAATCTAGCTGCAAGGAACATCTTCTTTCCGTCTGACCGGGTTGTTGAGCTAATTTTGCATTCAGGGCGGCGAGGAAATTCTGTTTGTTGGAACGTTCTCCCGAAATCATTTGAGAGAAATCTTCCTGAGAGGAGAATCCCATAGTGACGTCGTGCAGTTGGTCTAAACTGGGCTGCGATGCTCGCCTGTGAGCCATCTGCTGGGGAAGGGATTTGTGTCCGGTTCCGTGTTTGACCCGAAGGGATGGCTCTTGAAGCGAAGGTTTTCTTTGCACAGTGCGAAAGCCAGCCTGCTGACTTTGTGCAAACCGAGCATTTAAGCTTTGGATGAATGCTTCTCTATCATTTCCTGTCAGAGAATGAGCTCTGCTAGATTTCTTTGGTGGATGGGCCAAAGTGTGAGCCATGCCGTACATTGGATGGACAGGAGGTTTGTAGTTTATTTCTTGTACATTTTGAGAGAATGTTGAAGGATTAAAAAATTGATCCTTTCCTTTCGGACCGTGATCTATCAGTTCCGGATGTTGTAATACGGAAAGTCTGGCGTTGAGAGCCTGTATTAGTTGTGCATGGGCAGTGGGTTCGGAAGGCACAGAAGCAGAGGTACAAGATACAGTAGACTGGCTGCTGTTTCCTGACCTACCTGCATCTTTTTTCAAAACTCTTGCTGGCATGTGGCTCTCGGTGACAGATGGCGGCGATTTATTCAACTCTTCGCACATTTTATTTCCCATGGATCGGGGCCGAAAAGTGTTTTCACTGGGTATTCCAGGCGAAGATCTCAGGGATGCATGTATTTCAGAATCTCGTTTTATGGGCATAAATTCCTGTTGTACTGGACTTGACGTAGAAAGAGACGAAGACCTACGAATCGGAGGAGGTGGTTTGTGAGATCCGGGGCGTGTCAGAGTGCCGGAATTATTTGGAGACGAAGTTGGAACACTTCCTGTAAAATTTAAATTATTATTAAATATTAAATTTATAAATTCAGGATATTATTATTCATTTATCAAATATATATATACATATAAGTGGAACAAGAAAACTATTAGATAAAATAGAAAATTGTATTGATACAATTGACTTGATAACTCCTTTAGATACCATTAATAGAATAGAAATTAGCTCATATTCATTTCCATCTAGATCATTATAAATCACAATTTTTGTCTCTAATTTGCAAAATTATTGAGCTTAGTAAAGTTTAGACATATTTAATTTGCATAATTATTGAATATAGTAGAATAAGTATTTTGTGTTACTAATCATTATCAAATCAATAATATACACAGTTTATTTTAAATCAAAGTATTTTACAGATGTTATTGTCATCCAAATTTTAAAATTATGACCTTTTCCCTGTGTTTAAGTTTAATTAAAGAAGCAAATTTTGTATAATAAAAATTTACAAAACAAACCTGCAAAAGAAGTTGGTCTTTTCTGTATGGGAGGATAAATAATTGGTTTTGTATTTATATCATTTTGAATTGGAGGAGGTGGAGTGAGAGGAGGACTCCAATCGGCAATCTCAGTTTTGGACGTAATGTCTTTTATTACAAAATAAATAGAAATATAAGAAATGGTGATGCAAATTAAGCATAAATAAAAACAAAATTAAAGAAAATAATCAAAAAATAAAAATTTTAAAAAATTGAATAACACAAAGTTTAAATTAAAAAATAAATATGTAAATTATTGCAAAAACAAGCTGAAATAACAAAAAATAATAATGTTACAATGAAAAATTAATAATTTGTTAACTGAATTAAAAATGTGTACTAAAGAAAACAAATTAGATTACAATTTTTTTAATTTTCAAAATATTTTGTAACTTTCTGATATCAATTTAAAAATCAGTGACGTATGATTAACAAATTAGTATATGCAATGATTTTTTAAATTAATCATTCAAATATATTAAATAAATGCAGATTGTATGTTGTATATACAAGTACTGTACATACACAAAATTTGTATATATTTGTAGAATTTATAATTTATTGGTAAATTTATCAAACAAGATAAGGAATTTTTGTCTTTTTACATGAAGTGTAGTGTGTACAATGTTCAGAAATGCTGAATAAACAACATGATAATTCGTTCAAATAATTTTCTTATATGCTGGATAGAATGTCAAGAAACTGTATAGGAGTGACAAAAGAAAAACTAATTTCATTCCTTTATATTTTTGTTTCAGTAATCAAATGAAAGTATTAGATTACACCAGTGGTTCTCAACCTTTGAGGACATGGAATACCATTCATATACGTTTTATTGTATACAGCATTAACATCAAGATATTCAAAATCAAACAATTCTATGTTTACTATTCTCCTGAAGCAATTAACTAATAAATTTTATTGTATTGAATAAAAGAGAAACATGAAATTATCTACAAATAATGTCATATGCTGTAGCACACTGGAAGAAATTTGCAATAAAAACTTAAAAATCTTTACTCGTGGAATGCTCGAGGCAATTTTGCAGAACAAGTTAAGAACCACTGGACTAGACTATAATGAAAACTAAAAATAAAAAAAAAATACAGGGTGTCCCATAAATTTGTCAATAGTTTAAAAATTCATAAAAGTTGAAAGAATTGGTATATTTGAATGCGAACCGACATCGGAGGTACGGACCTCTGATAAACGTGGTACACCACTGCATGGCGATTACACAAACTTCCCATTTCTTCAAACATCGTACTAGGGAAACCAATCCAGCAGGGGTGATTGGAACCCGAACCTTTCTTCATTCTCTTCTGTGTCCTAAACCTTCATAAAGTTTCAGCCGGCGATTTGTGACTGAGATAAAACAACTTCAATAGTGCTTTATCCACCAATGTCAACATCATAATGAAAACTGTATGTCAGTGCCAGTAACAGGAAAATTCAGAAATGAGCTGTTAATCGTACACCCTGCATTTTATATGCACAGTTTGATTTTCTTGAGTTCAGCGCCCTCTAGCGACAAAAATTTAAACTATTTTCTTTTTCTCTACCCAAAAAAATCCCCCTTTGTGACAATAACTTTTACCCAAACCACATTCAAATATACCAATTCTTTCAACTTTTATAAATTTTTAAACTATTTACAAATTTATGGGACACCCTGTATGTACTGTACAGTACATTGTCATGAATGCAGCATTACATCTACCATGTGTCAGATAAGAAATCTTTCCCTCATTCATGAGTACTAACACAATCATGATATAACTGCAGGATACATTCTCCTATTACCCACTAAGAAATTTGTGAATAGTTTCTCATAATTTAATTTATAATTCCAGATTTAAGCTGTTCTAAAATGTTTTATTAAATAAAAATAAAAAAATTCTATACTCTGAAAACTGCTCTGTTCAGAATTCAGATCTAAAACTGATTTTTAATTCATTGAAAATGAATTCTACTTGTTTTAAAATCTTTCTACAAATATAATTTATTTTTATTAGCAATTTAAACTGTAATGATTCTCTTATAAATATTTTAATTTTATATTCATTATATTTAAATTTTAATGTTTATTGTAAAATTAAAATGTTATATAAAATCTTGGCCACATATTAATAATAAATCAGAACATAAAACTTGCTTCAGCCATCTTTCAATATACAGAAACTGACTTAATAATTATTTAACAAAGTTTTAAAGCTTAATTTACAGTTAAAAGCTTTTGTTTTTTAATTTATTACCAAATCTTACATAGTTTCATTTAAAAATCTCTAAATTTAATTAGAATTTTTCCCAATATCATATACCATAATCTGCTGTCAATAAGATAAGAATTTATAAATTGAATAGCTATTGATATATAGTAACTTTATATCTTTAACTTAAATTGAAACTTAATTAGATATCACTTTAAATGCACATGATTTGTTCTATTTATAACGTATGATGTATATCATAATTACAGCTGGTTTCTTCTCTGTTGTGAAACATATTGAATATAATTACTCTTCTAAATTTCAAAAATTTCATTTGTTAAAATTTATTTATTTACATGCCAATTTGTAAAAGTTACTGAATAAATAAATATTAATTATTGAATGGATTTATGACAAAGTTAAAGAAGACTTTTAGAAATGTATAATATAATTGATCATCGCTTGCAGTTTAGAATAAAAGCATATATATTTTATAAATAACCATCTTAATTTTAGCTAATATTCTGTAGAATTTTATTTAGGTTTTATCTAAAAAATCAACCAAAAGTAATATTAATTATAGTTTATATGTGATAGTTAAATTGTTTATTATAACCCCAATTGTTAAGTAACATATATATTTCAACATACCTTCGGTTATTGGAGGTGGTGGTGGAGGAAGGTCCATAGAATCATCAGAAGGATTATCATTTTGTTGTAATTGCTGTTGTAGTAATAAACTCTGTGCCAGAATAGCAGCCAGATCTTTTTGAAATGCCGACTAAAAATTGTAAATATCTTTTACTAAATTTCTAATATTTAACAGAAATTTAAACATTTTAAATTACTTTATTTTATTATTATTTATATTCATACTATCACATTTATTCACACACTTACCAAGATTACAAATTCCACTTAATTAGACAGATCATTACAATAATTACATAATTGAATAAATACCATTTTAACTTAGTATTATGATTAATTGAACTTGAAGAATAGCAGGATTGCCTAGAGATCAACTGATAGACAAACAAAAATAATACATTCAAAAGCAAATTGCAAAAGTAGTTGGCTTTAAGCAATGAAATTACGTAAATAATAGCAAGGTTGAGGCTGAAGTTTTAAATGTGAAAACGTGTACGTCGGACGTTATAGGCTTACAGAAAAGTGGCGCTGAACATCCGACGTACACGTTTTCACGTTTAAAACTTTGGCCTCAACCTCACTAATACTGTTTAATTTTGTAACCTAAAAGCATATTGGAATGAAATTGTTTAATTAGTTTACAAATATACTTTAATTATGAAAAATAAGTTTTTAAAAATTCATTTTAAGTACAATCAAAATATAAATTGATATAGTTGAGGCATCAATTCATCATAATTTTTTAAAATCTCTAGCAATTTTATTTGGCAATTTATGGAATTTGTGTGAAGAATGATCAGTGCTGCTATAATTTTATAATCATTCCACCATGAAAATATTTTTGTATGACAAAAATTTATATATGATACAGCATTAGTATGTATTATGATATTTATTGTTTATTTTCCTTTATTAATCATTACTCATCAAATCAGCAGTTTTCAACCAGGGTGTACGGCACACTAGGTGCCTCAATGACACTTTAGGGGTGTCACAAAATATAGTGCTGAGCACCATAACACTTCATGCATGTATTCTGAAATTATGAAAAACACAGTAACTCTACACTGATAAAGAAGTAGGAGTGCCACTGTTAAAAAAAGGTTGCAAACACCATCTTAAAGGTATAATTTAAATATTTTTCAACTAACTTTATTGAAAAAATTCCAATCCAAAATGATAAAAACACCTGAACTTTTTACAAAACAAATCTAAAAAGCTGTCAAAGGTTCTTGCTCCAACTTTCCCAGCAATCAAACAAGAGGTTAAGTGGACCAGAAAGGAAGTCCAATAATTTTCAATTATACTGTGATATAAAATTTAAACAACAACAAAAGCTTGAGAGGGGTAATTCTGTTCAATTATGAGAACTTTCTCTATTTAAAAGAATATTTAAGTTTAAAACATACAAAGATATATTAACACCAAGTTAAAATTGTGTGTAGTGCCATCTGTTATGAGATTTTATAAAAAAATAATTTTTATATTATTATAAAAAGGCAAAAGGCTTAATTTTGAGGCAGAAATTTTAGAAAAATTGTAATGAAAATTTTACTCATTATTGTCATTTAAGTCTAATACCACTTGAGATATGACACATGACCCCCCTCTATCTCCCCATCCCTATGACCTTTAACCACCAAAATTTAAAAGCATCAATGCCTTGTAAATAGAAATAACCCTGCTAAGTTTCAAAAATTTTCATTCATCCAGTCTTGAGATAGAATGCATAATAGATGCCAATACACAATTTTGTAAGGAATTTTTTTTTGTGCTCCTTGAGTGTCAAAGCATCAAGAAATACAAAACAGCCAAGGGGATCAAAATTTGACCAATCACCATATTTTTCCTATGTTATTTTCCTGGCTGTTATAGATTATAAAACTAAAAATTAAATTTAAAAAAAAATCTTTTAAATCTGTTTCAAAATACTTTATTAGCGTCAAAAAATTCTAAGATTTTAAGTTAAAAAATAAAGAATTTTCCAGCCAAATGCTTTAAAATTATTGCACCTCGTTTTTAACTTTTTCATATTTTTATCAACCAATTATTTCAAATTTTCATTTGTTATAGCTCAACATTTTTGTTTTGTTACTTATGAAATATATTTTGGATATAAAGCTAAAAATTATATAGATTCACTCTCACTTTTCCCTATAGATAAAGTCGCATCTGTTCAATTTATTTCTGTCATCCGTGACTGTTTACGCATTAAAAACAACACAAACAGACGAGACACTATATTACATAGCAACAATTTTTTCCGTTGCTATGTCATTTTTATGCTCTAATTCCTTTTCCAATAAAATTATAAAATTAGAATTGTATTGAAAATGTTTTGCATTTAGAAAATTTTTCTTAAAATAATTTTATCTATAAATAATGTAGCTAAGAGCTTAAGGAAAATGCTTTTCATCTTTCTGAAAAATAAAATTTCATACCATAATGAGATCTTAAACGTGGACGAAGTAAAAACTATTTTAAACTAAAAGCATAAATCTCCTAAGAGTAACTTATTAAATATCTATAATTATAATTTACAATAATTATTAAAATTAAACTAAAATATTCTAAAATAATTCATATTTTAAAATATCTCAGCTTAAAATTCCTTATTTTAAATTTACGTTTATATTTTTTGATTAATTCGTTGTTTTTTTCTACCAAATTAAATTTGATGAAATATAAAAACTTATTTTCTTATGTAAATATCTAATGTGTAATTAATTATTAGCAATTAAAACCATGCAAAATTAAGAGGATAAAATAATTATTTTCTTCTTATACTTATTTAATTAATAATCAGTTAAAGAAAATAAATATTACTTTTTTAAAAAAGTTTAGAAGTAGATTTAATTGTATTATATTTTTTAAAACAGATTAATAATTATTGACTGTGTATAAAAAAACTGAAAATAAAATTGATTATAAACAAAAACTTTGCCAGAATAATATACGGAGACAACCCATTAGTAAATAGACACTCTGAACACAGCAAATGCATGAGGCAATATTAATACCGATAAATACATTGCCATATTGGAGAAGGGTCGTCTTCCAATAATCTTCAGTGGGCTGACAAATAAACATTCACTCTGTTCAGAAACAATGGAGCTCGTTGTCCCACTGCCAAAAAGACCAGAAATTGGTTGGAAACACAAGACATCTGCAAGCTTCCATGGACCAGTCAGTCACCCAACATAAATCCTGTTGAACATGTCTAGAATCTGCTGGATCATGCAGTGAAAACCCACTTCTTATGGAGAACTTTTAGACTGTTTGCATGCTGAGTGGGCCAACACTCCACAGGTGAAGGTAACAAAACTCATTGATTCCAAGCCTGACTGGATTACATTTTTGTAGTTTTAATATGCTACGTGCATGTATATCATATGATACTGTGAAATAAAAGACAGTGTTTGAAAATAAGGGTGTCTGTTTACTTACAGTATGTCTCTGTATAATAAAAATTAGTTTCTGCTCCTATAATCATTGTTTCACAAATATATATTTTTAAAATTATATTCAATTTAATTTTTAAACCAAATGATTATTTTTAAATAGTCATAAATATAATAATGCAGGAAATTTCAACTTATGTTAGTACTGTAAACTGTTAAAACAAATTATTTGTATTACTTTATCATACACATCTTCACTTGACAAAACAGGAGGGGGAGGAAACGAATCAGCTACTGAACTCGTAGGTATTAGTTCATTCAGATTTGCATAAACTGGTGGATCATCTGCAGATAAATTCCAATATGTGAAATTTATAATCAAAATTACTTTTTAAATTTTATTTTCTAAATTATATATTACCTGACATTACAATAGCTTTACTTATGTCGGCCACAAATGATTCAAGATGAGAGATTCCCTTAGAATATCTCGATTTGATAAACTGAGGTTTCTCTGGTAAATTTGGTTTGTCTGGCTCCATATTCCTTTATGAAGATACAGAAAATTTTTAAAATAAATTAAACTATGTTTTTACAATAGTCAACTTAAGAATCATTAAGCTTCTTTTAAGTTACCTATCTGGCAGTGGAGGGTTTGTCGGAATTGGTGGTAAGTCTCTGTTTGGAGCAATCATATTGTCAGCATCATCATGTTCCTGGTCATCTTCAGGAGAATGTTCAAAGGAACTATCTTCGGATGTGGAAGTCAGATTGTCAGAAGTTTCAACCATTCCACTTGGCCCTTGCTGAAGTTCTTGATTAAGTGGCTGGAATGTCTGAGCTGTGAGTGCTGGTCTATTATGCCCTGCACGTTCATAAGCTACAAGAAATATATATATATATATACATATAAAATAATTATCTAAAAAAGAATAATAACTACTAAAAACTTATATTTATCAAATATCAAACTAAAATTTTAATCATCAAAAATTATGATTCAGAAAAACTTCCCAGTTAATTTCTTAATAGGAAAAAGTTTTTCTTTTATTATTAAAATAATTTAGAAGTTATAACATATTTAATTATTAACAATAATCACCAGAAGAAATAGTATGTGGTCTTTGACTCTTTAGAATGGAAGCAGCTGCCCTTTCAAACTGTAGAGTATCCTGAAGATTTGGCCAAGTAGCAGTAACACATGGTGCAGGAGGATAAGGTGATGCTGGAGTACCTGTTGTGCTTACGACTCCAGTAGCATTGCTGTTAAACTCAGAAAGATTTGGAACCTTAAAATTTAAAAAATGAAATATAATATTTACTTGTAGGCATGTTAATTTCTATGCCTTTATATTTACTTTATACCTGATTAGTTAGTTCCATTGGTGGTGGAGTTGGTAAACGTATGCACAATGTGTCTTGTGAAGTGAAGCCAGAATCTTGAGATGAGACACTGGAAAGACGTAAGGCACCCGCTGGAGGTTGCTATCAATGAAAACAAAGTATTTATTATAGAAACTTTATTTATAATAATGTGTTGGTCCTTAAGAATATATCTAATATTGATATTGGATATATTCCTTTCTTCATTATTATTCATTATTTCCATACTGCCGATTATTCATTACTAGACCAAAGACATTAACATATTATTGTATATTTTTCACATTTTCTGAGTATGTTCATTATTGTTTTTGTTCAAATTGATATGATGTATTGTTACAGCTGCTGTAAATTCAATATGGCAATTACAAATCTTATCTTCATACATCCTTTATGAAATAAAATAAGCGTAAGAAAGCTTGTATCATTATCACAAAGGTAATCCAATACCAAATACATACAAGTCTGCTGCATACATTTTTTGATTATACTTTGTATGTTACAACATTCAGTGCCCTTACATTCTCTTGTATGTATTCCCCTAAACATTCTTTGGATGGTGCATAGACCAATCTCGTCATATTATTCAGATAAAATTCTAATTATCATCACAATAATTCTTAAACTTATAATTTAGAAGAAATTGTTACTAAACATTATGTTTCTAAAATTTATCACAATTAATTAAAAACATGACTTTATTTAATTATATACTTACTAAAACTCATATAAATAGCTATAATAGTTTCATTTGAATTTATTTTTATTTATTTAAATTAGCATAAAATTCTTAATATACTTAACATAACACACAAATTATTCCAAGTATGAATATTCATTGTGAAAAAATATCATTTATACTACAAAATTTGTTTTTTAAATTTTACAATTTAATGTTTTAGTGTAGCAAAATTAAAGGAAAACGATGCATATTACTAATTTTAATTGTCAAATTAATAAGTTCTATTGGATATTATGCAAATTATATAAAATACACCTGATTTTATATAGTTTTAAGTTAATTGCCAAGATCAAATCCAAATTCAATTAGTAAAAACCTTTTGTTTTACACATGGAATCACTTTACGAAAAATAAATTATAAATATAAAAAACTTTGAATAATCAGATAAAAGAATTCAAATTAATTATTATTTATAACAAAAGCCCAAAATAATAAAACTATAAATAATAATAATAAAATGATTTAAAAAAAAAAAATCACCTGAGAAAGAGAACGACAACGTGAGTGATGAGATGGAGAATGTGATTTAGTACTGCCGCTAGATGAACTATTTAAACTGCTAATACTGCACATACTTGATTTTCTTGATCCTAGAGAAGTTGGTGAACTTGGAGGTGTCTATTGAAAGAAAAAATTTGATCATCAGTTAATATGAATGCATTAAACTATACTGATTAGGAGAAAATTAAATTTAAAAATTGTCTAATCTATATATCATACCTCTATGAAAATTTTAATAATTTGTTTTCAAAAATATTTTAGTGAAGTTCAAGAATTTAGTAAAATACTAAAATTATAATCTTGTTATTTACTAAATTAATCAAATGCTAAAAGTGATTAAATTATTATTTGAGTCGAAATAAAATATAAAATTTATTTTCAGCTTCTTCAATGACATAAAAATAGACATAACAATGCTTGACTAGTAATTTTACTTAGTTATCAAAAATAATTATCAACCATTTAAAATAGGAAATAATAAAGAAACAAGATAAATTAATGAATTTATACAAATTTTGCAATTCAAATAATATAAACACTTCTGTTTTATTTAAATAGCATTACTGAAACAAATACAATAAAAAAAAAAATAATGATGATGATGATAATTATTTCCTTATCAGTGGACATTACCATTCTTCTTCATTAATATTATTGTAATAGTTGTATAAATGCAATAGCCAATTAATACCAATGCAAAGTGTTACAATAGATTCAAATTAAAATACATAATAAAACAATTATTTTAAGAATCTATGTTTGTAGTTTGTATGTATATCTATGTTTAAAAGTTTCTATCTACGCAACATACATTTAATAATGCTTCCTTTGGTAATATAATGTAAATGCAATGATTAAGATCTAATGTTTCTGTTCAATGATGTCATCAATGTCATCATATGTATCTTTGTTTAAATGAAAAGAAAATATTATTCTTTATGTAATGTTTTTATATAAATGTTCAAAATAATAAATAAAGTTAAATTAAATAGAAAGTAGAAAATTTTAAATATGTTTTTAAGTGAAAAGTTTTTATTAAAGTTTTTAAAAAATCTATTAAAATAATAATTTATAACGTATTTTTATTGCTCTCTGCAATCTAAATTTTAAAAATTTAAATTGAAGAGAATGGTTAAATGAGAAGTTATCGATTCATAGCTTAACAAACAAACATTTAATGATTTGTATAAATAATAACTTATTCAATAAATACTTACATGGAATGACCATCCACTATCAGATCCTTTTATATCACTAATAACTTGTTCACTTGCTGAAGGAAGTGACTGAGGATCTTCAGTTAGTTTTGTCAAGGCATCAACTATCTCTTGCAAATGAGTAACTTCATGGAACAAGGCCAATTCTGAATCCTAAATTCAACAAAAAATTTTTTTTCAAAACTCATAAGGCATATTTTAATCAAAGGAGGAAAAAATTTTCTTATTTTATTTAATTAATATATATATTTAAATAAAAACTTATTTGTTTACACAATTTAATATCAAAACAACTGATGTTATTTTCTTTTTAATACAAATACTTTAGTTAAATTAATGATAAAGTAAAGCTACTAAATCTAAATCAGGATTTAAATGTTATTTAAAAATTTTTATTACTTAATATTTTGGTCAAACACGCTTTCATAAAACTAAATCTTCTACTATTTATTTAAATTAATATAATTATATATGTTGAAATGATTAATAATTAAAAACTTAAGTATTTATCATAAATTAAATTTATTTATAACATATTTCAAGTTATGTCTGTTGTAAGAAAAAGCTTAAAAGAAATTAGAGAAGTACTGAAATATCAGAAGAAAGAAATATGAGAAATAAAATATTCAATTAATGATTTCTTTCACTTTTCTTTAAAAGAATATTTATTCAGAAAAATTAAAGAAAAACTAATAAAGAAAGAAATAACAATAATTACACTTTCTTCTTGAGAAATATATTAATTATTCTTTAGGAAAAATATATGTGCAAAAATAATACTAGAATAATGGAAAAGTAAGTACAGTCAAACCTGTTTTTATGCGGTCTTTTTTTGTGCGATTTTTTTAATGCGATTTTTTATTTGTGCGGTATATTTGGCGACTAGTCTCATGCGTTTTGTCATGTCTCACGTTAATATAGTTGTCATGTTGTCATAGTTGTCATGTCTGGCCAGACTTATTATAGCTAAATAAACTTATTATAGCATAAATGAACTTATTATAGTAATATTATTGCATGAATATGCAAAAAATGAAATCATTTATTTTTTAAGTCAACAAAACACCAGCTGGACAAAAATATGTAAAACAGACGATAGACGAGACGATGCAGTCAAGTGCTGACATCTGTTGTCAATAAATTCTACGTCTGTTTTAATTACGTTAATTAAACCTTCAAAGTGCTTTCACATTCCTGGACCATTAAGATAAGATTCATTTCAAAGCGTAAATGTACTGTATTATTTTTTCTATTTAGATATAAAATTTTAGGATTCTTATTTTATGTTTAGACATAATCCCTGAAAATGAATAAGGGCAAAAATAAAGCGAAGAGGAAGGTAATTTCCTTAGAGACTAAGACTACGATTTTAAAACGAGTTATTTTCTATGTGAGACTTTTTTTATGCAGTCCCTATTCACTGCATAAAAAAAATATTTTTTTAATTGTGTTGCGAAAACTATTTTTTATAGCCACTCGTGAAGTTTCGTGCGATTTTTTTAAATGCGTTTTTTTTATGCGGTCCCTATCCACCGCATAAAAACAGGTTTGACTGTATACTTAATAGTTTTAATTCAGTCAGAAATAACTATGTTATATTATGTTATTTTACTGTATGCTATTGTTTTATAAAACTAACTTTTGTATGAAAACTTTTGGTTTAATGAAATTAAACTATTATCATTTATTATTATTTAACTATGCATTGCTATTTTTGATTGAATCATATATCAACCTAACAACATTGTTTACAAGGTCATATTCAGTTGTGATCATTTCAATTGTATTTGATTGTCAGATTTATAGATATAATTTATCAAAATTAGATCAGAAAATTCACTACATCTGAATAATTCCACTATTTCAATATTTTATCTTCTGTGTTATTCACTGTTTTTTTAATCAATACTCCATGTTTATTTGTCAGTAAAAATCAAAATATCATTTGTCATTTTCTTCGATATTAGCTTAATACATATATTTTTTCTTAGATATTTCTATCATTTACATTTATTTTATATTTAATTACATTTGGGATATTAAAATAGTTTGACTTCTTTGAAGTTTATTTGCATCTTATTCACCATACATTATTCAAGTAAGTTATTTTTGATGGAGAGTGCATCAATAAACAACTTTATTAACAGAAAAGCATTATGTGAAGGTTACCAGAGTAAGTAGATGATGATTATATGAAACAAATTTTAATTAAATTCAGAATAATAAATAATCATAGTTTGTTTATGTAGAAGATTAAATTTAATAAATAAAAGTCAGGTAACTTAAAAAATGCTATGAAATAACTTATTAAAAAATAAATAAATTTTATATAAAATAATTAAAATTAAAAATTGATTGTACAGACAGAGAATAAATATTATAAATCTTTTTTATACAAAATATTATTATTAAATCAATAACTATTAAAACTTTTATTAAAATTACTTTTTTTCTTTTTTGTGATTCTACAGAATTATTCATCAAAACAAAACCCTCATAAATTTATATTAATTAATAAATAAAATATTTACATGAAACAATTATAAACTCAACTGATTTGGATGGCTGAAATGGAAAAAATTGTCTATCTGCTATTCTGAAAAATGTAGATTGAATTCTGAATTTTTCACGAGTGATTTGGGCAAAATCACTTTGCCAATGCACTGGCTATATGCTCAAGAATGTGCATTATACAAAATCTAATTCATAATGGGCATACTATAAAGGCAACCCTTAATGCCCACAAGGTAGAAAGTGTATATAAAACATATATAAATTTAAAAGTTAAGGAATCGCAAATGAATAATATTCAGATATAAGTATAAAGTAAACAAAAAATTAAATATCATGTATAACTTAGTTTTTAAAGATTTTTTAAAAAGTAATCTGCTTTAATATACAGTCAAACCTGTTTTTATGCGGGGGATAGGGACCGCATTAAAAAAAACGCATTAAAAAAAATCTCACGAAACTTCACGAATGGCTGTAAATAATAGTTTTCGCAACACAATTAAAAAAATAATTTTTTTATGCGGTCAACAGGGACCGCATAAAAAAAGTCTCACATAGAAAATAACTCAAAACCGTACGAAATAGAATTTATTGACAACAGATGTCAGCACTTGACTGCATCGTCTGGTCTATCGTCTGTTTTACATATTTTTGTCCAGCTGGTGTTTTGTTGACTTAAAAAGTAAATTATTTCATTTTTCGCATATTCATGCAATAATATTACTATAATAAGTGCATTTATGCTATAATAAGTTTATTTAGCTATAATAAGTCAACGTGAGACATGACGAATCGCACGAGACTAGTCGCCAACTATACCGCACAAATTAAAAAAATCGCACAAATAAAAATCGCACATAAAAAGAGCGCATAAAAACAGGTTTGACTGTAAATTAATAACAATATTCATTCTCCAATTATTGAATTAATTAGATACTTTTACTGTACATAAATTTAGTTACTAAAGAAGATAAAATTCTATGTTTAAAATTACTTTTGAGATAATTTCCTACTTCCTGTTTTTGATGTTTTTCATTACTATTATATAAAATTGATATATATACATCTTGAAATAAATATTCAAACAAAATTTAATTTGTGTAACATGAAAATCAACAATATTTTAAAGCAAAATGTGGTAAAGTGTGACGTTAACAAAAATTTTAAATTATAAATAAAAAAAAAACATTGTCTTTATAAAATCAAATCTTAAGGTATAAGGGCAATATTTTGTGTATGATTTATTCTCTAACTAATGTGTAAGTCATTGTCGAAAAAATATATACTCGATAAGAATACTCTCGTTAATAGTTATTATTAATTAAAACAATTATTAATGTTAATTACATATTCCTGATTATGAGATAATATTAAAACTATCGAACAGAACAGTATTAAATGTCATATTTTTTTTATAAATAAATATTCATGTATTAGTCATTAATTATCTGCTAGTTCAAATCTTGATATTGAGATTGTGATCTTCCTCAAAATATTATGTTATAAATATGTAGTCCTTAAAATATTTTATGAAAAAGTAATAATGATATATTGCTATATATAAGTACTTTAATACATAAATTACTTACAACAACTGGTTTTAAACAAGCCACAAAAAGGCAATAATGGCTTCTTTCCTCAATCAGAGCCTTTCTCACGGCTTGTTTTTCAGTCTCTTCTAAAAGTAGGTACCTATCCGTGACATCTTGTAGGGCAGTATCCAAACTCCTCTGTACATCTCCTTTACTTGCTGTTGGAAAATTCAATAATAAATAATAAAGAATAATAATGTAATTATTGATAATTTCTAATCCTAATGATGCTCACTAAAAAATTTTAAATAAATACACTCAATTATAATTGGAGATTGTAATATTAATTATAATAATTTCTAATTTCTTAATTGCTTTTTAATAATCTAATAAGAGTAATTTAGATATAGAATAAAAATAAAGTTATATCAGTAAATCTATTCTTTGACTTATTAAAACATTAATTTTTTTCTAAATTTAATTAAATAAAAATTACCTTTTCGAACTTTCTTTTGCAACCGTAAGGTGTCAGACGATTTCTTTTTAATGTCTTGTCGTACTCTTTTATATTCTAAAAACAAAATAGTAAAATTAAGTTATTTGATTTAATTAAATACTAATTAAAAACTCAATTTAAAATACCGAAATGCTACAAAACAATTATTGTATTTTTATTAATATCATTAAATCACTAAAATCTTTTTGTCTTGCATGCAAATCATACACAAAAATTTTGGCATATTCTAAGAGAATTACTGGAAACAAATGCTTTAAAAAACTTTTTGCCTTTTTGGGCTCTAAATTTTCTGAATATTAATGTTCTAAATAATTCATAAAAGTTCATTAAATTTGTATAGAGTTTTTAACTAACATTTCACATCCTAACAAGACAGTTTCAAAATTCTTTCCCAGTTCTTTTCTTCCAGATGATTCTAAATTATTTAATAAATTATTATAGTTATAATTATTAATTTGGTTAAGAGACGACACCTAACGTCTATCTCTAGTAGCAAATTACTTAGTATTAATCATTAGATTAGTGAAGTTATAGCCTAATTACTTAAGGCAATCGTTTGGTTATGTTTCTACTGAATGATCGTATCGTTGATTAGCAATTCATTTATTTGCTGATTATTATATTATCTTATAATAAGTGATTTATTTAATAATTTGCCAAGATTCTTAACGAGTTACAAAAACAACACTGTATTGTTACAGTATTATTCCTTGTAAATCTATCAAACTGTAACAGAGGGACCAGTTTCTGATCACTATATTGTGTATACGACTCTTGCTTTAGGCAAAATATTTGTGTTATTCACTTTTTTTAATGGAATTGTCATTTAAGGAAGTGCCTATAGTCGCAAAAGTATGTGGCATTGCATTTAATTAAAATAAACAAACAAGTTTTGGCTAATAAGTTATTCAATGATTCAGATAACTCAGTAATATAGATAGATGAGTCACCTATTTATAATGTTAAATTATATGAAGCATCATTATAAAAAGAGTAAAAATCTCGATATATTATTAAATATATTATATTAATAAATGTAGCGTCATTCTATATTACAATATCAACAAAACATTGAATTTAACACTCAAAAACAGGCTTAAATGGATTTAGACATTAGAAAAGCATCACTAATATACTACAGATTTGTAAATATGATAATATATTCATATATTTTCAAGGTTATATAATAATTTTTTGAAATTTGAAGTTTACAACAGCTTTCTAACATATGTCTACCATCTGTATGTACGCACGCTCATACTACCTGCATTGTCATCTCATCCCCTTACAATTCATTAAATTCCATTCTTTTATTATCTGCCTGTAATCCAATTTCTTAAAAATACACAGAAAAAACATTTAAAAATTTCATCTCTAATTTGAAGAAGTAACTTATAAAATATTGGAAGATTTAACTAGAATACATATGAATTTTAAGATATTTATCAAATCAAATATTAATAAATAAAAATTAAAACCTTAAATTACTCCAGCAAGTACAATTTAATGTAAACAAAAACATTTTTGAACCAATAAACGGCTCTTCAGCTGTTAAACATACAAACATTTAATTTGTATATGCTCTATTTAGTTTCAAATTTAATTTGTACATTCGACAACTGACGAAAATCCATTGACTGGGTCAAAAACGTTTTTGTTTTCATTAAATTGTACTCGCCGGATTAATTTGAGGCATTGATTTTTATTTATTTGTATGTTCATCATCCACTTTCTTATGGAATTTACTTTAATATATAATAGTTTGTTAATATTTTAATAAATCATACATAGTTCTGAATTATTACTCATAGAGCGAACCTTCAACAAGAACTATAAACGGGGAGAATAAAAAGCAATGTATACGTAAGGAAACTTGGATTTTTAACACAGACAATTATTTACAAAAAAAAATCCACTGCCATATTTTAAATATAATAAATACTATTACATTATTATGCTTATGATAATTAAAATATCTAATTTACTCATAAATTGGAAATTTTGTTCATATAAAATTTAAGAGAAATAAACAAGAACATAATAATTTTTATTTATATTTTTGAGATCTTTTATTATTGTTAATTAAAAATGTTCTTCGTTTCAATTTTACATAAAAAGTTATGTAAAATTGCTGTGTTTGTCTAGGCCGGTTCACGACTCCTTAGGGAGCCCGACAGCTTAGGTTTTAGTCATCATATAAACATTTTTCTTTGTACAGACACCTAAAACATAACATTAAGACAAACAATTAATGTAATTCATCATTCTGATGTTAGCTTCTGCTACCATTAAAAGTATAAGTAAAAATCAAATTAATCTACAAAGTAACATAACGGTTGATTTATATCGAATCAGTCGGCTGCAGATAATTCTGTGATATCATTCTTCGAATCGAATAAAATTAGAATGCACGAATGAAATCTTAGTATAGAAAGTGAATAAAAAAAATTGTTAAATTGGGCAAAAAAGTAATTTTTGAAATGATAAAATAGCAAAAAGCAATACTAAAATGATAAACTGTCAAAGAATATCGTTAATTGTTTCGTTTAGACAGATTTTTAAATTACAGAAGAAATATCATATAAAGTAAATTGTAAGTTACATATAATAATAATAAGCAGTTACACGTATAATTCCGGAAATTATTCAGTGACAGGCCTACCATTTCTGCAAAATTTGGATTCGTAAGTATATTTATCGAATTTAATAATCTCGTGCCAAATAAAATTACTATTATATACCACAATCAATCATCCATAGTGTATTAACTTTTTGACTCGGCAATTTTGTATTAGCAATAACATTTATTCTAATTTTTCTTATTAAATGATTACAGATTGCTCTTGAAACAAATCTTTCCAAAATTTAACAGCATATTTTGACTCTCTCCCATTTGTAAATATTGTAATTATATTTAAACATGGTCTTAAATATATTCAAAAACCTCTGAACCTCTGTTTTTATTTTTAAAAATAAACCATTTATTTTGCTTGTAGTCGATGCTAAATTTATTAAATTATTGCTTTCTACATATCAATTTTGTAGTATAAATTGATATCAAATGAGCATGTGCATTTTTATTTAAAAACAATTTATAAATTATTCCAATTTTGTGGAAAAAATTACACAAAAATTAATTTCTTATTGTTACTGTCTCTATTATCAGTGTCATATTTAAACTCATATTTTCGCATAAACGCACTCATTTTGAATCTTAAAACTGTTACTAAACAATAAACAAAAGCAAGCAATGACAGATAACAACAGTTTAAATAAATCTGCTAACAAATATTGAATTATTTGTACATTTCTATTTGATATATAAAATTTAAATGGAACTTGTTTCAGAACGTCTTTCAAAAGTGTTCCAAACTGAAAAGTTCGGCAAAAAACTCTTGAATAAAAAGCCCGAGATTGGCCCCCGAAGAGAGGCCAAAAACATTTGCTTCTTGTTTATATCAGAAGTGCTGGAAATGTGCAAAAAAGGTCAGTTCAATATCAATTTTTTATAAATAACAAATTAAATAAAAAAAGTTGTTATGAGATAACTTTTTAAATAATGTTTAACAGTTTTCAATATTAGAAATTTTGATAAATATAGGGACTTAATCAACATATTTTGTCTTATTATTCTGATTATTTAATGCTATCTTTGGATTTCTGATATTTTAGCTACATCCAAAGCTCATAAGTATTTTTACATTTATTTAAAATTAAATCTAAGTTTTTAAAAATAAATTTTATACTATCAGACAGCCTTAAATTCCCAATATCTGTTTTAACTTTCTGCACCTTCCTTGAAATATCTAAACAGCAAAAGTCATAAGTTTGATTATATTCTTCTTACCATTTTTTAAAAAAAATCTATAAAATGTCAGACAAAGTCTTGTTCACTTGTAATTAGAAATCATTAAAATTTGGAATTGAATAAAATGTCGAGGCGGCTAAATTTTCCCTTAGCAGAATGATTTAACAGAAGCCAGGCTGATAATGCCTTAGCAGTTAATAAAAACAAATTACTGAAACAAAAACAATATACAAATCAAACTGTATCTGTACTCATATACAGTTGTTTTGTTAGTAAACAGACTATTTTTACTTTTAAACAACAAAAAACAGCATAAATTATTATAAATATAACAAAATTTCATCTGTTTAATGTTATTAATTTTCACTTATAACAACATTTCTGTTCGTAACCTGAAAATGCTATAATTTGTTGAGATCTTGAAATGTATGATTCATAAAAATGGTTACATTCCAGTATGCATCGGTCTCGGCCACAACCAATACAATGGTAAACAGTTTAATAAGCTTTTACTGGAATGTCTGATGACCTTATAAGATGGCAAAAGCAAACAGTACACACTTATTTTGTCAAAATAATCTTGAGTTAATACAGATAGTAAAAACGGTGTTAATAATATAACCACGGAGGCAGCCGTACTGCTTCATCACCATATCCACAGTCCCACAAGTGCAACATGCACCATTTGCTGCATTAATGAACTCGTCGGTGAATTTCTGAACACATTTTAGTATATGGATGCACTGGTGCATACCGGAACGTGCCCAATGTTATCAAAACAATTTTAAAGCTATTCAAAGACTGCTTTTTTTAAAAATAAATTTCATGATACCTTTAATAATTAATTTTTCTGAATTCTAATCCTTTAAAAATTAGGAAAGATTTGTCCCATTATAAGTGTTTCTGTAATTTGTGGCTCAAATTGAATACTTTATATCAGTACCTATAAAACTGCTTAGATCTTCTTAATTATAAATTTAATACTTTATCAAGCTCGTCAAAAACAACAGAATATAGTAAAATATACTTCAAGTAAACGAAAAATGAACTCCAGCCGAGCTATTCTCCATCATTATCGAAATTCAAACAGTTAATAGATATTACATTTCCTTTGTTTCTTTCTGTTAAAAGACCAAATAATTTTCAACATAAATATAAAATAGAAATATCATCATTTGATTTAAATTGTTTATGTATTATATAAATAAAATATTAACTATTAAATGTTAGTAAATGTAATCAAATATATTGGAAATAAATGTTGAAAAATTTTCTATAACGGTATATAAATATTGGAAGAAATAATCGGAAAACTAAAACTTTAAGAGACAAGCCACATACGTATATTATTTACGTCAGAATAATTAAAACTGTTATTAAAAATATTCACAATCAATATTCTGTTACTGTGATATTAACTGTGCCAACAAAATAAAACATTTATAAATTTTTAATCAGTAAATGCACTTGAGTAATCTTCTATTTCTAAATAGTTCCAACATAATTTATGCATACTGCAGAAAAACAAGCAAAATAAATTGACATCCGATATAATTTTAAAGAAGAAAATGTTGTTACATCTATCGTTTATGCTTTATAATAAATACTATAATTGGATATTTACTTCCCAAGAAAAATAAAGCAATAAATTTCTGACTAAATTACTTTACATTAATTAATTTATACATTTAATTATTATTGAGTTTATGAAAACACTTGTAAAAAAATTTAATATATAAATGATTATTATATTATTTAAATTAATATTAAAAAAATATATTTTAAACTAAAGCCGTTTTAGTTTATTTAATTTTAAAATTTACTATATTTGCTAATTGAAAATTGCTATATTTATATATTATATAGATTATTCGGGACTAACTTATCACCTTAAATATTTATTATATATAATGCTAGTCAAAGAATTTTTCCAATAAGCATAGAATTCTACAATATAGATATTGGATTGCTCTGTTAAATTGCTTTCTCTAACAATACTTCTAACTCTTGACAGAAAACTAAATATTGAAGAAAATGCTCTTTAGACGATAAAATTGATTTAAAGATACACGTATAATAAAATTTTATTGATTTAGGCAAAACTAATAATAGAAAAAAGAAACACTGTAGACAAAAACATTCAG
The DNA here is from genome assembly GCF_030686945.1 of Centruroides vittatus. Classification (NCBI taxonomy): domain Eukaryota; kingdom Metazoa; phylum Arthropoda; class Arachnida; order Scorpiones; family Buthidae; genus Centruroides; species Centruroides vittatus. Next base: position 472,273 of record NW_027120776.1, read on the forward strand.
TACATCGATTAAATACATCAAAATATTAAACTTTCTACTTTGAATTTTATGCAGTTTAAAATAACTATCGTCCATAAAATGAACCATTAAAAATTAATGACGTTGACCGTGATAAATTTGCAGAATTATTCTAAATCATCCTCATATTTTCTGATATGAGAATCAATCTATTGATATCTACCTAGAGGGTCGAGTTATAACTTTGATTAGTTAGATCTTACAATAAACATATGAAAACATTGGCTAATTTATTCAACAGATAACTTGCAAAGAATCGATAAAAATAAATTTTATATAACGTGCATTTTTATTTATGGATAGAACTGAAACCATTGGATTGTGTTATAACAAAAGGCGTAGACATATCTGGCAAATACAGGTTTTTATATTACATTAATAGTGTTTACTTTAGTGACAGAGTAATATCGGAAAAGGTCATCCATAAAAATCAAAATTTCTTTAATATATTGAACAAAACAAGTTTGTTGTTAAATAATAACAATAATAATGAGGTACTTTATTTATAGTATAATTGATTGAAATTTTATGTAAAAAATGCTTTCAAAGCAATATATCAAATGTATTAAAAAAGCATTTCAACAGTATTTGCAGTTAAACTTTATTCTTTCAAGTATTTAAAACTATCAAATATTTATTTTTCTGAATTTATTTCAGCTGCTCTTTACAAATTAAATTAATCTTAAATTGAATTATAAGTATTGATTAAAATGTTTATTTTTGTAAGGTCAAATTAACTAAAACAAATCAGTGACTATATAGATTATGTATTTGATATAAACTACATAGTAAGTCAAATATACAATAGCTTAACTTTCATATTGAAAAATACTAGTGTAGCTTAGAGTAATTCAGATATCTATCACTACTAACACATCTTTTAATTTTAAAATCAGAATCTTGTTGAAAATGTTTTTACGACACTTATTAGAACTGAAGTTTAAAACTAAAATCGAACCAAGAATTAACATACTTTGTCCTATTTTATTGATATGCATTTTTATCGAAGAAGGTTCTTATCGATTATATTTCAAAAGATATTTATATTTATCCTAACTTATACTTATCTAAAATTTATTTTATTCAGTCTGTATTTTCTGTTTATAAAAAATTAACTGCCAGATTTTATCAGACTACATCAAGGCTACTTAATAACCAGAATCGAAGCAATTTGGTTAGAGATAGGCACTCTTTGTATATTTATTTAATAATTAGAAATAAATTAATATTTAAATTAAATTTAGACTATTCTGGAAGTAAATAATTGGTCTGGAATGAAACTTAAAGCCACAACTCCTACTGGCCATGCAGTTGCATTTCCAGTTACACTACTTGAATCCCCATCCAATATTCACTTTCACAACTATTAATTAATTAATTCAGATATAACCATACTAATCGTTTCTGGTGCTGATTGATTATATTAAGTTATATGATAGCATTTAAGATTTAATCACAGAATTTAATAATGTCATTGGTAATATGACTAAACAGATATTCTATATTCTTTATAACAAGTATTATTATAATTTAACAATCAGAGTCATCAACGGATGTTAAGATAGAAAAAGTGTTTTGTTTTAAAAAAATTTATTTAAAATATTAACAATCATCAATAATAGCCTAAGCTGGAACTTAGTGTCTTCATATAAACAATCACTTAGAAAAGTAATTCATATAATGGATTTTTTAGGAATTTCTAAAAAGATTTTAATAAAAAAATATTTAAAATAAACTCCTCACTTATAGAAATCCTGCAAAATCCTTGATTAATATTTCTGAGAGCAAATTTCATCTTCAGATTCAAAACATTTTGAAAAGAAAGCCTTAAAATGAATTCAAAAATATGACAACCCAAAAATAATCTTAGATTTGTTTTCAACACCATGAAGTGTTTTTGCATAGGACTTCAGTAAGTAAGGAGTTTATTTTTAAGATTTTTTGGTATTAAGGAATCAAAGAAAATATAACAATCACTTAATCAAATTTTAATAATAATATAATCAAATAATGTATAAAAAGACTTAGTAAAATCATTTTCTAGATCAGTAAGCACTCTTCTAATCAAATGCTTTTATAATTTTATACCTTAAAACGACAATATTAATGATGAAACTATTTATGCCTTATTACAGTTATTTATCTTTTGAATCATCATCATTTATACCAAATTAATTATTGCATTATAATATGCAATATGCAATTAAATGGAAGTTATATAGTCTCTTTAAATTCTATTGTATCATCTTTCATTTTTAAGTTGCTAAGTAATAATGCAGAAAAATTTAATCTGACCAAAATTATATTGGAATAATCAATCAAATTCATATCATAAACTTTCCAAAATATATCTTAATTGAGTATTAATTGCATTACATAAAATTTAATAATGCATAATTTTAGTTAATGATGTATATAAACATATGATTTCAGCATAAGGAGTAATGATTTAGATTTATTATTATTACATAAATTTATGACTTACCTTTGGCATGATCTTTATCTAGTTGATAGGCTATTTTTTTCCATTCTTCCATTTTATCTTGTAATGGCACAACCAAGCTATCCATTAATGAACTAGAAAGATGATAAATATTTAATCTAAGTTCCAGATTTACTGAAATTCCACATTATTTAATATAACCGCTTTCTATAAATAATAAACAGACCTCGTAAATGCTTTCAATCTTGCTTCTACACTTCTATGTCTTAAGCAGAGTCGTGTTAGAGCTGTTCCTATATCTTTGGTTGCTCCTGCATCATAGAGGTTTTGAATATCGATAAAGGAAACATCATATAGATATACTAATAATTTTAATTTAATTTAATTATATGATTATATAACAACATATAAATATATCACTAGTCTTTATGTCAACAGCAAGCAGAATTATTTTTATGCTGTTCAAGCTAAAACAAATTCTTATAACTGAGTAAAAATATATTTTAATATATAAAATAATTTTGAAACCATTTTAAAATATTGAAAAGATTTATATTGACAAATGACGCCACAAAAAGCTTTTGTACACAATAATTATTACAATAGGTCAAAGTATAAAACATCTGTGAAGTGAAAATAATAAGAATTTGTATTTGTTTTTATACATAAAAGTATGCCGAAGTCAGTTAATTAAGATTATAATGTGATCGTATTTTGTTATAACTTGCATACTTCATAAAAGCTGTTTGAAGTTAGAGCTTTCTTGTTCAATACACAAGTTACAATGCTTTAAAAAATTAAATTATAACACTTAAAATCCTTTGTCAGTTTATTTGAGAAATGCAAAGATTAAATAGATTTCAAGCCACCCCCACATATTTATTGTTTAAAAAATCACGTTAACATACATTAATTTCTACATATTTATGAAAATATTTTAGGAAAACAATTACAGAAATGCTAATTCAATTTTAATAGCATTTAAATTTATATTTGAATAAAACTGAAATTTCGAAAGTAACATTTATCGTTATAAAATAAATAAAAAGCAGAGAGATTCTTTTAATGGCAAATTAATTCCAGAATAAGCCACTCTGCAGGAAAATGCCTCGAAGAGATAACAACATTTTAAATGCCAGGTTAATTTTCCTACAAACTTTTTTTTTTTGTTAGAGTCCTTGAATGCCAGCCACTCCTATCACAAACATGTTAACTTATAACATCATTTTTTTTTTTATTCTGTTCTAATATTTATTATATATATATATATAAAATTATGCTTTATTTAATTGCAATGTTATTTTAATTACATAATTTTCTTTTACTTTTTAAACAATGTTAATTAAATGATTATTAATAATTCATACTTTATATTCTAATCTACATGCTAACTATTTAGTATAATTCTATATAAACTGACAATTGAAAATTAGTAACGTGATAAGATGTTAACCAATAGTATTTACAATATTACGGTAAAAATATTTTTCATTATATTAGTCAATTAATACATGTAAAAAAATTAATCAGAGAGATTACTTCCTGATATACAGGAAAAATATATTAAATAAACTAATTTATCATTATTAAAGATGAGATAGACAATTAAAAAAAAATTATTTGATATAAATTAAACTTGAAATTTCACTTAATCTAAGAACAGGCCAGATTTACACGCTAGACAAGCTACAGCTTAAGGTTTCACATGCTACGGGATGCTTAAGACTTTGTGCTTTTAAATTTATTATTTAAAATGGAAAGGCCTCTTATACGTTATAGCTTAGGGCCGTACTAGTCTGAACCTGGACCTGCTAACAGTCAACAAAAAAAAAAATTAAAATTAAATAATAGTAAAAGAAATAAAGCAACAAGAAACACACAAGTTTTTAAAATATAAACATAGATAATAATGATGATAATACACTTTTCCCACGAAGAGTAATGATAAAGAATCTATTTTATATTTCTGTATAAATAAATATTAACTTATTAATTATTATTTTTAATTTCAACGTTAACATTAAATTATGAATTTTATTAATTACTGATCTTAAGCATAATTCGGCTAGAAATATAAATTAATGAGAACGAAAATGCCAAGTTTCTACAAATCTATTTTTAAGCTGCGTGAAAAAAAAATCAATTAACAAATTTATTTCTAGAGATAAGCAGAGTCGTTATCATTTAACAGAATTTATGATTGTTTCCGTATATTGAATTAACGATAAGATTAATCTGCCACACAGGCAGAAAAATTCTATCCTTGTGGCAAATTCTTCTTATACACATTCTATATATAATATTGAAGTTATTGGTGAATTTAATCATTGCATAAATTAAATTTGGCTTTGTAAAAAAAGAATAATTGTAACTGTAACTGTTCAATGTCAAATAATTGTTTTAAAAAATAACTGCATATAATAGCTAAAACTGGAAACAAAACCAAATAAAACTCAGAAATCAGTAATATATTGGAAACGTTTCCAAAGCTTTCAGGAACATCAGCTGCTTTCTAATAAAACAATTCTCAAACCAAAGATTAGGTTCGAGAGGTGTTCTCTATTAGAAAGCAGCTGATATCGGACGGGAAAGTTCAGAAACATTTCCGACGTAACAAATTATCGACTCCTTCGCTTCGTTCTGTTCCAGTTTTCTTTTTTAAATATCGATAAACAAAAACACTTTACTTATAAGAACTAAACCCAAGCAGATTACAAATCAAACCATTAAAATTGCAGATTATCTCAAGCTTTAATCCTGCATTTTAATCATTAAAGATATCTCGCTGTTAAGTATGTACCAGTGCGTGCGATGCAATTCAAACACGCTAAATTGGATCTTATCCAGATTTAAAAGTAATTTAAATAATTCAAATTTACATATTTAATTATATAAATTTGTCATAGATCTTGTGAAATTTCTACTTATAATAAAATAATCATTAAATTTTCTATCCAAACTATTCTAAAATTAAGTTACTCTGTAACACTATACAATTAAAAAATAATACTTATATCCATGATTTATGTCTGTTATTGCATGCATGTATACATAAGACATTAGAGTTGGTGAATAAATTTCATATTAAAAGATTATTAAATCTTTAATTATTTAAATATCTTAGAGATGATGTTAAATACTTAATATTAGTTATTAAAAGATTCGGAAAATCGATATTTTCGTAACGGCATATTACTCAATCGGCCGAGACGAGGTATAATGTTCCACATAAGGAATGATATGTTTTAATTGGAACCGCGTTACGTAACACCTCATCAAAGAGCGAAATGCTGCATAATTGCACTTAACATTAAAGTATATTTAATGAGCAAATTCACTTTATACACACGCCACCAATGGACACGTTACACAATTTTGAAAACCTTTTATAGTAATAAAATATCCTTATTAAAATTTTCTTTAATGGGTTAAAAAATGTAGAGTGAAATTGTGTTATTATTTTCAAGGTCAGAAAGTATCTGACTATGTTTCGAAGTATTAAAAAAAAAAGTAATTAAAAAAAGAAATTATCATTAATTAAATTGTACGGATGGATTATCTAAAGGTAAAATATAAAGTTTTTAATTTGTTTTTAGTCATTTTTTTCAACTTTAACTTATAAAAGTTTGTTTAAAATTAAATCTAGAACTATAATAACACTGGAGGCGACATGAAATAAAGTGTTTTTTGTGGAAATTTATTTCATCTCACCACTCCTATGATTAATACGGTATCAAAGTAATTGTTAGTCGGTTCACGTAGGAATTACTCGAAGAAAAATAATGCCCAAATAATCCGAAGCGGAATAAATTATTAATATGCCTGTTTTCTATAAAGCAAAATGTCAATTTTCTTCTTATTTTAACTGCAGAAATTACAGTTATTTATTACTTTCTGATGAATTAGTTATAACCTTCCCCAAAGCTGCATTCTGTTGTTTTAAACCCTTCAATTATATTAAAAAAAAAAAAATCTATTAAAATTTAATCTGATAATTATAGACCAACATTAATGTATCAATCATTTGATGAAGTAAATCGCACTACAAGGCACAACTGTAAAAATTAAAATCCAATTAAATTCGTTTTAAAATAAATAAAACGCGTTTACAAACATTAAAATCTGTTAAATAAGAATTTCGCTTTTATAACTTCCTTGGGCGAAAAGGGAGAAGGATTAACGAAAAAAAAAGAAAATGAATTTTGTCAATGCTGCCTGTCACACGACCTTGAAAACTTGGCGGTAATCAACTCACGAACTTCGTTATCCCGTTCACTTATATCCAAAACATTTTTTTCATCAATTCAATCACGTTTTTTTTTATATACAGCTTACGTCTATAATTTCTGTATAAAATATTTTAAAAAATAGACTTGTTTGTCGTATTTCTATCGCTAATTCCGTGAATTTGTTTCGCTTCTATCAAAATACACGTGCGAGTTTGGCTTTTTAAAAGTTAGAAAAAGTTGAAATTAACCGGATTAATTAAAATTTCTACGATTTTTTTTAAATAATGGCGTCGGAAACAATCATTTTTATCAAACGAAACAATCTATTTATAGACCGGAAGATGAAAAATAGAACGGCAGTAATCAAAATACGTAGGCCTGGAGCACAGAATAAACAGTTTTCAATGTGAGCGAAGTGGAAAAAAAGGACATTCTGTATAAAAGGTTAGGGAAAAACGATAACGCATATCTCTAGATTGATATCGTGTCCTAACTACCATTGTAAATAATAATAACGACGGAAGAAACGTCTTAAAAAGCGAATAAACTCGAGACACGCAAGAGGAAGTGAAGGGGGAGCGATTCTTACGTAACCGACGAAATTTCCTTTTTTTCTCTCTCTCTCTTTCAATCTAGATAGGAGGACACACAATATTGGTCACCCCAGTTAAAGAATTTGCGGTTACAATAAGGAAACACGACGGTTCCACGCGGAATCGACAATAGATGGGGATTTTCTATTCACCATCCACCTGCCGACAGCGGTAGCGGATCAATGACTGAAGACAGGGTGGAGTGGGGCAACCGCTGACCTTCTGTTCCACCTACTTTCTACCCACAACACAACAAAAGCCCATCCTTTCATTTTGCGAGACGTCTTCGCATTCAGTTTCCTTTATAATAAGTGACCTCTATACGGAGAGGGGAGAGACTCGACCGGTTTCTGAATCCTTGGAAAATGTCTTACTACAGAAGTCCCGAGTGTTTTTTGAGGGGTTCCGAAACCGTTCGTAAACCAACCGGAAATAAAATTCGAACCGATCGATACCAGATGTACTGTACCTCGTTTAGTAACGCTTAACCTATTTTACGGTTTGCTCTGGGGAGGCCAGCACACTTGACATTGATTGGTCACGCGCACACGCATCTTCCCAAAAATATGTTGATGGGCCGCTCTCTTTCTGATAAATCGGGAGATCGTTTACTAAGGTGTTGAACCCGAAAACTGGTTTTAAACTCACTTTTTTACCCACCCCCTGGAGGATCGAGTGCAATCGTACTAACAAACACGCGCTGCTACCTTATCGGAAACAAACCGTAAAATAGTACGTTCTTCGGCAAAACACTAGCTTCTGAAAACTCGAACAACAGGTCCGGTGGGGTTGTTCACCCGAGAATCTGGCCTCGTGCCAGAGTTCGTTTTCCCTCCCTCCCTCCTCCCCCCCTCAACTTTCGTAGATTCGCGGGGGACCGATTTATAAAAAGGGAATTCTGCTGCTGGTTCATGGACGACTTGTTATTTTGTCCTTGCTGGAAGCCCACACAATGGTTACCCCGACGTAAACAATGTGTTTGTCCTGTCACCTAACCGACCAGTTCGTCGTAAATGCATCAGGAATCAATTTATACGTAAGCCGTATTTAAGTATTGTTTTTTTAAATGAGTTGGAGGAACCATTTGCTGTTAGAGCTGAATCCGAAAGTTTTTAAATATTCCACAAGAACGGTGCTTTTTTAACATTATTTAAAGAAATGGTCAGTAGTCTTGGAAACCGGCCAACACCCTGGGTAATAAATTTCTAAAGGACTCCTGTAGTGGAGAAACAGAATTTGACTCCATTGTAAAAACAATTTAAATATAGCAATAAAGTAAACACTCAGATAACTTAAATATAAAATTAAACTTTTCTGCTGAAAATATCCTAAATTCTACTGATAAAATTATTTTGTATTGATCTTTTACCTTTTGTATTTGTTGCCATGTCGGCGATCTTTTGAAATGAATCCAGAAACGCCGCCGAAGCCACGATTGTTGCTCTGGAAGAGGTAAAATCAAAAGGGAATATTCATATTTATGTTAATTAATTATAGCACTTATTCTAACTGTAATGAATGGCTAAATTGCTCGAATGTACTTGACGAATTGGTGGTTCACAAACATTTCTTCCGCTATTTTAAATCAGGATATGACATGTTACAATGTCAATGGATAGTTAAAGTTAACGAGAAGCAGGAAGAACAATGGGCAGTGAAGTGAACTTTATAGAACAGTTCAATGCACTTCTATATAATAACTAAAATATTGCAATACCAAATATAGTGTGCAAATAAAATAAATTACCATTTATGGGCTATGAGTTTCTTAATAAAGTCTAAGAAGTCTCTGTAATTACAAAGCATGAAATTGATATTTCATCACAATTAACCTGTTAAAGCACGCTGCAACTCTTCACTTGTAGTATTATCGCTTAACGAACCAATACGGACATTTTCATTAAAATCGCTAACGATGATGGCAAAATATCTTAACTTAATGCCCATTACGATTGTGATTATAAATTTAATTGAATTAAGAAAATAAAAATTGAATTATTCTAAAGCTACTTAACGAAAGATATTGTTTAAATATACGTTTAAGTAATTTAAAAATAATCATCTTTGATAATTCAAATTTTATTCTGATTATAGTGAATGAATGAATGGAATAATCTATTTTTACTAGATTCTATCAATTCATTCGTTTAATAAAATAATTCCAAGGATATAGTTTATGTTGAAACCTTTCCAAAATAAAAGCGAGATCCCTCTTCTTATTATAACACATATTTACAAAAAATGTTTCAAAATCAAATATATAACATTATATTCTTCGAATAAATGGTTCGATGAAGGCCATAATTTACATTCTCATTTTCCTTTCCAATCTTTTAATATACCCGTAAACAATGGTTGAAGTAAAGATATTTTTCTATACTTTTGTAATGTAATTCTTTATAAAACAATTTTTTTTATTATTTAATTTTCTTTTATTATTATTTTAAAAGAGGTCAAATTGTTTTCGACTGGAAAAATCCTACTGTATTATTTTAAAGTTGAAGAAATCTGATTACATAATAAAGTGAATAGCTAAATCTTTTATTTGGAAGAATTCTTTTACGTAATGAAATTATCCATTAATGTCCAGATTACGGCAAAATTTCATCAAAGAAAATTAATGTTTTTCTAAAAATAAAATAAAATATTGTTTGTAAAACTGATTTAAGCCAATTAGAATACGTATCAAACTATAAAATTCCAAATAATTAAATTTTATCTTTATTACGATAAAAACTTTCGATCTCCAGTAAAATAGAGATTCTTTATCGAATGGTATTACAAAATATATAATTACAGGAATTAACTCCTGTAAAAAAAAAATTATAGACTTTTACATGTGCGCAGCAGTTTTCTAGAATTATATGATCAGTCATTGATACTCTATTATTAATTATAATCAACTGATACTTCCTTTTCTTAAAAATGTTTACATAAATAAAATTAGTTACTGAAACGAAATACTCCTAAAATAAAAACTGATAATAGTTTAGTAGTAGATATCTATTCTCAACTATTTTTAATTCTACGGAATTCGTCGACAAAAAATTACTGCATCTGTTCGGCATATTCATAACGGACTATCAATATAGCTGTATAAAATGCTGCTGTTAATATCTTCCCATAGACCCACCTCCAGAGTCAAATTACAACACAGCAGTCCTTGTACTAAATATTGAATGTCATTGAACAACTGTCAAAACTGTTTCCTCAACAAAACATCAATTTAAATCATTGTAATTAAACAAATGTAAAACAAACTTCCAATTCATAAACCATAACTTTGGAATTATTATTATTATTAAATACACGTTACACTGAACTGAATAAGATGGGAGGAAAAAAAAACATAATAATTTTATTAATCAGTTAATTAATTCAAATAATGAAAGTACTAAGAAAAATATTGAAAATTTAAATATATATTTATAACAATAATTTACATAATTTTTTCCTTGAGTATATTTTAGCATACAATTCACTCTTTATAAAGATAAAGGTGTTTGTACTAATACTCATGTTTATTCATTTAATCGCTCCATTAAAAAAGTTATTTGCATTAAATACTTTCACTTCTGTAAGAAAATTATAGTGTATAGAACAGAATATTGAACTTACTTCAACTGAGAATGTAATTTGGTGGCTTTTCCTAAGAAATCCTCCCATGCTGGTGTTCCTCCCTAAAAATATTATACAAATTTTTATTCAAAACGAAAATTAATATTAAACATGAATAAATATTTTATTAACGTTTTATTGCGACAAGATCGAAATTTTTATGATTTACACAGCTGAATTTATTGTCTCTTTAATTTAAGTAATAAAAGATATCTCAGGAGGTATTAAAAAGCTGATAATTTGAGGTCAGTGAGATGTCAACTTTCTTTGAGTGAGCACTAAGCGGAAGTAACCTATAAACACAGGTGAGTGTGATAATGATAGCCTAGATTTTCCAGTTGATTGTATACTCAATTATGAATGTATTCTTACCCAATGGACTGAAAAATTTAGTACAATTTGTAATAAGAAGTTAAGAAGAAATGCAAATTTAATAATTAATTTGAAAAATTTTATTATTAACAAAGATAAAGATCTGTACAAATGAGAATAAATAGCTTTACTATAAGTTTTATAATTAATATTCAAAGTCAGATAGGTATGTTATATTAGTCAAAATGCACCACTCTATTAGATAAGTTTCCAAATCTAGTTCATTCATAAACATAATTATTTTTTTCAACTGATTATAAAAAATTTAGTTCTTAAAATTATTTATAATTTAGTACCTAATTCTAGATTACTCCCCTCTACCTACAAGATAATATTTGGAAGCTTCCACTCCCAATCCTCTGCCCAACTATATGACCAATCAATACCACCACACAGAAAATGCAGTGACTCACAATTCACACTGTGTCAAGTTTAGTTCCAGAGTACTATTCCAAATAGTCCTTATGGAAAAGTCAAAAGAATTGGTTTTATATTATAAATATAAAGGCCATCTTTGTTTAGCAATTTGGATAATATTGTAAACAAGTCCTCAAGGTATATAATTACCATACAATGAACATAGTGTGTAATTTTATCTTAAAAGTCTAAAGGAAATACAATTGAGGATAAAGTGCGCACTTATATATAGTAAAAAAAGAAAATATTTGAAAAATTTAAATGCTTTTAAAAGTCCGCAAAGTAGTTGAATCTTTCACTTTTATTAAAAAGTTCATTCTGAGAAATTATTAATTAAATTTTACACAATTTTTTTTTAACTTCCTAAACATAAAATTGAACTGGCCAAACACAAATCATTCTACAAATCAGCATTAACCTTTTTAACCAGTAATTTTATTGTTCTGACAAACGTTATCAGTTATCTTAATTAGTCGTGTTCAAGTCTGATTTATATTCAGAACTTGTATTTGAAAATACTTTCAAGCATACGTTTGAAGTACCGGTTAAAAGATAAATATGTACAATTTACCCAAATTCTTCTTAAAACCGATATTTAACCTTCTACAAACTTTCAAAATATGAATTTAATAATTCACTTAAAAACTGTTTCAATATAATTTCAGGAAGAGTAAATATAAATTTAAAAATTATAAATAAAAAAGAATAAATGATAAATTTTATCATGAACAAGGTTTCAAAAATTTAATCATAATAAAATGTCATTTATATATCATTTTATTACAGATATATCACTTGCTACATTAAGGATATAACAATAATCTAAATAAACAAAGTAGAAAATTAAATTTCAATTCTAGAAAAAACTGAATTTAGAAGCAATCAATATTCAAAACAGTGTTTTTAAAACCATCGAACTAAATATAATATTTTAAATGGATTAATATAAATCTTTAAGAGTAATGATATCTGTCATAATCTCTTTCATTTAGACTATCTTTTAACAAATTAAATTATGTAATCTCAAGAAAAAAAAATCCAAACTGTCAGTGTATAAGATTCATTGAACTATGATTGTACTTTCCAAGTTTCCTATTCCGTGTTCATTCATGCATGATATTGCTAACTTGTGGCATAACACATGAAGTTTTCCAAGCACATTAGTTTGCAAATATTAATTTGTTAATATTAGCTGGATAGATTGCAAAATCTATTAAATATTCACAAAATAATTAATAATATTTACTTATATAGATAATACAACATTTAAATAAAGAAATACTGATTGCATTAAAATAAAGTTTAACCTTACATACGCAAATTATATTCTTAATTAATTAAAACAGAACGTTTATTAATTATTTAGAGAATATAATTTTAAATAATAATTTAATTATTAAATTTACATTGTTTAAGTGTAGTTTTTAAAACAACTAAATAAAGTACGTATTAACTTATTTAAGAATCTGATTATTAATTATTATTTATTAAAAAATATAAAAGATACAAAAAAAATAAACTAAATCTTTCTTTTATACAAAAAGTTTATTTGAAGAAAGATTTACTTTCTAATATAATTCTTAAGATCTATATAAAATTTTCAATACACATATTGCATAGGGATTTGAAATATGAAGAAGAGATGCAGGACTAAAATTAGAACAACCCCTATAAAACCCCAAATTGGTCCTCTGTGTCATAAATGATGCTCTAAAAATCATCTATATTAAATATTAAAATCTATTTTTAATTATTTATTTATTTTTTCCTGTTATTGTTAAATATAATTTAAAAATTAAAAAAAATATAAATATAATATTTCTTAAGAAGTTTTACTGTTTTTTTAAGTTTAACATTTTATTTTATAGTACAATATTAAAAATAAATAACAATAATAATTTTTGAAAATCAAAGAAATATTAATAAAATAAAATGAATTTAGAACCGTTTATATTATTTACTAAATAGGAATTATTTGCCTATTTAAAAACCATACAGGGAAAAAAAAAATTAAATTTTTATACATCCATTACCAGCAATCAAACAATAATTATCTTTTATATATCATTTTATATACGAGAAAACTGAGTGGTGATGAAAACGTACTCGGCTGTGACGTAAAGCAGATTCCTGAGCTATAAAGTTCAGGTTTTAGTTTGTCGGAAAAATAATTATTTATATTTTAACTCGTGTTATTTTAAGCATTATCGTATTAAAAAGAAAAACTTTAAATATATACATACATACAAATAAATTGCTTGAAATGATAATTCTCTCCGAATCATCCTTTTAATTAAACACCATCATTAAGATATATATTATACATTAAGCATATTAAATTAAAGTTTCCAGCAATAACATTTTGATTATAGCCTACTTTATATATTAATTTGGTCATTTTCTCGTAGATGACAAGATATGAATTATTTAAATGAATATAACTTTAAATATTAGAATAATTATTTTAAATTAAAGTAAATGATCATTCTTACTTTTTTTTGAAACAATTTAAATTTAATATTTTTTTTTTATTGCATCAAATTTTAAAAAATTTTAATTTTACAGATTGTTATTAACAGTGAATAACTAAAAGTTATCAGTTGTTTAAAAATCATTAGAGTCAATTGCACAACCGTATTGAATTTGGAATTAAAGAGAATTTATTCTAGCATTAAATACACGGAATAACATCTTGAGACTCAATAAATTCAAATGTCCACTTAACACTGAAGAGGATCCACTTCTAATTGTTCAACATCTTAAAGCCTATCTAGCAAAACAAAATCTGCACTGTGGTTATAATGTTTTCAAACGTGTGATAAAAAGAAAAATGGTGTCACATTTGGTTATTGATCTGTAAAGCTTTTCAAAATAACAATGTTTAAGTTTTAAAAGTATGAAATATTTTAAAACGGTGAATTTATTTCGTCTTTTTTTATGGCATACTAAATTATACTGGGTTGCTCCTGACTGGCTAGCTAGAAAGTTTAATAATTAATAAAGTAATCCGGCACTATAAATAGTAACTAGGTAATTAATGTTACTTCTAGTACCTTGGAATAATTGTGTGTCTAGATCTATAATAAATACAGAATTTTTTTAAAAATTTACTTTGAAGGCTATCCAGAGCATTCTAATTTTATTATTATGGAAAAATTGATTTAGAAAATTATAGAATTGATCCAAATACTTTCGTTTCTATTTAATTTGAAATTTTACTCAATTACAATATTCTAAAATGTAATGTTTTTCTTTAAAAACTGTCTTAATTTGTTAATTTTGCCAATAAAATAAATATTCAAAAGATAATTAAGAATTATATCTTCTGTACAGCATATTAAAGTGTAAAACAGCAAATATACATAATTATTAATTCTAATCGAAAATTATATCAACTAAATTTAATAAAATAACTTCATTATAAGTCTATCATTTACAGTTTTTCTTTTTAAAGTCAGAGTTTATCAAATAGTATGATGATATAAAATGATAGGAATGTATAATATTTACTTTAATCTCATGATGATTTATCACAAATAATCAGCCAATTTCTTCATTAATTAAGAATAATAATTATACAATATAAAATAAGAATATGAATAAATTTATCTTTTAAGCAAATGAACTTAATTAAACTTATATTATTACACAAAGAAAAAAGTAAGGATCTAAATTTAGAGTAACCTCGTCTGATTACTACTTAATAAAATGAGCCTTTGATTATTAATATTAAGTGCTTTATTTTATCGTCATCATTAGACCCATTCACAGACATTTTTATTTTATAATACTTATCTTTAAAAAATATTTTTGCATTATATTTACTGTAAACGTAAGTCTGAATGATACATACTAATGACGACATATGGCGTAATAAAGCTCAACATTATCCTTCGACGCTAGCTAGATCTAATTAAGTATACATTTTTTAAATGAAAATCTACTATTACAATGTTAGGAAGAGAAGTGTATTTGTTGCAACAAATAATTAGTACGAGGAAAAAGTAACCGTAGGTATGACTGACGGAGAAGTTAATTATTTTACAACTAGTTGAAAATTTCCGTCTATCATCATATTGGCAGATTTATCAACGATTTTAAATGTCGAAAACAAGATGCTACATAAAAGTGACCGTCATTCGAAAATTAAATATCATAACATATTTATCAAATTTTATTTGTTTATCCAGCAGTTATGAATATTGTTATTTTCTCTATCCTTCTGTATGATTGATACGACGAATATACAGCATGTTTTTTTAATTTTCCCATCTACGTATCTAGTTATAATTAAAAATTTCCGACAGAGAAAAGGTTATATCATCTTACAAAAGGTTATATCATATTCAACTAAAACTCAATATATTGGTCATTTATTTATTAATTTTATTCATATATTTGAGAAATAGTAAATCAATTATATAAAACAACAATTAAAAAAAGTACCTTAATTAATCTAAACATATTTGCAAATTAATTCCTATTAAAACATTTGAAACATCTGTTTAAAATAATATTAATTGAAAGGTAAGGTAACTTTTAATAAAAAAAAAAATCTTAATCAAATTTATAATTAAATTAAATTGTTTCCATTACTCATATAATTGATATTAAAATAGATAGGATAATTAATTTCAAGCACAGGCAGACTGTATTATAGATTAAATTCTACGGTTAATAGTTAAATACCGTAATTCTTGCCTATAATTTAGAAAATAAACCTATATTGAAATCTGAATTAAATGTGAAGATTATAAATAAAAAATGTCTTTAAAATGTTTTGAAATAAATTAATATATACAGATGGTCTACAGCGAAAATCTCATAAATCACTAACAACTTTCCGGCCAGTACATCAAATTTACTCCTTAAATACACTCACTTTAACACTAAAAAATTATTAAAGCCAATGTTAACCATTAAGCACTTTAATTGCATGATAACAAATAATAAACTGTCAAAGCGAGTGATAAATTATCAAAATATAAAATTTGTTCGCTTTTTTCTTTACTTTCCTCGAAACATTACAAATATTGCATTAATGAGTTTTCTACTTATACCACCAAAAATTTCAATATTCGGAATTACTTCTTTCCAACTCAATTATTGTAATTTCGAAAAACAAAGTCCAACAGTGCCATGTTATCCAACGGGCAAAAGAAAAGGTACCCCGAACCTAACTCTTATAAGGAAATATCCCCCAAAGAAACACGGTCAACACCACACGGTTCCCTAATTCAAACTTGCCCAGCCACCTGCAACACTGTAACGTGCCACTAAAGCCCAGGATAGGATTCGAAAAACCAAACGTCGGCCGAAGAATTCGAAAAATACAGGATTTAAAGCTTGCGAAGTGTGCCCGAAACAATTTAGACCACCAAAACATAAAAATTTAAATTTTAAGAATTACTTCTTTCCAACTCAATTATTGCAATTTTAAGACAAAGCCCCAACAGTGGCGCGTTATCCAACGAGCAAAAAAGAAAGGCGCCCGAACCGATCTTTTATAAGAAAACATCCCTTGAAGATAAACGTCAACAGTCGACACCACACGCGGGTCTCCCCAATTCAAATACGCATCGCCGAAGCCTGGGACGGGATATGAAAAACCGAACGTCCGCCAAAGAATCCGAAAAATACAGGGTTTAAAGCTTGCCAAGCGTGCCCGAAACAACTTTCAAATTGACCATAAAAATATACAAAAACAGTGAAGATATTTATTTATTTATTTTTTTAAATTTGAATTTTTTCTCTGTTGAAGTATTATAATTTTTAATCGAATTAAAACTGTAGTAGTTTAACGTAGTAGTTTAATATATTTGAACTGATATAAATACATTAAATGAAAAAAATCATTGAAGTGTATCACACTCATCCGCCTAAAGCATTGAATTGCAAGGTACCAACTACACCGAATACAATTTATTTTTTCTATTTAAGTGTATAATGTATTGAGAGATAGGAGGGAAAAAACTGAATAAGTAAATAAATAAATAAATATGGCCAATGTCTTCTTACCTTTAAATCGTTAATAATCATTTGGAATAAACCTCCAAGTGCGGAACATTCCTTTTCCGCATTGGTCTCCATATTTCCCAATTAAATAATATCTTCGTGAACTAATATTAATTCAGATAATCCCGAAATAAACCTTATCGTCGTCATCATCATCATTGGCAATGATGATGGATGAAGGGACTCGTTCGATCCGAATTCCTCGACAAACACTCTCCGATCATCCGATATTTAAAAAAAGGCGGCACTTAACTTCTCTTAATAAATGCCAATTGCGTTAAATAAACGTTTGGTAATCGGTCCTTTCGATACTTTTGCGGATTACAAACATTGGAGAGTCGACCATTTTCCTTACAGTATCCGACATCGACCTGTCCACAACGACGGTGGCGACCTCACGCCGCTCCGGTCTGATGACATCACTTCACTTCCCTGTTGTATTTTATCGTCTGTTCCACATTCGAAATTTTTCGGACTTTTATGTTTCTCGTGTTTAATTATACGTTAAAAATATAGTATTAAATCTAAATTAAAATAATTTATATATATAAATTTTTTTAACTAAAATCGAAATATATATATGTATTTTAAAGATTATAGGTCATTGACATCGTTGATAAAAACTTTTAATTTTTATTCTCGATTCGAAAAATTAACAGAGGAAAATTTAAATATTTTATGTATTTAAGAATTAAATTAACAGATATGTAATAATTTATAAGAGAAGATTTATTAAATTCATTTTTAAATTTGAATAATTAGAAATTATTTTATTGTAGCTTAAAAAAACTGTAAAACTCAATTATTTGTGAATTATCAATTCGGGGTGATAGGCCGAAGGCTTTCTACAACTATCCTGGAAGTTATTATGAACCGATCCGCAAAAAAAATTGTTTATCCGTCAGTTTTATCAAGCGAATACCCGAGTTCGGCATCTTGGATAATGGCCGCGATTCGTTGGAAAACTCTGGTCAATGGAGAAATGTATCCTGCAGAGACCGGAATATTCAATGGGATATATACAATGATATATAGTTTAATAGTAATTTTAATCCGTTTCCTTTTTGTGAGTTATAATTCATCAAAATCGTAACCCACTTTGCCACGTAAATTATATAGCGAACTTAAATTTATGTCAACTGAGTTAGGAAATGTCATTAATATATAATTTCCTATATTAAAATTCTGAATTTTTAATTGTAATTAGAGTAATTCCCGTAGAAAATTTTATTTCATGTTTAATATTTGAGAAATTTTCTTGTTTTCAGCAACATTTTGTATCTGCGACTCCTTAATTAGTAGATCCTCGCTCATACGACCTGGAAAATCGTCGCTGTGCGAGCCGTCGTAAATGAAGCCATCATAATTTTTATAAGAACAGTAGGCTCGTGCTGCTGCCTTAAAGTAGTAATAAATATTTCTCTAAATCGGCAATCATTCTTTAAAGAACCTCTTTAATATTTTGGCTTAGGAGTAACACAATACATAAATCTGTAAGCCACAGAATGCCGAGATGGATAACAAAAAGATATTTCATAGTAAAAAATTTTTATCAGTTGTAATAGTAGGGGTGTAAAGTCAATAGCAGACTATATGTCAATCTAGTCCATCAAGCAGAAATCACTAGATCATGGATGGGCCATGTAGATTCAATAACGCGTTATCCTATGAACAAAAGGGGGCAATTATTTGGGACCCCACACCAACAGGCGGTCCCAAACCAATCTTTCATAAAAGAATATTTCCTCAAAATATATATATATATATTTGAAATGAACACTGTACATGGGAACCTTGATTGACATTTGCCAGGGCTCCTTGAAGCTATAACACGCTACTACGCAGAGTTTTCCAGGTGCCTAACATTAGAAGGACAAGTTCCGCATAAAGGCCATTTTGGCACAGAAAGTCCTCGAAAGAGGCACCTTTCCTTTGGCAGATCGGCCATATGTTGATTGCCTTATCTCATCACTCTTAATCTAATCGTACGTTTTCAGGGTCGCGCTTCATAGGGCCAAAATCGCCATTTGGCGGGTATAATAGAAATAGCTTTGTTTTTAGGAATAAAATCGCAATATTCATTGATAAACCTAAGAAATGTCGTATATAATCTATTCATTTATATGCCAGCTTTTGTCCCGAGATATAAAAATATTTACTTTTCTCACAAAATTATTGTTACAAATTAAAATTAATAATGAAATTTACGCTCTCATTCTTTAGGCCTGTGTCAACCATACTCATTTGTACGATTATTCTCATTTATTATTTACTAATGTATTAAATTCTCGATTTATTACTTATTTAATGGTTCCGTGATAATGCAATTGTATGTATACTCATAATATAAAATTATAAAAATTATGAGTTTAATCCTTTTGTAGCTTTTCTTAATGCTCTACAGAATGAAAATAAATGTAATTATATTCATACTATGCTCATTTAAAATTAATTTTTAAGTATAGCAAAAGGATTCTTAGATTTTCTAGATTTTGAAAGTCTAGGATTGTAAGATTTGTGGAATAAGGCGACACAACACATGAACACAGACATCTGCAAAGGGAGAGTGGCTCCCGGAATGAATTATAATGGGAAATTGGCGTGAAGAGAACCCAGAAAACTTTACATGGTGAGGCGTGAATACACAATAGGGACTACTAGTGGTTTTATCATTTGGACTCTGGTAGGCTCTTTTGAAAGACGGCCGAGTCTTTCAAACGAGTTCGAATGGCCGAACGTTCAATGAGGCAGCATACCGCTTCGGAGGACCAAGGTTCAAATTCGGACGGGTCGATAAAGCTCCAGGAATGTTTTGGGGTGTGGTCTGTCCAGATATGTCAAGCCCCCTCCCTCATCACCCGGCCACCCCATCGTGGGCTTGACTGAACCCATAATGGGCTTGCTAAAAAAGCCCTCACAGAGAGGAGAGAGTTTTTAAAAAAGGGTTCTTTTGAAAGCCTAGATTCCAGTGCATTTTCGGTTTCTATGCCTCAATAATGTCAAAATTACGATTGTAATCAATTTTATAATCACA
This sequence comes from Centruroides vittatus, assembly GCF_030686945.1. Lineage (NCBI taxonomy): Eukaryota > Metazoa > Arthropoda > Arachnida > Scorpiones > Buthidae > Centruroides > Centruroides vittatus. The sequence continues at coordinate 493,012 of NW_027120776.1, forward strand.
TTCCCGTACAGAGTAGAAATCAAAGCAATTATTATGTAATTCTGTTGTTGCTTAAGTGCCATTAGCAGTACGATTCCTGGTGACTCGATGAACAAAAGGCTTCCATTCTTCCTGTTAGCAGTTCTTTATTTCATCCATCCATCTCTTATGGGCATATTATGTAGCACATACAACTAGTTTTTAAGTATTAAAAGTTGGTTGATATCATGAAAATTGCTTGTCTGTGTATATAGGAAACAATCTTAATGGGTTGTGTGTTTCCTAGATACTGAATATAGCCTGATAAAATTATATCAGTGAGAGTATTTAGTAACATATTTCATATCTTTGTATAATAAAAATCATTTCAGTTATCGTAAATTATGTAGATATATATTATTTAACTTTAATGCAAATAATTACTAATGCATATAAACAATTTGTCAACTGTTTAAATGCAATTTTTAATAAAATTCCGTGAAGTCAAGGCACATTGAAACGTGGAGAAATGCAAAAAATTTGGAAGTGTATGTGTGTTTCGGGGTGCACGATTTTGTTCACCCACTTTGAAGTCTAATAACTCCCTTTTGTCGAAACTTTCTGAAATTTTGCAGGGCGGTTTGTGTATTAGAGGCATTAATGCTATTAAATTTTGGTGGTTAAAAGTCGAGGGGTGAAGAGATAGAGGAGGTCATGTGTCCTATCTTGAGAGAGGTCGGACTTAACGAAGATTTTTACTTGTTATTACCATTTACAACTGTTTATAAAACTCAAAATTAAGTTTTTCGCTAGTTTATTAATTAAAGGATTTGGACAGAATCGAGTGGCTTCGTTTGCCACTTTGTGTTAAATTAGTCAAGTTCATCTTAATGTATTCAACTTGCCTTCAAATATCATTCAGTTTTATGGTGTATATACCTTATTGTACCTGTGTAAAAAGGGAATTTTATGTGAATATTTGTAATTTAATTTTTACTCAGTAGTATAAACTTATACTAAGCTTATGTTTTAACATTAATTACCACTTATATCAATAGTAATCCTCTTCAATTAGTGTCTTAATCTTCCATTGATTTATTTACTTTTCTACCAGTCCATCAAAACCTGTTGCTGTGCAGAGGAGTTTCGGAGAGGGGCCGAGAAGGCTTGGGCTCCATTATTTTTGTAAATAAATAAAGAAAGCAAAATCAAACATTAAAAATTCACTTATGCACATTTATATACAATATGTAATGGCTTACTCTTTATTTCAAGTGCCAATAGCAAGATCCACAGTGATACAGGAGTGAATGTACAGTACGCTTGCATGTTGTAATTTGGGCCTTCACGTAATATCAGAAATGTTATATAAAAGTACATAACGAAGGACATTCTACTGTATAGAATTCTACTTGTTTTACAGGATGGTCCGCAGAAATAAGTATTCTACGAAAATAAAAATTATATAAACTAAAAACCAGTGGCGGATCAAACACTCGGAGGGCCCAATGCGTGACCTAGTTTTGAGGCCCTCTCCTTCTAAATACTAAGTAATGCTATAAAATCAGTTTATTACTTAATAAAAAAAAAATACTGATTAATCAATCGTTTCCTTAAAAATAAATCTCTAAATGTCAAGAAGATGGCAAAATGTAGCTCTTTTTTGAAGCTGCTAATTTATGGAGGTCCCTGACAATCAGGGGTCTCAAGGGCACGCTTCTTGCGCCTGTGCGATGATCTGCCACTACCAAAAACGGTATTCTCGTACTTGAAGGTGGAGTGATAAGATGGCACTATCGGTTTTACCACAGACATCTTTTATAAGCGTGACTTTAGCCTGATTATTACTTTTATTTATGTATTAATACTTTATCCTAGTTAATTGTTTCTTTATTCCCGCTTTGGTCTACACAGGTGATGCTTACTTTAATTTGCAGGAGGTACTTTCATCATTGGCGGTTTTAACACAGGAAATTCATGCTTTCGCATAGAGCTACGTAGTTGCAGGAGTCTCTGTTTGTTTGTTTGTATAAGCCTTATACTATAAGGCAACGCAACGCGTGGGCGATCTGCCGAGAGGATGTCTCCCGGGAGGACTTCGTAAAAAAAAAAAGGCACCTATTTAGGTGTTACAAAGTGAAGAAAATCCGGAAAACCGACCAGTGTTCACAGGTTTTATCTACTTGTGGGCACTGTAGGGTTCTCAGAAACTCACACTTGTAGTTACTTGTTGTTGATTCAGTACAGGAATTGACAATACTAGCAATCCTGAAAAAATTCAAGTATAGTGTGATAAGGGTTTATCATAAATGTAAAATTATTAATTTTTATCTCTTCTGGAATGAAAAATATATGTATATTAACTTCAATAATTTATTAAATTATAAGTGTAAATTTTATTATATTGAGTTAATAAAATTACGGTGTATGATTTAAAGCGGTAAGAAAATTTCCTGCCGGGATAAGTAACGTGAGTAGAGAGGAAGTAATGAAACTAAATTCGAGATTTTATTGCTTACCAAGATATAAAGAGCAACAGTTCTCTTCTTTATCTCGAGAAATATTTAAATCTGATAAACTTAAAGTTGGTTAGTACAAAAGAATGGCTGCGTTATCGATACTGCAGCGTTATGTAATGTATTTGAAGTACAGAAACATAAAAATCTGAACTTACGTCAGTGAAGAACGTAAATTCGTACATTTTTCTGACTATATATATAGCGAAATGCATACCGCCTGCTGAGTACATTTAAAAAAGAGAAAAACCTTTATGAAGCCCTGCACGACTCCTGTTAACAAGAGTGTTAAGGGGTGCCTTCCGGAAGAACTTTCTATAGAAATCTGGCATGTATTTAGGTATTAGACACGTGAAGAAAATCCAGAAAACTGCACGTGGTCAGTCCGTTGGTGGAGGGCATTCTACTGGTATACGTAAAATTCCTTCAATGTTAATTAATATTGCTCAAAGAAGCTTCTAAGGGGATGTCCATAACCGCGTAACGAAGATATGAGTGATTTATACAAGTGATTAAACGTTACAATGCATTACAAGATGGGGGTGTTTACGAAAACTTTACGTAATGCTCAACCCTCGAGGTGTTTACGCCACTGCTTTGTACGTTATATATGTAATTAATAAAATAATTAACGTGCCGCGTATTGCTCCTTAATACAATTAAGAGAGGCAATAGAGAAAATGTGTTATGTAATTTTGGGGATGGAATAGTGGCTGAAAACTATAAAAGTAGAGTTATGTAATTTATAGATTATCCCAAACATTAAATTTGTTAAAGTTTAAAGAATTTTATCTCTTCTCGTTAATGGATTCTTTATAAAAGAATTCGTTATTATCAATTACTGACAACTTTCGTTATCTGCTTCAGAGTTCAAGTAAATATTTTGTTGAAGATTTCATTTGTTAAGAGTAGATAAACACTTCATAAATAATCGTGTGTGAGGATAAATATTATCTGTCGTTCTTCGTATACAAGCCATAGTACAGATATTAATATTATAATTTCAATTAACGTTTACTTTATTCATAAAATGAATGAATTTATAAAACACATTTACTTATTTCTTTCAGAAATATATGATCATTTTGAGTGATTCTTAATTCGAATGTTTATAAGTTCGCAGGAAGTAATATCATAAAATGAAAGATTTACTCTGAAATTCTATACATATAATGAAAACATTTTTGACAGATCGCAATCTATTTGCTGTAAACCCACCAGTGGCCGAATGGATAAAACCGAATGAATAAATGATGGCGGTCGGTCAAGGGTTTGTGCCACGCCAACGGGTTGGTCGCGTGAAGTTTTCTGGATTTTCTTTAAGTGTTTAACACCTAAATAGGTGCCAGTTTCCCATAAAAAATTCTGGATTTTCTTCACGTGTTCAATTCCAAAATAGGGTCAGTTTCCTATGTCTGGAGTTACTCTCTTGCTGTATTTTTTCTGAATCGATTTTACTAATTTATTATTTTAATTTCGTAAACAAAACGCGTTTAAGTTTGACATAAATCTGATAAAACGCCTATTATAATTATCTTGCATTGTCTATAATTAATTATAATCTTGAGCTCTGCTTGAATATAGTACATTAGAACCGAGAGACGGTATGGAGATAGACTATTATATTATAATAGTCCATAGGTGGGGAACCTGCGGCCTCCGCGAGGTCCTTGTGCGGCCCTTTGCCATCTAGTACAAAATGGTAGAGTTCGTTTCAAACAACTATTGTACATCAACGCCATGACAGTTGCGCGAAAAATCCCGCCAAAGACAGTCATATTGTAACATGACGTCAGAATACTAGTCTAGACGGCCGGATGGCCGAGCGGTAAAGGTGGCAGCCTACCGCTCTGGGGGACCCGGGATCGAATCCGAACGGGTCGAATAACCGTGGTCCGTTCGGATATGTCGGGCCCCGTCCCTCACCACCCGGTCGCCCCATTGTGGGCCTGGCCGAACCCATAATGGGCCTACTAAAAAAGGCCCTCTTAGTGCCCACAGGGCGGAAAGAGTTAAAAAAAAACATACAGAATACTAGTCTGTATGTTTATGTAATTTACATATCTAAAAGAAACGAATAATGTTCTATGTAATATTTATTTGAAAATAAATTAAAATTACAAAATACTATTTACAAAATTTGTCATACAATTCATTAGTCAGCTGATTGTCTTTGCAAAAAAAAATTTAAATTAGCGCTAGCAGCGCCATCTACCTTGTCTAAGAAGTAAACAAAACTCGGTTTCAGATCTCCCATTTGAGTGTCACACCTTGCTTTGGCTTCTCTGACTCGCATCTCTCAACGCTTCCCTGTTGCGATCTTCAGCAAACTGTAGTTAATAGTGCGTGCTTATAACAGTTACACGGTTTTATTGTATTTCTAGAAAGTATACACTTTGTTAAAGATATTATTTGATATTCGTTTTTTTATCCATCATGTCAAATAGTAAGAGAAGAAAATTAGGTGATGAAAACAGAACATTTAATGTAGAATGGGAGTTAGATTTTTTCTTTACTGCTGGGAAAGATAAAATGATGTGTTTGTTGTGCAATACAGTTTTAAATACTTTAAAAAAGCGAATGCAAATAAACACTATTTGAGTCATAAAGAACATAAATATTTCGCTTTAGAAGGTGAATCACGAAAAGCTGCACTTCAAAAGTTGAAAAATGAGAAGCATCATAAGCAGGCATCTTTTAGTGCCTTTGTAAATCAAAATTCCGCTGCAGTTGCTGTTACGTATAAAATAGCACATATACTTGGAAAAAGGGGCAAACCATTTAGTGACATTGAAATAATTAAAGAATGTATTGTTGAAGCAGTGAGTATGTTAGATCCAAGAAATGTCGACAAATACAAACAATTACCTCTTTCAAGAAGAACTGTAACAGATCGACAGCACGAATTAGCGCAAAATGTAACAGAGCAACTTCATACAATTATACAAAATGAAGATGTTTATTTTTCAATTGCTTTAGATGAAAGCACTGATAAAACAGATTCGGCACAAGTTTTATATTTTATTCGTGCTATAACTAAAGAATTTCAATGTTACGAAGAACTACTTGCGTTGGGTACACTAACTGGAAGGACTCGCGGAGCCGATATTTTCGAAAACTTCAAAGAAGTATGTAATAAATTACAATTGAATGTCAGTAATTTAGTCAGTGTCTGCACCGATGGCGCACCTTCCATGAGAGGCAAAAAAGAAGGATTCGTTGCTTTGTTAAAAAAGGAAAACTTAAACTTGAAAAAATTGATATCATTTCACTGCATTTTGCATCAGCAAAATCTTTGCGCAAAATCTACCATTTTGCAAGACACTGTGGATAGAACCATTGCCATTGTCAACTATATTCGCGTAAATGCAATGCGTCATCGTGAATTTCGGCAGATGCTCTCTTTAGATGAGGAAACGTATAGTGTTGACCTACCATACTACTGCAAGGTTCGCTGGCTATCAACAGGTCAGGTTTTGATAAAAGTTTTGTCTTTACGACGACAAATTTTAAACTTTTATCAAGAACAAGGAAAACAATGTGATCTATCAGATGAAGTATTTCTCAGAAACCTTGCATTTTTGTCTGATATGATGACAAAACAAAACAATTTAAATGTTTGCCTGCGAGGTGAAACGAGGTATATTTATGAAATGTGGCAAAAGATCCAAGCGTTTAGAAAAAAATTATCATTTTTCAAAACATTGCTTTGTCGATCGGAAATATCTGCACAACACTTCCCGGAGCTAGCTAAAATGTTAAATGAGCAGAACTGTGAAAATAAAATATTCGATGAATATGTAGGTGTCTTGGATTGTTTAATAGAAGAGTATACTAATAGATTTTCTGATTTTGACGAGCACACTCCTGCTATGAAACTGGCATTTGAACCACATTTAATAGATATATCCGAGGCTCCTGCAGAACTACAAATGGAGTTAATTGATTTAGGGGAAGATAGTATCATCAAATCCCTTTTTAACGCTAAAAAGGATCCCATAGAAATCTGGAAAAATGCCGTTGAATATCCATGCCTTCGAGAACATGCTCGCCGTTTACTTTCCTGCTTCGGAAGTACCTACTGTTGCGAGAAAACATTTTCTCTCATGTCAAAAATAAAAACAAATTTAAGAACGCAAATTACAGATGCACATTTAGAGGATCAATTAAAGCTGTGTGTTACGAAGCTTGATCCAAATATACAATTACTGTCAAACAAAAAACAAAGCCAAATAAGTCACTAACTTAGTGAATAAAAAAATATTTTTTATTGTATTTTTTTATAATATTTTTATATTATTTTATATGTATATTATATTTAAAATTTTGTAGTATTATATTTCATTTTTTCTATATAATGCAATAAATTGTTAAATCTATAGAAAAACTATAATAATTTCACAAAAGTCACTTTCTTAGGTCAATCAGCTTATGCGGCCTCTCTTATTGCTGCCTAATTTAAATGTGGCCTCTAATGGTAAAAAGGTTCCCCACCTCTGTAATAGTCTATCTCCATACCGTCTCTCCATACCGTCCATACCGTCTCTCGGTTTTAATGCCATTCATATGTATCATTTACTACGAGTAGTAAGAAATGGGGCGTTCCTCGACCATTCTGATCGGCCCTATTGTGGGTCACACCCGTCTGCAATGAGAGAAATTGCCATTCGTTACATAATCACAATGCACTGTCTGACGTCGAAGAATCAACCAATCATTAGGATTTATTAAGAATTATCTAAGTAGATCGAAAAACCCCAGGAATTCTTCACGGGCGGGCCTCGTTTCTCGCTTTCCGGCTGCTGCCATTGTGGACCTGGTGGAATGGGGTATAAAAAAGACCTTAGTGTAAGACCTTTTTTCCATACACATCGTACCACAAGGCAAAAAGAGCCAACAATGAGATGAAACTGAAAACTGTGTGACAAAGCCTATCAGAGTTTCTTTCAATATATGAATTACACTAGATAAACAGAAGAATTGAAAAGATAATTTACATTCACAAAAGAAAAACTTTTTAATTTTGTGATAAAAATAATTTAAATTTATTATATTAATGATTTTTTAATTTAAATACTCCGTTTTCTTAACAGCGCAATATACTTAAAGACAGTGGCACTGTCAAGATTTGGAGGAGCCGAGTTGAACGGATTAATATGTAGGTTTGCTGTACGATAAATGAATTAAATTATTCTTATCAATTTATTCCATATACGTTGACAGTATGAAACTTGTTTATTTATGTATAAAAGTTTTATATTTGTGAATATGTGACGTTCTACTTATCAAAATTTATTTATCGAAGAAGAACACAGCAGCTAGCTACATCCTGTTTCGAAATGTAAGAGCATTCTTTAAAAATAGATTTAAAATTACTCGATATAACGAATAATTTAAAATCGAACAAACGCTCTTAGTGTAAAAAAAGTGGAATTTATAAACATAATAATTGAAATTATTTGGGCACGTAACGAAAATGTAACTCATACATCGTAAAGCTTAACGAGAGTGATGTGCTGTAACATTAAAATATATTATAGAGTCTCTATAATCCGTCGCTCGCCAGTCCGACGCGTCTACTCAGCAGTACGTGAACTTTTCGTGTTACTTGATGTATGCAACAAAGACTGATGTAGCATACTGTACAGTGTACATATATAATTCAGTTGCTAGTACGCGTGCAAAACAATCACAACTGTAATTAATTCAATATACAAACCTGTGTGTGAACCAAGTACTTTTTACTGTACAGTTTGCACACACATACAAAATCCAATAATACGACAATCTGCTGTAATTCGACACCACCGGTCCGACATATGTCGGATTACAGATGCTGTACTGTATAGGCCTATACATAAATTAACATTTCGAAGATCGTAAATGTTATTAACTCTTTCCATCCTGCGGACATATTTTGCCATCTTGAAGACAATGAGAGCAAGTATATGATGAGAGACAAACTTCAAATCGAAATTTCCTGAGCTTAACCATGCTCTGATCCCGGATCTCCCAGAATAGGGAATTATATGGTAGACCTACTTGTATATCTCCGATATTTCCGGTAGGTGGGAGAAGTCAAAAAACTCATCATCCTTTGAATAGAAGATGACTTTCCTTCAGTTTTGTCTCTTTCTTCCTCGTTGACATTAAGAAGGCCTTTTTAATCATACCCACATGAATTCAGCAGGGCTCACGAAGGAGCGGCCGGGTGGCGAGGGATGGGGCCCGACTCATGCAAAATTCCAAAATCTTTTATGGGAAAGTCAATCGATCCCGACATAGTCAGAGTGGTACTCTGACGCCTTAACCGTTTTGGCCATCTGGCCGTTTGCAAAATATATTTTACGTATCCCCGATGAAACAAAGGTCATTTCTAGCGTTAACTCCTTTTTCTACTTACCTATTAAAAACTAAACACAGTAATAGAAATTTATTTATCAAAATTTTCTATCTAAATTTGTTTTGTGTCAAAAAAATCTCAAAATTATGGCAATATCGGACTTTCCATGGTTTCGGCGTTCCGATTAAATCCCGAAGTGATCGAACGCTGACTTCTCAGGCTTTGATCGTTGCAGAATATCGATCGTCTTTTAATATAAGGAAATTTCGGACGAATCCTTTATTATTATTATTTTTTATTAAAACATTGACGAATATTATTATCTGGAAAGTAAAAATACGAAGTCTTATTATTTCGATTAGATAGATAGCCGCCCTATTTCTGCGTTGAATTAAAAATTAAATATTATAAAATTTATTTAATATTAATTAATATTTAATATTGGTAATAAAATTAAATTTCACATTTAGGAAATTAATTAAACACGAATTTACCATTTTGATAGTTTTCGATTACAAATTATAAATTTTGTAGGTGGCGTTGTATCAGTTTGAAATTGCTGAGTGTTAGACACTAGGCCTAAGGTAATGTGTCTTCGTGTGTTTGTTTGCGTTAGAATAAGAACAATACTTGATAAATTATGTACAATTTTTGTATTATTTTCATGTATTTTGTTTTATAGAAAAGTAATCATGCCCGAGCTACCGATATCTAAAGTGATTGTTCATCCTTTGGTGCTGTTGAGTGTTGTTGACCATTTCAACAGAATGGGAAAGATTGGAAATCAAAAAAGGGTTGTTGGCATACTCTTAGGCTCTTGGAAAGGCAAAGGAGTCCTTGATGTATCCAATAGTTTTGCAAGTAAGCTTATTCTTTTCATTAGACATTGATATTATGTCATTTGTTTATCCATGTGTATACAGGTTGTACCATAAGTCTGACCCTATAAAAGTATGTTGTTGTTTGTTTATTCTTCTATAGGTAAAGCATGAGGTAAAATTCAGTACCCCCAGAATTGTAGACCTCCTATATGAGCAAAAAAGTCAAAAGAACCATACCTATACATGTGACCCTTTGCTAGATATTTGCCTCCAAAGGTCAGTTTTTAACATTTATCAGTGTACTACTATGCATTGTCAAGGGAAGTGATAGTGAGCCTTGTTCAATACTCTGCATGTATTCGTACACTTTGGTGCTTGCCATCGTTTGCACCTCTGTCTAGGTGGGGAGACCCCACACCTCCTAAAATTATATAACATCAAGTACTCTATGAGCAGTCGAGTGGGCTACTCGAAGCCAGCATAGTTGCATGGGCTAAATAGTTAAACTTGTTTGTCTTAACTAAGCGATGCGACTCACGATCAATCTCGTGCAACCTGATTTCAGAGGCTGTATCTCGAAAAGGGTTGCTTGTAGAGATGTGGTTTCTTTGACATTTTTGTTCCTATGGGTATGCTCTACAGCTTTGATAAGGTTCCAACTGCGTCATTCGGTCCTAGAATTGTGCCATAACTTTTATGGAGGCAGACTTACGGGACATCTTTATACAAAGCAGGATTGGCAAAAGGAGAGCAGGGGACTTTTCTCCAGAGCGCACAGAAAATTAAGGGACTTTTAGTGATTCCTCTCCCTATAAAATTAGCATTATTTTTAATAAGAAAATGAAATCTTTAAGACTGAATTTTATTAATAAAGAAATATTCCATGTATTTCATTTCCTTAAAAAAAATAAAAGACAAATGGAACCTGCTCTACTTCCAGGCCCCATCCAAGCTTTCAATGACCCTGATACAAAGTATCTAAAAATAACTTTACCAATGGTATTTTATGCATATATTAAACAATGATTATGAACAAAACATCATTAACAGTGATATAGAGTAGGGTTTCTCAAATGGGATCCTGGGATCCCGGTTGTTTTTTAACCTGGGAAATCGCACAAATTTCTTAAAAATTCACTTTTTTTTTTATTTTGTGTTAAAATTCAGGAAATTTTGCAAATAGAAAGTATAATTAATTCATAAACTGTCAGAATAAATTTGCGTTTATTAATTTTAACCTACTTAGTTTTTTAAATTTTTGCTCATTATGGCATGTCACAAATGGTCAATAATCAATGCATAGCTTATTTGTGGCAGGACTCTGAAAATTCTTTACTTGTCGGAACCTGTAATATCTGGAATAATTGTGCTTATGCTGTTTTAGTTTTTAACCATATCCAGTAGCTTCAATAACTGCATAACGCCAGGTTGTGCACATTGCGCAAGGATACAAACGAGTACGAAGTGTGCAAGTATGAAGTTTTTCTTCATAAACCTAATTATTAAAGACAAACAAACTGTCGAATTATCGGGCTACAAGCTTAATACCGCTATTAAAGCAGCCAAGGTAGACAAATCAAGAATACTAGAGAGCAAAAGAAGTACTACAATATCGAAAACGAACTAGAAATCCTCCAGGCTACAGGTGAAAAAACACATAACATCTATTTTCTCTTAAATGCATTAAACGTGATTCCAATCACATCAATTGAATCGGAAAGAGCATTCTCGGTAGCAAGACTTTTCGTTACTAAAATAAGAATTAGATAGAGTGATCGGAGTATTGACCATCTCTGCTTTTTAAAATCTTATAAAAATTTACAATAATATTTTATATTATGTTTTATTTAAAAAACGAAAATTACCTTCTAAGCAAGGACAAGCAAAAGGCTGGGAACGAGAAACCCTAATATAGAGCTTTGCAATTTTATATAATTAAGCTTTATTTTATCATTTAGTATTGTTTACAGTTTACAATGTTTGTTTAAAACAGAAATATATGAGAAGTGATAAACAATATAAATAATTTAAAGGCTTACTGTTAATCTGCCAATTACAATGCTTCTATAACTAAAAATATGTAGACATTTTTCTTGACAAAAAATCTTATTTCAGAGAGAATGCAGTTTTAACGGTGATACAATAATAAAGATTTTTAAAACTTTTTGTGTTTTTCTGTGTTGTCTTTAAAACTGTCTATTCCTCCATTAAAATGTCTTACAGTTCACATTTATAAATAAGCTTTCATTGTATAGCAACTTATAACTTGAAAATCTTTATCTCCTAAACAGCTGATTCTATTTCAAAATTTAGAGTTTCGTAGCTTGAAGTTAGTACAAATTTTGGTTCTATTTTAACATTGATTTCAAGAACAGGTTACAAAAAATTGGAGCAGTTCCAGAAGCATATGCAAATGTTAAGCTTTACAGACTTATTCGTCCGAAATTTTGTATTGAATGATGTCTGTTAAACAGATACATTATTATTTTCTGACATAGATTCTTGAGATGTAATTTTTTTCACTTTTACTGTTAATGTCTTTGAAAATGAATTGTAGGAACTCACAAATACTAGGATATGTTCTACAGAGAAGCAGGTTTTAGGTGAATCAATTGATGTGGGAATTGTTTTATATGTTACATGAACTTTACTTTTCTTTAGAATTAAAGTACCGTACTTTAATTTGTGACATCACACTAGAACGACTTATTAATATTTTGAATATGGAGGGTTTATATACATCTTGAAATTTATTTATGAGTAAAATACCGATAGCCTGTACAATGATGTTATATGCCACTAAAGCTGGAAAGTATAGGATGCAATATCTTCCAGTTTTGGTCTCTCTTCTGATTACCAAGAATTTGATTGGTGTATGAAGTATGTGATATATTCTTCAATTATAAGAATATAAAACAGTAGATGTGTTAAAAGTATTATACTTGCTTATAATTATCTATAAGTACAATTAATTTTTATTAATTGGTTTAGCTGTTGTAAGCTGTAGAAGTAAATTTCATAGAGTTCAGAGATTACTTTGTGACAGTATATGAATCTGATGGCATTCCACAGATTTTTTTTTATAGAGAATGAAGTTGCAGAATTATGAGATGCAGACGGTGAAATAAAACATCCCGTATAATGGAGGTACTATTCTGGAATTATAGCAGAAGTGAAAAAATTTAATGGAGTCTGTCGGAAAATATTGATAGTGGCCTGAAAAAAAGAGAAGAAATACTGATTTTCTGTCTTGATCATTTTATTGTATTGCTCTCTTATTCTTGAAAAAAGATTGTCACTATCATTATTTTAGTTTTGTGTTTATTGAAGGATTAAAAATTGTTTGTTTTGTGATAATTAACAAAAGTCTATTTCTAGAGAATAGCGAGGTTGAGGCCAAAGTTTATAACGCGAAAACGTGTACGTCGGATGTTCGGCGCCGCTTTCCCGTAAGCCTAGAAGTTTGACAATGGCGTTTGGAATGTCAAGCATGATTCCACTGACTTTCCAAACGCCATTGTCAAACTTCTAGGCTTACAAGAAAGCGGCGCCGAACATCCGACGTACACGTTTTTGTGTTTAAAACTTCGGCCTCAACCTCGCTAATGATTTTTGTTTCCCCTTTTTCTTTCCTACTAGCAATTGCTGCAGAGGTAACATTGTGACATGGAGAGTTCACTATGGACTAATGCAGCAAGCATGCTGTCAAAGAGTTACTCCAAGTGACTGGTTAAAATTGTGACAAATATTTTTTACAATATTGTTTAAAATGATAAATTAACAACTAAGAACTCTTATGTAAAGAAAGAGAAGTGCTAAAATGACAGTTAACAACATTAAAGGAATGTGAAAAGTGTCACAAAGTCGTTTACTCGTAAATGAAATTTAAATGTCATAGAGTTGTTCAAAAACATGCTTACCAGTATCTTTGTGTACTATTCTAAAATTAGTGTTTCTTATTACTAATTATTTTTAATATGAACAAAATTAATTAGAAAGTACAGAAAATATCGAATGGAGTACTATAAAATTCTCCATAATGTTGATAATCTGTAAAGTTTTTAAAAAAATACCTGTATAGAACATTTTTGATAGATATATTATGTCTTTGTCATAAGTATATATTAGCTATTCATACTATAACTGATCATGTAAGTGTGCACTGCTTAACAATGGAGATATGTGCTGAGAAATATGCAGGAACTTAATATTCATAGGTGAGAGATGGTGGAGAGGACCCACCATCTCTCACCTGCCGTATACATCACTACAGCACATTTACAAGTGTGTTTATCGGATTTTGTGGCGGGAAGGATAGTGGGGATAGTATACCCTAAAATGCATTGTCATTGGACTCAAGTACCATACATTCTCAAAGTTTCAGCCTTCTATCATAATTAGAAGTGGGTGAAATTTGAGTTGCAAGGTTTGAGGTCATGATACAAAGCAAGTTAAGTATAAGTGTTTAAAATGAATAATTGAAAATTGGAAGAGATTTGTTTATATATTGCATATAATTTATACTCTTACTTATAAATAATGATTCCAATTTAATAAGAAAATAATATATGTACAATTTAATAAAATCTGGGCTCCTATATTTTAATATAAGCATTGTCAATTATACAAATAAGTTAGAACAAAGAGCAGTTTAATCATTTAAATTTATTGAATAGAACAGAGTTAAATTTGTTGTTAGTTAAATATTATAATTAAACTTATCAATCTTTAATTGAGTATTTATTACTTAAAAGTTAATTAAAGTAAAATTTAATTAGTTCTAAAAATCACGTGTGGGCATTATTTTCCTTGGTATTACGTCGATTATAAGAAAGTAATAAACGTGTATTTAGCTTAGCATGTAATTTGAATTTTGTGTAATAAAGAAAACACGAGTAATTACGTTCTGCATAACGTTAGTTTATTTACGTGGTTTGTGTACTAACGTAATGTAATATAAATGGTTTTTCAATTCGATTTGAAACTCGATTAACTCATTATTAATATTCATACATAAACAACTTATAAATATTAATAATAATATTTATAAGTCGTCTATGTATGAATATTGAATAATAATCATTCATAAGCTGTTTTCCTGACTACCAAAGGGGAATTTCAGCCAGTAAGTAACATGAAAATATCGAAACTGAATTTTGGATGATGTGATCCTGCTGTAATGGTGAATTAAAATGAAATTCTCATCTAATTTTCAATTTCTTAATAACCTAGCAGTGTTTGAACTATTAAACACTAATTTATTCTATAATAATATAGAATAAATCGGCATTTAATTTAATAAGTATTGAGTTATCTTAATGTCGTTTATATTGTTTGTGCTCTTTATAAACTTAGGATCTTGAAAGGGTCTCTTCTCCCATAATTATCATAATCATTGATTTGTTTATAATTTGGTTGCGAATAATTATTTCTAAATAAAATTTTAGAATTTAATATCTTTTGGGTAAAAATTGTCAAATTTTATAGCCGAGGTAAATAGCACTAATAGTTTTAATGATGCGTCAATTTTGTTCGTGGTTGTTGGAACAATCGACGCCAAAGAGAATAGTTTCCGTAAACGTGTTTTTGTTATCAATTTACCAAAATGAAATGAATTATAATCGGTTTTATTTCAGAAAATCAATGATAAATGATTATTACTGTAATTGATCAACATAATTTATTCATATTATTTATCCCAATAGATTTTGTAATGTATATGATCGTGCATTCTCTGCTTCCACTCTATAAGGAGCAGCTATCGTGTTGTTGTGTTATTTGTCAATTTTATTAATGTTCTACAGTTCGACAGAGATAATAACTTCTGTTTTTGATAACTCGTTTCACTTCTTGTTGTTGTCAGTTCTATGTACCTTATTTACTAGCACACAATATTAGATATTTGTTTTATTCTGTTCTATTAAAATTTAAATGTCTTATTCTTTTTACTATAATTGAGATACTTTATGTTTTACTATTGATTTACTTTCCCAACTGTTATGTATGTAACACAGGAAAAGTATAACTGGAAAAAGTTTCATGTGTGTGTTAGCATTATTTCATTTAATATCTTAGGATAGGGTAAAAATTAAGAAATGAAATTCGGCACAGTAACTTGTATATAAAGTTTATTGATGGTATTAAAATTTGGTAGTTAAAGGTCAACAGGGTGGTGAGATAGAGGGGTGGTCATGTGTCGTATCTTGAGAGGAGTCAGACTTAATGCAGATTTTACTCATTATAAGCATTTACAATTTTTCATAAAATCTATCACAACCCTCGAAATTAAGCATTTTGCCTTTTTGTAGCAGTTAATTTATTTTAAAGTTATTTTAATAAAATCTTAAAACAGATGGCACCACAAGCAATTTAATTCATTCTAATATGTCTTAATGTTTCTTAAAACATTATTATGTTTCACCAGGAAAGTTACGCGACTAATTGCTGGTTTAATAATTGATTTTACTAATTATTATTATTGTATTTTATTATGCTATATGTTAACTATGTCATTTGCACTGGCAGTTCCATTTGATGAAGATGACAGAGATAAAACAGTTTGGTTTTTGGATCACGATTATTTGGAAAATATGTACAGTATGTTCAAGAAGGTAAATGGTAAGTAACTTTTCAAATGTTATCCAAATTATCATTATTTATTAAAATTATACAATGCTTTCAATATAAAACATAAGTAAATTTTTAATACAATATCTAAATATTTTTGAAGGCAATGGTCTGTTGCTCTGAGACCTGGGATTGAATCCAGGCAGTCAAAACAATCCTAGGAATTTTTCAGGGTTGATCTGTCTTGGATATGTTGCGTCCCATTGTTCACTGCTTGGCCTCTCCATTTGGAGTTTGGCCAAATCCGTAATGGGCCTGATAAGGGTCCGTTAATATTCACTGGGCATAAAATTTCAAACAACTGTTGAATGTAAGATGTGCAATATCTTCAAACTATCCCTCACAATGCTTTTTGGGTTTTGATCCTTGGTGAAATTGGCTGAAATTTTTGTATATTTTAGTTCTTGACTGACAGAAAGTCTCAACGACACAAAGCTTTTTTGCTAGAACAGTTCAAATATATGGGAGATGTACTGTACGTACAGGATGGTAACAAAAGCTCAAAAAGCTAATTATTTCAAAAATTAATATTTAAAATGAAGATGAAAAAATACACACTATTACCTTTTAATGCATTCTGAAATATCAAGTAGGATCTTGTAATAGTCTGTCAAATATGAAAAGTAAATGCTTCGCTGCACAATGTGCAGGGGTAGTAGTGCATTGCTGCATAACACAAATGCAATGTGAAAGTAGTTGAATGTCTGGCTAGGTTAGCATTAATATGGATATGGAAACGATCCAATTTAATAGAAAATATTAAAGCACCATTATATAAAATAGCTTTAACCTAATCACCATATCATTGCTATTCTAAACCGAAGTGCACATTCAACCACTTTTGCAAGTTATGCTGCGATGCACTGCTACACCTGTATGTTGTGCAGTGAAGCATTTACTTGTCATATTTGACAGCCCTATTCTGGGATCCCACTTGATATTTTGGAATGCGTTAAAAGGTAATAGTATGTATTTTTTCATCTACAGTGATTGATCTATTACTTTGTGAAATAATTGGCTGGGAGAGACTTTTGTTACTACCCCTGTATATCAAATAGCTCTAAAAAGTTAACTATTTTCATATTTTAAACCAGTGGTTCTTAACCTTTTTATACTCGCGGCCCACCAAATATTTCATAATTTTTTTGTGACCCCCATTTTTTATAATAATAATTTATATTTGTTAAATTATCTGTAATAAATTGATTTTTTTATTATTACTTTATTTTTTATATAATAAATATAAATCATAACTTTATTATTTCATTATCTATTTAAATAACATTCAAACTTCACAATTAAACACAAAAACTCATTAATTTTTAACAGAAAATAAAATAAGAAACATGTCGATAAATCGATCCAATGTCGATGCTAAAACTAAACTAAAACTAAAATGCCCACAACTTGTAAGGATTTTGCATATCTTTGGCAAAAATATTTAAATTTTCAAAGCCTACTACTAAGCCTACTATTTTTCCTAATTATTTTTAAAATTCCAAGCATTAATAGTTTCTTAGAATTACTTTGGAATAAAAGAAGTAAATACTGCGGTGTAAGTTGCATATTTGCATTTATTTCTTCTGTACTAACAAAGTTGTATGTAGGGAGAAATAAAAAAAAACTAAATAGGAAAACTTTATCTTTCTTATTTCACTTTTCAATACGATATTCGGTTATACATCAGTTTTCTTTTTATTATATTCTGAAGGAAATTTTGCATAATTTGGCGGCCCCCGGCAAACTTCTTATGGACCCCAGGGGGCCACGTTCCCTGTTAAGAATCACTGTTTTAAACTTTTAACCAATTTCTCCAAAGGCCAAAACCGTGAGGATCGTGCAGGATTTTATATGGGTTGGAGGAAAAACGATTTTTTTTGGGGTTGTTTTTGAGTTTGTAGTTAACAAATGAGAACTCCATATATATAATATGGAGTTTAGATAGTAATCAAAAAATAGTTTCTTAAATACTTTGATAAATCTGCTGTTCATTTGCTTTCTTTATCATAATTTAATAGCTAATTATATGCTGTTATGTGGAATATCTTTGCTTTTTGTATAAAATCAGTTCTCTCTATTCCCTTCACGGTTTATTTTAAATGCATATTCATCATTGATACATGCTGTGTTTTTTTATTATTTTATCCCGTGTGATTATTGTGTGTGTGTCTATCATCACAGACTGCTGATTAATCTTTATCTCTATTCTAAACTTCATATATACTAATGATCTATTAATAAAATGCCTGTCACTTCATCTAGCTCTACCTTAAGATCACTATCAGGTTTCTGATCTAATCTGTTTTCCAGATAACAAATTTGATATTCAGGTTGTCAAAATTATTATTGTTCAGATGTCATTCTTTGTTGTTTTTCATATGAAGTAAAATATATTTCTCAAAGACGAATCTTTAACTGAAGGTGACTTTGTAGGAAGGTCATATTCAACTAAAATATCTTGCCTTATTTGATATATAATTGAGTTAAAAATGTCTTAAATGATGTAGATTTACACACTAATATTTCTATATTAATTTTTAAAATGTTTTAAATTTCTTTTTACACAGCTCGTGAGAGAATTGTCGGATGGTATCATACTGGGCCTAAGCTTCATCAAAATGACATTGCAATTAATGAATTAATCAGAAGATACTGTCCTAACTCTGTAACTATAAAATTAAATCTTTTGTATGCAGTTAAACCCCATTTATAAGTATATCGTGTACAAAGAAAGTACAATACAGAAACGTACAACATATAAATAGGGTTTGACTGTAAAAAGATTGAATATATCTAAATTTTCAAGAAAAATACAATTTATACTATTTTAATTATCCATTTTTTTTTAATTAGGTTTTCGTTATAATTGACGCAAAACCAAAAGATCTTGGTTTGCCAACAGAAGCGTACATAGCTGTGGAAGAAGTGCATGATGTAAATATGTTTTTCTTTTCTTCCATTTCGATATTTAATTTATAATGTTTTATAAAGATGAGTAACAATCATTTAAAGGTTTAGAAAGATTTTTTAATAATAATATTATGAAATAAAATCATATTTTATAATGTCAATGTGACTAAAAAAAACTATAAAATTAAAAGATAAAAAAATTTTATTCTCCTCTTTGCACATTTTTTATTGGTTGCTATATACTGTTTCCAATTTTGTTTTTGGGCTTGAACTTTTGAACATAAATATGATTAAAAGGTTGGCTAGACGGCAGAGGCATTAAGATGTCGGCCTACAACTCTGAGAATCTTGGTATCGAATCCAAGCAAGCAACTTCTTAAGAAGTTTTTGTAGGCATCTGTCTCCTGGATACATCAGGCTGTCCCTCAGTGTTCGGCTGGCCAAACCCCAATAGGCCTCGAGAAAGGCCTTCTTAATACCCACAGGACAGAAAGAACTCAAATTTTCAAGAAAACATTTATAAGAAATAGTGTTTTCAGTATTCCTGGTCATTCAGTATATTAATGATTTGTACGCATTTTATTTTAAATGAAATTTTAAATTCTTTACATCAATTAAAAATATTCTTTTCAGTTGATATAATAAATTTAAGTAAAAAATGCACACGAATATTTGAGTTGTATTCTTATGTATAACAGAGGATTTATTTTTGTTTTTATCATTACGCTCTCTATTCCGTGAGCACTTATAGTATAATCACTTGATTGAATTCATTAAGAGTATGCAAAAACATTTCTGATGAATATTTCCTTTAAACCGTAAAATTTGTTTCGAAAACTTCGGGTAATGTAAAACTGATAAATCAATAATCAATAAAAAGTTGACCTGTGCGAAGAGAAATAAAATTGTAAATAATTTTGTCCGATCTTTTTAGAATTTATAAATATTAATGTTTGCGGTTTTCTCGACAATATCTTTGACATTACGGAATACAAGAAGAAATATTAATTTTTAATACTTATTTAAGAAAAATATAAAACAAATACAATTGAAGGAATATGAAGGAAACTGTTTCTAATGTCTCGATTAATACATCTATTTTTATGCTGTTAATACAGTTATTTTTTAAAATATTGATACTTTTATGATACTTTAAAAAATAAGTATGGATGGTACTACTTAACAATGGTGGTTCCATAAGATGGTAGTAGAGATGAAAAATTCATGGCAGCCTGTTATATGCTGATATGAGTAATAGACTATACCATATAAGCTTAAACATCCCCATCAACGAGTAACGAAAAGCTAAAGATGATTTTGCTGTACATTTTCTTCCTCATCACATTTGACTTCATAAATTTTTAAAACATTATTTACCATTTGAACGATATCTGTAGATATATATTACGATAACTAAGTAGATTAAACAAGATATAATTTCTATATTTTAAAATTTCATAGTTAAACTGTTTTTTTCAGGTTAGAGAGTTGTTATTTATTGTTTATTTAGTGTAAAAAAATAGCGATAATTTTAGTAAACTATTTTATAAATCGTCTTAATGGCTAATCTGTAAAATTTCCTTTTGCTGTATGATTTCAGTATTTAAAAAAATAAAATTACAGAAAGTAGACATGATTAAATTAATTTATTGATCGGAAAGGAAAGTACATATAATTGAGATGTTAACGTAAAAACCAAGAACATTTTCAAAAGAAAAAAGTAAAGTGTAATCTAGTTTAAATGATCGAAAGATTTTTTAGTTAGACTTATCTTTTCATTAATATTTTTATCATAAAGTTAATTAATTTTTAAATTAATACCTTTAAAAAAATTCTTAAACAGAAACCAAAATTTTTTTCGGTTCAAAAAAATTAATACTTCATAATTTTTAATAAATGTAAAGTGTTTTAAAAGTAAGGAGAAATTCAGTTAAAAATTATGTAAAAAAACTAAATTATAATTTAATTTAAAATATTTCATATTTGGTAAATAATATCTTTAAAAATTACCTTTCCGCTACGGTATGGAATGCATTGCATTTGACGCATATTTTTCACTGAATTTACATTGCGAATGATGCAAATCTTTCATTTGATAGGTGAAATCCTTTTAAAATTCAAATTACAAATATTTAAAAGATTGCTACAATTGCGTAGTAAGGCTAGTGAATGACATAAAAATGATGCACACGTTGCATTCAGTGTGTTTTATTTGTGTAGAAAGGAAGTTTGAGAAGATATCTTGTTTTATTAAGTATGGTTTATTTTATAAGCAAAAGAATATTTTAAAAAAAGGATTTGGATTGATGGAATAAGGATATGTCCCTTAGGAGAACTTCTATAGGAAACTGGCCCTCTATTTAGGCACAACACACATGAAGAAAATACAAAAGCTTCATGTAGCCTACCCATTGATCTGGTGCAAATCTGCAACTAATTACCAGTGTTCAATGATTTTATCCACTTACGCTCTTTAAAAAACAATCAAGTAGCACGTGAATAAAAACTGTTACCATTAAATTTTAGTATTCTGCTTTATAATGGTTACTAAATGAGTTGTCTTCATTTTAAAATTTCTTCATTATATTCTATAGATTTTTGCATTAATGGTGTTGATCTTCATTTTGAGACACTTCTCTACCTCAATGTAGAACTTGATTTAAAATGTTCCTCTGGCGGCAATGTAATGTAATAATTCTAATTCTGTGAATCTTTTATTTAAGAACTTCTGTAGATAGGATAGGATGTCAAAGGAAAGGCCTGACTCAATGGTATGGCCTTGGGAAAGAAAGGGGGATAGGTATGGGTAGTAGAGAGTGGGTGGGTGGGGATGAGGAGAAAAAGAGGGAGGAAAGGAGGGTTGTAGGGCGTCTGCCGGGAACTGAGGGGGATGCAATTGAAACAGAAGGGACCGCAAGTAGAAAGTAAACAAAAAAGGGAGTAAGACGCGACGGTAATCGATTAGGGGGAGCGAGCTACAGGAATAACCATAGCAGCAGGGGACCAGAGAGAGGTGGAAAGGTTAATTTCTGTAGATGAGAACATCACAATTACAGTTTAAGTGATGTAAATTTTTCAAATCAAATTGTAATTTTGATATTTTATGCATTAAAAAGCATTTGAAATGTCATATAAGTCCACAAAACTTGTCGTGATGACAGCTTTTAAATAAGTATGCGTGTAATCCTGTAAGCCAAGAAGTTAGTGAGTAACATTGTTGTGTTCTGTCCATCTTCAGCTTACAAACATAATAAAAAATAATTGTTAAATTTAAAATTAAAATTGATATTTAAAGAAATTATAAAATATATTCATTAGAAGAACATCTGGATGCTGTTTCTTTTAGTTTTATAAGTTAAATGAATAATAAATAAGCTTCTGATTGTCATATTCCATTAATTTTATTCTAAATTATACATAATTAAATTAACAGCTATCTTAATAAACAAACAAACTATATTTATTGAATAATTCAGATTGCTCGAGAGATGTTTTCCAATACTTTAATTTAATTCTTAAAGAATGTCATTTTATATTATAGAGTTAACAAACTGCTTCCTATGACATTAAGCAGTAGAAATTTTAACAAAAATACAAAATAATTAGGCTTCTTCAAGAAAGAACCCCAATAAAATGTAGTTAAATTTCAATTTTTTAAACCGCATACCTACCCTGGTGCACTAAGGTCTTTTTAATCATACCTGTTGTGGATTTGGTCACTATCGTAATGCGGATAACCTGGTAATGAGGGATGGAGTCCAAAGTATCGGGATAAATTTCTGAGGTTCCTAACCCAGTTCTCTCAATTACTGAGGCAGTAAAAGCGTCGGCCTTCCGATCTGGAAGACCCAGTTCAAGTCTGGGTCAGAAATTTTACAGGGATGGTGCAATTGAATATTTTGGGTCCCATTTCACGCCTGACCAAAACCATAATGGATACAAGAAAAGTGCCAATAGGACAAGAAGTGTTAGTTTCCCTGAGTGGGAAATTAATGTCTTTACTACCTCAACCAACCAGCCATTTACCTCAAGGTCTGCTTCTTCTTCAGAATTATTTATTGGCACAAAAATGTGCCATCCGGCTCTGCTAGGCCACTACCGGGACAAAGCATCTGCTGTAGAAAACTATTAAACAAGATAGTGAATTGGTGTAAACAATTCAAAATGATTTTAAATTTGATTCTTTCTTTGAAATTTCTACCACTTGATGTTGCGGATGACTTTTTACTAAGTACACCACACGGATATATCTGCATCGTGTTGTTTACGTAAATTGCGTGTTCTCGTATCCATCATTTACGATAAATTTTTCTGCCAAGAATTACTACATTTGTAAGGAAATCATTCAATATATAAATTAATATTTACACAAGTAAGCAAACTTAATTGAATATATCCATTATTAATTAAATTTTGAAATGTGTAGGTCGCTGTGATTTAATTAATTTAATGATACTATTATGAACTTTAAGATAGTTGATTTATTATATGACAGTTTTATTAACAGTCTTCCAATTTGTGTGGGATCTTTGGATATAATGAAAATTGAAGATCATTAATAAAACTGTTTGAAATCTATTATATATTTGTGTAAATTAATATTTTATCATATCCAGTCTGAAAAATTACGATCTTGCTTCTAAACAGGATTGTTTTTGTGTAATTATAATAATTTTTAAAATTTATTTCAGTCTTTAAAATGTATACAGACTGTCTGAACTATTGAAGTTTCATTAATCTTTGTTTATTCTTTTATAGGTAAAGTGCTGTAAGTTGGAATGAATTCAAGTTATTTTGATGGTGGGGATCTGTAGTTTGAGAGAAGTTGCTGTAGAGTTTAACAAGCTGCACTCAGATCTGTGTGTGTGATTGGGGAATTCTGGATGTAGTCTGTTAAACTCTACGGCAACTTCTTGCCGACTGCAGTTTCCTCCATCAAAATAAATTTGTTTCTTAACTCTGTGCATGCTTTACTTGTAAAATAAATAAACAAAGATTAACATAACTTTTACAGTTCCCTATATATAATAGATATTTTTATAAATAAACCCTTACTTTTGGTTGCTCTTGGCACCACAGTTCTCCAGTTTTATCGACTTCAGCTATGTGGGTTGGAGTCGGTGAATCTGAAAATGATGAAGACGAAGTGTAGAAGAATAATAGTGAGACATTTTAGTGCAATGATGAAGAAACTAATAAATGTTACAATTCTTCTGATGATGAATGATGCAATTTTTAAGTTTTCAAAAGTAAGCGTGTGCTTATTTTATACAGAAGTCGCTTGGTTCTTGTAACGAAGCCCAATATTGGCAGAAATATCCAAAACATAAACTTTTTCTGTACAAAAATCTAATATGTTGTTTTAAAATTGGATAAACTTCATGAAAATCTTTTTCTTTTATTAATTAGGATGGCACACCAACTACAAAAACTTTTGAACATGTACCAAGTGAAATTGGAGCAGAAGAAGCTGAAGAAGTTGGAGTCGAACACTTGTTGAGGTAGATTTTTCTGTTAAAATAATGAATATGGTGAAACGTTTCCAATTAGTACTTTTTAATTTAAATTTTAAACAATTTTCAGAGACATAAAAGACACGACGCTCGGCACATTGTCTCAAAGAATAACCAATCAGCTGAGAGGTCTTAAAGGTTTACATTCTCAAATTAACGACATTAGAACTTACCTGGAACAGGTACATTTCTTCATTTAAAAAAATTTCCATTTCTAAATCACAGCATCTTTATTATGTACTTACTTAATTTTAGATAATAGCCGGAAATCTACCCGTGAATCACACCATTATTTATCACCTGCAAGATATATTCAACTTATTACCGGATGTAAATTCTCAGGAATTTGTTAAATCCCTCTACGTTAAAACTAATGATCAGATGCTCGTCGTGTACTTAGCCTCGCTGGCTCGTTCGGTGATTGCGCTCCACAATCTCATAAATAACAAAATTACCAACCGAGACGCGGAAAAGAAAGAAGGGATCAAAAAAGAAGAAGGCAAAGAAAGAAAAGAAAAGTCGGAAGAAAAAACCGACGACAAGAAAAAGGATAAAAGTAAATCTTGTCTAATAGATTAAAAAATAAATTATTGATTTGTTGTTTTTCAGGATTTACCAATGCCGTTACTTTTACTATCATCATTATTTTTTTTTTTTTTTAATATAAATGATTTCCATTTACTTTTTGATTAATCTTCTTCTCCTTCATAAAATTTTAATAATTTCCCTTTTCTTTTATCGCGTAAATGCTATTTCCAACCAAAGTAGCATTTTAAAATTCAGATGGAGCGTAGATGCTATCGTTAGATAAATATCCCATTCGGTGTCTATTAATCATTTTTGTGAATGACCGTGTAAATACTGAGTTACTTAAATATAACATTTATAAATTCTTAAAAGGAAAATAATTTATGTAGCACAATTTGTTCAGAATTTAGGCACTTTGTAATAAAAAAAAAAATACGTTTTTTACTTAAAAACACTGATTGATGATTTGCTTTTTGTCCTTACATTACAATATATGAATTAACGAGTACTGAAGAGGGACAGATAGACTGTCTGAAATACATATCGTCAGTATAATAAACTCGTGTTCACCCACTTCTGTGTGATTACTCCTGCGGCATCAATATTGTGTGATAAGTCCTCCATAGAGCCAAAACTTAGTGCTCGTTAATTAATAAAAACACTGAGTTATTTTTATTTGACATGTTTTATTGAAAGCGACACACAGAATTCTAACATTGAAACAATTTACATTATTGTATAATTAGCAATGTTAAATATTCCTAATAATGTAAACTGCTAGAAGACTAGCCCTTCAAAACCCTAACATAAAGTGCTAGATGAATTGCTCTTCCTGTTTCTGATGTAAACTTCTAGAAGAAAGTTTCTTCTAGCATTTTATATTATTGTAGTAATTAGAAATGTTTTAAACATTGTATTTTGCTCGTTCAACCAGTGAAAATATCAAAACTTTCTGAGATTTGGGAGCTAGTTTTGTGCCAAAGGCCGCGACTTATATCGTCATATATATAAGTGTATCTGAGATATGTTTCTAAATAAGGATAATTTCGTTTGATGACAGAAATGATTTATTTGTTTCTGATATGTCATGTTGCCTGTCATCGTTGATAAGTGTTTACCGTGAAAATTGCCACTGGATAGGAAACTTGTCTCTACTTTTATCTCCTACAATACTATATATATTTATTTAGTGATAGATCACTATAAAAAATATACAATAAATTACACTCTAAGGAACTCACTTGTAAGACTTATAAAATGTAGGAATTACTGTGGATAGTCCAGAGAAAATATATAAATAAATTCGGCTGTTTAGCTTGGCAGGGATATAGTAAATCAAGAAATTGGGTCAGTTCCGAAGAAGTAAAGTATTGATCTAATGAAATTTAAATAAATTCTAATTTAGTAACAGTAACATCACTGAAAGTATAATTAAGGTCATGGTTATTTACATAATAAAACAATAAAATTATTTAATTAAAGAACATGTTTTACATTAAATTCAAATATAAATAATGCCCCTTTACAATGGATTATATCAATAAATACTTGCAGTTCTTATGTATTCTATAATATATAATTATTTTGACATGCCCTGGCCTTTACCAGGGGATTTTTGAGCAAAAAATTGAGAATAAATACTGAGTAAACAATTTAAAATATATGTATACAGACTCTACACCATACAACCAGTGTTAATTTTTATAAGAACAAGTACTTTCGATCGAATTTAAACCATCTTCAGGTACTCTGCTATCAGAATAGATGCTGAAGATGGCCTAAATTAGGCCAGAAGTGGCCTACTGCCTGCAGTTAAAGTAATATGCTCACTACAAGGTGTGGAGCCTTGGTGTATGCTAATTATACTTTATTTAAAATAGAAAATTTGAATACAGACGTGAAAAATAGCAGATAATGCCCCAATTTTACACACTAAAACACGAAAAAATTGCCGTTAAATTCAAGTAATGCTTTAACTAATAGGAAATCGACGTGTGTTCGATATCAAAGAAGAAATCTAACAATTCATCTATTGTTCTCGCTATATATTTCTCTGTTAATATTAGCAAATACCTTTAGATTTATAGTCGCATTAACTCGACCGATAATTTATCAACAAGCCAATACAACCAATGGCAAACTTTTTTACACGTTTTAATGATGTATACCCTCCTCTACGTCACGTAATATATTCCTTAAAAAATTAATATTAAAACCAGTGGAAAGCATTAAAATATCGAACGATGAGTGAAACAACCGGCGGTGATTTTATACACTTCGTGACTGATTTATTGGAATTTCAGATTAATTCGTTTAATATCGAGTTTCTCTTTCGCATAATTCAGTCGTAATGTCGATGCGTTTGGCAATTGAATTAATTATAAAGTAATTTTAAACGTGTTTCTACTCTAACAACTTGCTTTACGTCCCCTAATTATGTTAGAAATTTCTTTTTTCTTACTCAGATTAATGTCTTTGCTCGAAACTCTGCCGCATTTCGACTCCTTTCTGTTCATCACAAGTTGTAGAGACTTAAATTTGAACCTCGATGTAACGTCTTCCTAAATAGCGCATCCTTATAAACATATAAATAGAGAACATTTCAGTTTCTGAAGCAAATGGCATTATCGCGTGTTCACCCCGTTATAGTGCGAGTTACTTCAGTTTAACCGCCCGTCACGGATTCGCACCTCAGAACAGTCTGGCCACGTGAAATTTTTCCGGTTTTCTTCACGTGGATAACACCTAAATGGGGGTCATTTTCCCCATAGAAAGTCACCAGAAGGGAGACAGTCCACTTGTTGATTGAGGCTATAAAGTGTTCTTAACCATTGTCTTTTATAAAGTAAAAACAAAAAAAATGAATAATAATTTGTTAATATGAATAGGTAAAACACTAACTATAGCTTAATTGAATTTTACTGTTTTTAAAATTTATATAAAGAAGCCATATTCCGGTTAAGCAAATTGCTAATTAAAATTAATCTCATCAGAGAAATTGATAAAGATGGAGGATGTTGCTAAGAAACAAAATGTCAGCATTACATTAAGTGATTAATCATAATTAGAAAAAAAAAAAATTAATTTGAAAGGGAAGGATATTTACAGTTCTTTACAAGGGAAGACGGTATAATTAGAAAGTTATATAAGTAACAAATTAATGTTTAATTGAACCGAGCCGATAAATTATTTAAGATAAAAATCTTTTAAATTAACCTGTCTAAATAAGATCTTATACGGAAAATAAGACAAGGCTTTGAAGTAGTGTAAATTATACTTACTTTTATCATTTAATTAGTTTTAACCTTAAGAAAACTTGAATGTTGCTTTCATCTTTGATTTCCCCCCTCTCTTGTGGATTTTTTTTAATCATTTGCAACGTTATTTTTAATATAATCGCTTAATTAGAAGGAGAGCGCGCTTTTGTATTTGGCTTCTGTCTGTAAGGGTTCGGGTTCGATTTCTTTATTAAATTCTCCCCTCTCTCTAGAAGGCAGATAAACCCCTCTTGTATCTGCCTTCGTGTGTAAAATACTAAGTTTATGCTCTGCAATCCTAATATCGACTGAATAATCTCTTAGTATGTACTGTACACACGTGAAGAATCCGGGTTCGAATCTTTAGATAATCACGCAACAAGTCATTTGGTATAGGGATTCGGTTTCAAATCTTTACATGGTCACGTGCCAAGACTATCTGGCATATTGGTATAAGGATCCGGGTTCGAATCCCATGTATATCGTCTTAATTTATTATTGATAACAGGGTCGGGACGTCGTTTCCTTCCCTCGTCTATGCTTGTTGAACCTCAAGCAGGTCGGGCCTTCCCTTAAGGCCTGTCGTATTGGTTTGATACGAAATACAAGTACATTAATCAATCAATCAAATGGAATCCGAACCTCGTGGTTTATTAAATTCTCCATTTCTCATTGGTGTTGACGATCCTATTGAGGATTAGAACTGCATATAACAAGCAAAGCCAGGCTCGTAATTCTAATCTAATTTGTACGATTTATTATATATAAATCATTTCGTTATCTATCAGGCATTATTTTTTTTTTCTTTGCCCACCTCCCTGTCCGATACACGTTCTTTGTGAAATAAAATATGGGCTATTAGTCTGTCAAACCCTAGTAATTCACACTTTTTCACATTATATTAATGGAGTTTGAAGAGAAAATGCTGATCGCCCGTGTAGTGACACGAGAGTTTTATCGTTCCTCCGAACAGCGGGCAGCTTGGTTTCTGTGTATTTCACTCTTCTATGGGATGCTTTTCTTATAATCTAAGTGCGAAAAAGAAAATTAAGTACAGTAATTCATAGAAATCCTGCCCTTTAACCTTTCAAAGATAGCAAATTCAATGTAATATGGTGTTTGATAGATACACGTGGAAATCATTTAAGGAT
Organism: Centruroides vittatus; assembly: GCF_030686945.1. Classification (NCBI taxonomy): domain Eukaryota; kingdom Metazoa; phylum Arthropoda; class Arachnida; order Scorpiones; family Buthidae; genus Centruroides; species Centruroides vittatus. The sequence continues at coordinate 522,636 of NW_027120776.1, forward strand.
CTCCAAGTTGTAATTTTGAAAGCACGAGTAGTAAAAAAAGGAGAGATAATTTCGTTATGTTTCTCTGTATTTTTCACAAAACAAGGATTGAAATTGTAGTTTTATAATGTAAAATTTAATCTACGTTTTCAATATTTAGTATAATTTAAAGATAAAATTCATGTCCGCCAAACACTGGTTTCTCGCGTGTTCGCGCCCCGCTGACGTCCAGGCACGTGGAGTTTTCCGGATTTTTTCACGAAAAGTCCTTTTTGCAGAGCGCCCACGTGTTGCATTATCTCAACCAATTAATTATACGTTCAGGGTTGTACGTTGCACGCTATACTTTTTCATTCCTATGCAGTATGACCCAATAATACAGTTGCAACACCCTTTCCACTGTAAAATATAAACCTTTCAACCCCCTTTCACTATAGAAACATAAAGAACGTGTAATTTAATAAAAAGTTTAAGTTACTTTCACGAATCTTTATGCCGTTACGCGGCTTAGAAGGAGGGTAGACACGCGATCAATCATTGAAATCTTTAGAAAATTTCAAGATATTTTTAACAAAACACAAGATAAAGATCAACAACTTCTTTATCAAATCAAAAAAGAACTGTACAGATGTACACGCCTAGTGGCGAATGTTTGCACGAGATTTAGAAGAGAATAACAGCAAATTGAATAGCTACAAAAATAAATACGAATAAAGGGGAATGACAGCTAACAAATGAGTTTCTTCTTATCTTTATCTCACGTTTGCCACTTCCATTTGCTGGTTAACATAACCTATAACTATGATAATTTAGGAGAAAGTTCAAGGGGGAACTGAATATGCAACAGACACTTAATCCAGAAATTTGAAATATTACAGAAAAACCTTTTATCTTCTTTCCGTTCTAGATAAAAATCAATTTTCTTTGTGAATTTTCAACACTTTCTTTTCCAGATAACACGCATTCGACTTCATTAATATTGTTATTTATAACAGTTTCTGGCATTTAAAATTCTTGTTTTTGGCTTTGTGTAACGGAGAGGAAAAAGGTTGATCACTCGAAATAACTGACACCCCAAGATCTTTACATTTTTGGACTCGGGACCCCTTCAAACGTGGAGAAATTCGTGTCCGTGGCTCGTTGTACCTTCACGGGATCGAAGCAAACTTGAATTAGGAGGACCCACGTACAGTGTTGACTTCAGACATTTTTTTTTGGGGGGGAATACTTTCTTATAAAAGATTGGTTTGGGCCAGTTCATGGACAATTGACCTTTTTGCCCATAGTATAAGGCGCCACTGATATTTGTGGTTGCACGATTTTGTTCGCCTACTTTGAAGCTTAATTACTCGTGTGCCTTTCGTCGAAATTTTCTGAAATTTATCATGGATTTTCATTTGTTAGAGGGATTGATTCCAATAAATTTCGGTGGTCAAAGGTCGAAGAGGTGCGGAGATAGAGGGGATCACGTGTCGTATGTCGAGTGGGGTCGGATTTAATGATTTTAATCGTTATCATCATTTACAATTTATTATAAAACACCTTTCTATCCTCAAAATTAAGCTTTTTGCCGTTTTATAATAAATAATATAAAAAGTTTTTTAAATAAAATCTAACAGATGGTGCCACACGCAATTTTAACTTTTTTGCCAGGAAAGTTAATCAGTTCGTTGCTAGATTTTTTCTTTTCTTTTCATAAAAAAAACCACAAAAAATTATTATTTTTTAAAAAAAAAAGGTTTTCCTAATTTAAATTGATATTTTTCAATTATTTTGGTTGCTGATTTTCATGTAACATATTCAAAAGTAATCATCATAAAAATCAATTTATCTTAAATTAGATTCTTTTCTAATGTAAAATTGGAAAGAAAATAGGAAAGAAACTCAATTTAATAATCATTAAAATTTCTGTAGAATAAAGAAAAATAAAAAATAAAAAAAAAATAGAAAGGAAAGTTCTATTCGGATATCGGTAAACAAATATTAGGATTGTTAATAATGTACTTAAAAAGGTCAAAAGTGAATTAACACGGAATGAATTATCAGTCTCCATTGGAGGAAATTGGCGAATCGATTTCGGATCCGTCCAATTAAATTGCATTTAATGTCTTTATCTAACTGTTGATTTATTAAAATGGTGTGCAGAAGTGAAGTCAGATTAACTAATTATAAATAAAGTGTCTGACTGTCGTCCTGGGGGACCCGGGATCGAATCCGGATGAGCGAAAAATTCCAGGAGTTTTTTGGTGTGGTCTGCCTGGATACGTCGGACCCCCTCCCTCGCAAATTCACTGTGGGTCTGGCCGAAAGTGGGCATGATTTAAAAAAACAAAAGAAAGAAAAAGCCTCTTAATGCCCACAGGGTGGAGTCAAAAAAGAAAAACTCTGCCTTCTTTATTACTTTAAACCGTTAAAACTGCAATAATCGAATGTTTTTCAGCAACTTGTACAGTCAAAACTCAATTTAGTGCCATCTGGACTGGTGGACAAAGAGGCGAAGGCACCAGGTTAACGCGCTGGAGAATCCAGGTTCGAGAGGATCGGGATGCTGGACTTTTTATGGTCCTGTTCCTCGACATCCGGCCGTCTCCATTGTGGGCCTGGTGATGAGTATGATTAGAAACCCCTCTTGAAATTTTTATCGCTTGAGGCACTTCAGTGTAGCGCCACGATTTAATACTATCTTCGGAGATGAAAAATGACAGTGCTAAATCTGAAGGACTACCAGTGTCCAAGCGATTCCGTTTCCTGAACAATAAGAGTTCGGTCGTTGGTAATCACCTCGCCAGGACGGGCTGACCATATGGAGTTTTCCGAGTTTTCTCCACGTCTGTAACGCCTAAATAGGGGCCAGTTACCCTTAAAAATACCTCCCAGAAGGCATTACCTTAGGCAGATCGCCCAAGTGTTGCGTTGCCATAACTTAATAAAACAAACCCCTCCGCTCTTGCCGGCCGGATGCTAGAAGCAGTAAAGAAATAGTCTACTGTCGGAAGACTCTATATCACATCCGGGCAGGTGAAGAACCCCAGGAATATTTTATGGGTGGCCTATCCTGGTTATATGTGGTCCCGTCCTCACTACTCTGCCTCTATAGTGTGGACCTAGCCAAATCCATGATGGCCCTAAATAAAGGTCTTCGTAGTGTCCACAGATGAAAAGAGTAAAATCAAGATCCCATGCTCTTATCGTTTAGCCTCCCCTTATGAGTCTGGCTACATGCATTAGGACACGAATAAAGTTTTAGCGCCCAAATGTGCAATGAGCCTGAATATAATTTTAAGTTGAATATATTCACGATTGATTTCGCGAGTTTTTATGCATTGGAACATAAGAAGAGATGCAACATAGACACATAAATGGCTTTTATATGCGGGATTCAAAAATTTAAATTCGGATACATATTGAATATAATGTTTTAGTATAATCCAATACGCCATTATGTTTAGTATTTATTCAGCATTATTATGCATCACTATTTCGTGTATGTTTGCAAATGACTATATTGATAAACAGAGACGATTGCGAGGGAACGGGTTCGAGTTCGGGCCTCATCATCAAAATTTCCATATTCTCGAGCCCTGTGCAACGGGGTATCCCGGCTACCCCACTGCAAATCTAGAATAATGTAATAATGAGCTATTAGTAAAGCTTCTCTGTCTACAAAGAAATCGACAGATTGACAAAAGTAGCCAATTACGTTGAAGAGATTGTGCATATTCTCAGATCATATTAATGCACGTGCATACTTGACTCAGGCTCAGGCTTGGCCTCCTTAGCGCTTCATCTCATTGTTTATTACTAATATTTTCCCATATCTATATCTATGTGTAACGCTTGTAAAGAAATTGGGGCAGGGCCTCAAAAGGGCATAAAGAATAGTAAGAAAGGATGTAACCTTGTATCTACTTGTATACAGTAAAAGCTGGCTATAAGTGTTTTTTTTACATTTTTGGGCTCTGGGGAACCCGGGATCGAATCTTGGAGGTGGTAAAATCCCACGAATTTTTCAGGGGTATTCTATCTGGTCGAAAACACCCCACGATGTTTTCACGTGTAAGTCGGGCCCGTCCTTCACCACCGGGTTGGTCGAATCCACAATAGGTCCCCTAAAAGGCTCTCTTAGGAGCTCAAAAACAATTAAATTTTCAGTTTAAATTCATAATTAAAATAATAATCGATAGGCCCGGCCCATTCTTCGATATCAAAATACTCCAGCTTATTATTAATTACAACAATGAATTGTCATTATAAAAAATCGCATCGTTCCGAAGAATTTTTCCCGTTTAGACAGGTTTCCGTTTTGAACAGGTTTTACTCTATATATATGTATATATTATAGTGTACAGTACATAATATAAAGTTTGATAACGTAATTTGAAAATCTGATAGAACGGTCGAGAAGGAAATTGCAATTTTAAAGTAAATCCAACCATCAAATTCTCCTTTGACAGAACAATTCTTTCAATGGAAATACCAATTTTGTAATTCCTACCCCCCCTTATCTACTTTGCCGTATTCTGTAGATGGTAGGACCACTTTAAATATAAGAAGAGAGTAGAATTCAAGCCAAAAGGAGAGATATTCCGTACAGTAATCATTTTAAAATAAGAGAAGACAAGACAGAGAGGGAGGAAGGGGGCAAACAATGGGAATAAAGAAAGGAAAGAGTACCCAACAAGATCTTTGAAAAGATATTTAGAAGGTAACAGACTTACGTTCATTGGTTCCCTTCTATCGAGATGGAGATCGATATTACTCGACCTAAACGGGATCTGTGTATACACCGATAAGGGGGGGGTAGTTTTGAATTTATCGAGTCGACCAATAGCAGATAAGATACCAAAAAATTTACGAGTTTTCTTCCCCCGGAGGAACCAAAGAAAATTCATTTATGTACCCGACATAGAAGGGTGATGCCCATAATTCTTGCAAAAATATTTAAGTGTTGTGATAAGACAATAAGAAAGTGGAGATTAAATAACTGTCTTATCGTATTGTCTATTATAATCGGCGCCATTGTGATAAGGAATAAAACATTGTTTATTTTTTTTAATAATTTTATTGGAAACTTCTTAACTTTTAAAATGGTATCGTAAATTAACGATCGAGTTTATTATTAATTACAGTAAAACCTGTTTAAAACGGAAACCTGCCTAAACGGGAAAAATATCCGCTACCACGCGAGTCCGGTTTAAACAGGTTTTACTGTATTTAAAACTATAAAAATTCAAAATGGAAACGGTTATTTCTGTAAACTGCCCATCGTGGCGCTAGTGTCTACGTGGAAGCTGAGTGTTTATAGACAAAAAAAATACTGAAATTTGGTTTAATTTCTTATTTATTTGACATAAAAAATAAATAAATAACATTACTTTTTTTAAAAAAATAATTCAGACTTAAAAGCATTGTTTAAAAATTAAAATGCATAATTTAAAAAACGGATATCCGCTTTACTGTATATTAAAACCCGTGTAAAGTGGGACCGCATCGTACAGTTTTTACAGGTTTCCATGTTATACAGGTTCCGTTTTGGACAGGTTTTTACTGTACTACACATCATACAGAAATTTTGGTTAATGTTACCTATGGTTCCAAAATGGCGGCTCGTCTCTGATTCCAGCAAATAGAAGAAGGAAAACAGTGGGAGCGCACGTTCTAACCTAACCTAACCTATTCTAATAAATTACCATAATTATTATCAACAAAATTATTAGAATAGGTTAAGTTCAGGTTAGAACCTGTTTCCTTGCTGGTATCAGACGAGCCGCCATCTTGGAACCATAGGTAACATTAACCGAAATTTTTAAAGGGCATGTCTCCTGGTAAAGCGCCCATTGCTCTTATACACGACCTGTGATCGATAATAACGATTTTATATAATTCTGGGGTAATTTTTGGCTTAACGAAGGTTAAAATTAAGCCATTAATTGTGGATCTAACACATAAAACAGAGCCGTAGATGCGAATAACAATGAAACAGAACTAATTAAGTATAAGGATGGGGATCTTTCCCCAATACGCGGATGGGAAATTAGAAAATATCCCGTAAAACCTGATGAGATATTGAAGAGTAACAATATCGATTGGGTTATAAAGAGATGAAGAGTATTGATTCAAGAAAACATATTGAACAGCTGATGATGATAGCATCATTACAACTAACAATATCAAGCAATACACAGGAGCGTGTCCTGTAATTCCGAATGGATGTTGTGTAATATCTAATATATACATTTTTTGAATAAAAACGGCGGAGGGACATTAAGAAAAACGTAAAAAAATACACTTAAAATCACTCACTTTTACTATATTAGCAGTTGTTAGAGGTTGATAGTTTATATAAAACGACCAGAAAACGTGTTAAATTTATCATGAAATGACTCGACAGGTGGCACAAAACACCATTTATCACCGACGGAAGTCGATAATTTCCTACGACGTTGACGTCACTTATATTCTACCCGTGATAAATACGTTAAATTGATAAAATAACGGTACACAAAAGTAAAAATAATTATACGTTTCCCGTTTGTAACGAATCGAATCTGTTGTATGCGGCAAGAATAGAAGAGGAGAGGGAGGAGGAGGAGGAGGAGAAGAAGAAGAAGATGAAAGATAACTTCCTGTTTCCTTATAAAATTTGAGTTCTGCCTACGGAATAATAAAGTCTTGTAAGACATTTTATCTGTTCATTTGGGAATTCTCTCTGACATTGATCTCCGCTAGCAGAAACGAAAAGGTAATGATAGTTTGAAGGCTTTACTTCCACATTATATGGAATTTTTCCGGTCGGTTGGGGAAGAAATGGGGGTCAATAACTGTGTAAAGTTTATCGTATCGGTAAAATGATTTTTTTTTTCTTCTTCTTCTCTTTCTAACGCAAGAATAAGAATCAATAATATTAATATAAAGTTTAAAAATCAGTCGGAAAATTGTCATCGGTCTCACTTCTTTTTTAAAAAGAAAAAAATATATATATTTAAGTACGTTTGAAGGCCCAAAAGGGGTACAGGAAGGATTCAAAAGTCGGTTAAGTACTGTAAAAGCTACATTTCTACCTCATCCGAGTGCTTTATTGCTTATAAACTTTACTAAAAGTGTTTAAAATAGGATCCTTTGAGTGCGGTTAATCGACGTTTGGCTCACCCTGAATATATATTTCGTATTAAAAAGCCGTCCTTGATAAACAGGTCGACTACAAAAGGGATAAATTAAATTTCTCTACTTTCCTCTTCCAATCTCAAACGGGGATGAAGATGTAGGAGGATGAATTAGCACCGATCATAATTAAAAATTAACTGTAATTTATGTGTTTTTATAAGACTAATCCCCCGATTTTTTTTTTTTTTTTTATTAAAAGTGCAAAAAAGAATTTCATTATTTATTCTTTCTCTGTAGAAAATAAAATAAAATAAAATACATTACAATTTTTACTTATAAATACTGTAGAAGAGCGGAGGAAAATTCCCAGTCTAAACCGAAAACAAGAAGTATTTTTCATTTTATATTTATTTATTGAGAGATTTATATAATGCCGCTTCCTTCCCCCCCAAACTTTCAGTGAATTGAATGATTTTTTTAAAGTAAATCCATAGCAATTCCGGAGCATATAAGTGGAAAACTATGCCTTTTCTTCAATATTCTTTTGGCTTGGATGCATTGTTTAAATGGATTTTAGTCTTTTCTAGTGTCTACCGGCAATCCGCCAACAGAATAAAATAATAAAATACACGGAATACTATTTAAATATATCGTAGTTAAATTAACCCGTATATAACGATATTTAGCGGTTCAAATACAACCGAAAAAAAAAGAAGAATTAGGACCGAAATTTGCCACTGTGGCACTTCTGGCGCTGCGGTTTGTATATAGTTAATTGGGGCCTTCATATCCAGTCTCGTTTTCGTCTATCTAACTCCGCTCTCGAGATTAACGAAGGACTGACACACAGACGGACGTCAGTAGGAATGTAAAGGTCTGCAATTTAAAAATTTCAGCCCAGTTATTGTATATGTTTAAATTAATTAATTATTTATTTATTTTCCGAAAATTTATGTTTATTATTTATATAGAATTGAGGAAATTTTCTATATTTACCAAATACATTCTTAAGAGTAATTTCCATACGTTTGAATTCTCAAAATTGTAAGAAAAAATTGACATTTATTACATTCCAGAGAAAATCTGATAAACTTTCGTCGCTTCACAGGGCCCACTAGCGTAGCCAAGGGGTCTAAGGGGGTTTAAAACCCTCTAAAAAGAGAATGGTTTAAATTTAAAAAAAAAATATTCAAACGAAGGCCCGAGGCCCGAACACCAGACTTCAGTTTGATGTTCGGTCTTCGAGAGTCCTTCGTGAGGATAGTTCGAATTGGGAGTCCAACACAATACTGACTTCAGACATCTTTTTAATAAAAGATTGGTTGTGGGGTCTCCAATTGGGCAGTCGCAAGGCCTTCCACGTGGAGTTTTCCGTGTTTTCTTCGCGTGTAAGGCCCGTTTCCTACTCCATTCTCCATCTCAGAGGTGGTCTTTCTGAAGATCTCTTTCCATCGGTGCTCCTGTAGGATTGGATGAACATTCTGAAGGGGGTGCCTCCCAGAAGGACTTTTTACAATAAACTGACACCCGTTCAGGTATTAAACACGTGAAAAACCCCGCAAAACTCCACATGAGGTGCGAACCCGCGACTCTCCATTCCCGGTCAGTGAGGAAATACTCATTCCGTCGCCACTACTATATTTTTCAATAATCTCTTGGTGGACGGCCGGATGGCCGAGCGGTAAAGGTGGCAGCCTACCGCTCTGGGGGACCCGGGATCGAATCCGAACGGGTCGAATAATCCCCAGGAATTTTTCGGGGGGTGGTCCGTTCGGATATGTCGGGCCCCGTCCCTCACCACCCGGTCGCACCATTGTGGGCCTGGCCGAACCCATAATGGGCCTACTAAAAGAGGCCCTCTTAGTGCCCACAGGGCGAAAAGAGTTAAAAAAAAAAAAAAAAATCTCTTGGTGGTGTTGTCTTCTACACTCCCCTATTAAATTTAGAAGACTGTTAACGGGCGGATGGAATTTTATATATACATATGAATAATATTTAAACAATATTCTTGATATTTTAGCGCGATTTCCTATCAGAATTTCCATACAAAGGAGCAGAATTCATTAAATATTCCATTGGAAACCGATGTAAATAATAACCTTGAATCGTGCCCTTTTCTAAGTTTGGTAATCCAGGGAAATATTGCCAATTTTCTTTTCAATTTTTCTACCTTTTTTTTCGCTCTACAACTTGAAAAATATAAATTAAATTTGACAGAAGTTTCCAACTCTTTTATGTATTTTTATGTATTGGTTTTTTTTCCTTTTTCTTTGAAAGCCTTGCTGTCGTGATGTGATACTTGCGGTGAGATTTGAACTAATTATTTATTTAAAATTAATTAATTAATTTTAAATAAATAAACGTCTAAGAGTGCAAAAAATTCGGAGTCTTTTCTGCATGTGTAGATGTTAGTATGTATTTTTATATGTGTGTTTGTGGTAGTGTATTTGTAAGTGTTGTGTGTGGGGGGGTGTTGGCGTCTATTTCGTTTAATATCTCAGGATGAGGTGAAGATTAAGAAATGAAATTTGGCACGGAGGCTTGTATACGAGGGGAATTTGTACCGTTAAATTTTGGTAATGAAAGGTCGAGGGGGTGGAGAGACAGAGGCTGGTCACGTATGGTATCTCGAGTGGATTCGAACTTAATGAAGGTTTTACTTGTAGTTATTTACTGTAATTTAGTTATTTTCTTATTTTATAAAATTCATTTCTACCCTGAAAATTAAGTCTTTTGTCATTTTATAATAATTAAAAATATAACAAATTTTTTATAACAAAATCTCATAACAGATGGTGCTACAGACAAATTTATTTATTATGATTAATAATATAAAACTTAATAAAATAATTTAAGACTATACAAAAAAAAGTCCATCTTCTTCTCACACTTCAGAAAAATTACGGCAGAATCGATCTTTTATAAGAGGCTGTTCGTTCCCTTCCCTTTGCAAAACGTTCGGGTAAAGGCACAAATAATAAAAAAATCCAGCAACGAGTTGCTTGACTTTTCCAGCAGCAACGCCGGACTGCAATTTTTATTTATTTGATTTAAAATAGATGCTCTACACCTCAAATTGTGTGGCTTTTCCGTTAGCGATAGAGTCGTGTCGGTCATTTATTAACTGCTTTCAGGGAGAAAGATTTGAATTGAAATAACGTGACTTCCGGTTTGCATCGGAAGTTTATGGATAGTTAATTGGGACTTCCTGCCCCTAAGGTTTCCACATCTGGTCTCATTTTTTATCTATCTGACATCATCCATTCTCGAGATTGAGGAAAGACAGACAGACGGATGGAAGTGAGCATTTATAGGTCTACAATTCTTTTCAAATTGCAGTCCAATAACATAGAATTTATTACATATTGTTCATATAACAATTTATAATTATGTAAGAAGTAGAATAAAAAACACGATTAAATTTCCACCACAAATAAAATTATTTATTTCTAATTACAGAAATTAAAATCGATCACAATGCTTGAATAAGACCGAATTAAAGTGATTATAATTCAATTTTTATCATCTGATGACGTCGGTTTCTTCTTTTTCTTGACAATTACTTTCACTTTCTTGGCTCGATCAGTCGACTTCTCTTCTTGTTGGACTTGGCTTTGGTCTAAGGATTGTTCGCCATGAATTTCTTGCTCGATGCTCTTCATCGGTGTCTTCTTTTGCTTGAGTTTAATAGGAAAATTTATCCTTTTCTTGACTCGAGTAGGCGGTTGAGTTTCTTCTTCGTCTTGTGTTGGTAATTGTGCACCTTCCTTGGTCTTTTTTATGCCCAACGAAGACATTCGCTGTTTGATGTTTTGAATTGCCGATGGCTTATCTTCGTTAGATTTCTGTTGAGATTTGACCACCTTTTTCTTTTGTATTGTCGCTAGAACGTCTTCGGTGTTCTTCGGTTTCGATTTTCCGGGAAGATATATCAAAGCTACAATTATTAGCACAATGAAAGGCAATGGAGACATATAGTACCATACAGTGTAACTTTTCTTCGAAGCGCAGTACCCGTCACTGTGGGAATAATCACATATGAATAAAATTATATGGTAAAATAAAAGTAATTAACGTCAAATACCTCGAGCATATTCCAAAATTTTTATCGCAATTCGATCCTTCTGCTTTTACGTACAGTTGATGAGTGGAGCGGAACGTAACCGAGAGACTCGGCACTTTGACAGATTTTAGGTTTACTTTCGCAACAAACGTGGCATTCCCATTTCAGAGGCAAACAATTGCAACTTTTTAGCTTATTGTCTTCGCAGACGTTGCTGATGCATTTTCCGGAACGACAAGTTCTGGCTGTTCCTAAACACGGTGATCGGTCTGGCTCCTGTATCAATGGACAAAATGGCGATTTTGTGTTACATACAGTAGAAGTGTTGTAACACGGTGCGCTGCTGAAACACTTTACGTCGTCGCGTGTATTGAATTTGCAATTCAAATCGCAACATTCGTCTGAAGCGGGGGAACAGTCCTTTCCTTCTTGAATCGTGCAGGGTAATGGAGAGTTTCTAGACGTACAGCACGTCATCTCTATGTCACATTGACCGGTAGAATCATCACAATCGCAGGATTCCCCTTCCTCCACAATTCCGTTTCCACACACTGATCTTTGCAGTGTCTTCAGGCAGAAATCTGTTTCTAAAAAAAAAACAAATGCAAAATTATACAAATTTCAATGATACAATTAAAAAGCAATTACTACTATCGACGGTCACCAAAGTTCGGAATAAATACAGAGCAACACAGCCAGTGAATACATGGAAAGAATATGATGAAACCAGCGATTTGGGAGTCACGTAAGTTTATCATCGTATTTAATTTTACCAAAATGTTGTAGTACTCCGATTCCATGGTAAGCATATAACCGAAAATCTCATATTTAGCAGAATGTTTATCGGAGGCCAAACGTCATTATTGAATATAAATAGAGAAAAGGAACCAACGAGCTAGAATATACCACATACAGTGGCTGTGACTATGGTTACATCGGTCTTGGTGGCAACGACAGGTAGTATCGAACACCATTTTATGTTAAATAATAAGGTGCTAATAATTGTGCAAAATGGAAGAAGTGTTGCATTTTCCGATCAAAAATAGACAAAGAAAACATGCCAGTAAGTGAAAGAGATTGATATGTAGAAACTGCATGATTATGATGCGTACAAATTGTGCACCATATGCATCATTCTGCATAACAAAAGTATAACAACATGAACAAACCTTTTATTTGTTACGTTGCAGACAAAGACCTTAGACACTAAAGCCGTGAGCCTGAAGACGAATTGGAAAATTACCATTCCGAAATGCATTGTTAAATAGGCGAAATAAAGTGAACTGTTTTAATTTCGGTCTCGGTTAATTGCGGATAATTAAGACTCTTCCTTTCCTTTGCACACTTTTACGCAACGAGTTTGAATATTCTAGCTCGTTGCCTTTATATAGCACAAATGTCACGCTCGTTGACTAAAAACAAAATGGCGGACGTGTATTCAAGTTTCTATGGCGTCACTACACTCACTCTATGTAGTATATTCTAATTCGTTGGCGCGAACTTCGATGTCAAATTTGGTTGTGGAGTAGCGTACTGGACTGGATGTATTATTAATGTAAGAACTGTTTCGACCAATAAATAATTAAGACAAAGACTTGGTTTATGCGGTCACATCATCGTACTAACCTAAGCATAACCTGCCGTTACAACTAGAGTATGTCAACTATTGAATGGTGGTGAAAAATTTCCATTATTGAAACCTTTAATGAGATTAAAATATAGTTTGTGACAAAAATATTCGATGCAGCTTAAAGCCTGCGTGTGGCCGAGTGGCGAAAACCACCGAACACTAGTATTTGGCCGCGGGTTCGTATGTGAATAATGGGCGAGTTTTTAAGTATTCCGAGTTTATTTCACCTTCCTAACATCTAAATAGAAACTAATTTTCCATAGATAGTCCTCCTAGGAAACACCTTTCCTTGTAAATTGTCCGGGCGTTGCTTTGCCATATCACACGAAACAAATAAACCAAGTAAAGTTGGCGCTTTGCAATTTTAATTATAACATCTCCATCTTAATTCTATAATAATAGTTCATCTGAATAAAATGTATATTTTTGCCTATTGTCTGCATTGTTTTTCAAATTCGGAAACGGCCTAAATACACGATGTCGAATAGATTGAGTTCAATTGAATTGAAAGGGTGTAACATAAGTAAATTTTCCAACAGCACCTTTACTAATTTCTCAGCGATAAAATTCACTTCAATAGTCAAAATCTAACGAAAGATTTTCCAAATTTTATCGCATTTCTTTCAACAATTTATAATTTGATAGAAATTCTTAATACAATAAGCCAGACATCATTCAATTGTCCTTACCTTTCCTCCGTAAGTGTTGTCTGATTTTTCTCTTGCAATATGGAGAAAATTCCAAATTGCTTGAAGTTATCCAACGGGGAATGTCGGGATGCATGATGTAATGTCCGTTGTCATCATCTCGTTTACAATTTTCAGGATCGTGCGGGCAACCAAATGCGTGACCCAATTGGTGTAGTACGTTGGCTGCCACTTCAACGTTTGGCAATTGAAATCCATCTTCTATATCCGTAACGAAACCCACATTATTCATTATCTTGGCATCTTTAGACCCTTTGTGGGAACATATTCCTCCTCGCTTTTTCACTTTTCCCACCGAATACGTCGATTTGGTCCAGAAATCCCTATGACAAAAGCAGATCAACATGCAATAGGGATGAGAATATCGTGCTAAATGATCTAAAAAAGTCGTATGAGTATAGTTTATATTTGGCCGAAAAGGATAGTTAGAGCTACTTTCATCTTGGAAAATTGTAACCTTCTCCACGTTAAACCCTATATTATCAGGAATTCCATCTTCGTCTATGTCTAAATCTTTAAAGATGTAATTTGCGTTCTTGACGTAGAACATCATCTGTGCCACTACTTTCGCGCTATTATAATTCATTCTTTTAAAATACGTGTAGTCCGCCAAGAGTTCTAAGGAGCAACTCCTTCTATTTCTACAAAATAAACCGTATAATCAATTTAAAATATGCTCGTATGACACGTAATAAATGTATGTAAGCCTTACCTTTTATTATTCTTAACACTTAATATATTTCCCATCAATTTTTTGTAATTGCAGTCGATTTTTTCTGATTCGGTTTCGTTCGTTACCTCGTCACAAATGGAATTTCTATTGTGCCGTTTAAATTTGTATTCAATATTTCTCAAATTGTACACCATGGTTTTTTCGGCATACCCCACATCGTAAAGATAATCATAATACGGTTCGATATAATAAACGTCGTCGAGGATCTGTAATCTTCCGGTAAACTTATTATCGTAGAAATATCCAAATAAGGTTACACCTTCTACAAAGAACAATTTTCTAATGTTTTTCAGGTGATACTTGTGTATTTTCTTCCCTGTCCACAGGTAGACTTTTGTCGCGGCCGAAAAGAGGGTAGAATTTCTACTTGCAGGAAATCTCACGTATCTTCTTCTTTCGAATATATCCGAATAGAAAGTAATACTGATTTTCCCGTATCCAACTGAACTAAAGTTTACCCTTATGGAATTGTGTTTAGTTAGTCTGTATATATTTTCAAATTTGGTTCGGCTGGAAACATTCACCAGAGTTATTAGCCCTATTTTCATTAATAAGGTAAGCCAATACATTTTCGTCTCGCAGATATTCGAATTAAACGTTCTTAATCAATATTTCGTTCCATAATTTAAATTGAATTTAAATTCTTTTTTAAATAACCGTTGTGTACAAATTTAAACCGATCGAATTATTTTAAATATATTATCAATAGTCAATTGAGCTAAAATTAAAAAAAAAAATTCTAGGGCTGTAAATTTTCACTTTCGTCCGTCTGTCGGTCTGTCCTTTCTTAATCTCGAGAAGGCAGTCAGATAGACGAAATTCGAGACCATATATGGAAAGATTAAGGGCGTGAGGACCAGACTAACTATATAATTACGTTCAAAATAAAGCTGAAGTTCGTGTATAAGAAGTACTATATTACGCATTGGTATTAATTTTACTTAGAAGAAGGCGAGTTTCTTTTTTCTTCGACTTGACCCACCCCCTTATTTTTACATTTTAGGACTCTGGACACGTTAAAACATCGAGAAGTGCAAAAGCATTCGGGGTTTTGTCTGTATGTATGGATATTAGTGTGTTACGGGGACAATAGTTTGTTCATTTCTTTGGAGCATAATAACTCCTGTATCTTTTTTCGAAAATTCCTGAAGTTTTGCAGGGAGGTTCGTGTATTAGGGGGGTTAATGCTATTAAATTTTGGAGGTTAAAAGTCGAGGGGTCGGGGAAATACAGATGGTCACGTGTCGTGTCTCCAGTAGGGTCGGACTTAATAAATGGCCATTTTCCTCGTTATTAGCATTCACAATTGTTTTTTTTTTAAATATAAAGTCCGTTCTTACTTCGAAAATTAAGCTTTTTGCCGATTTTTAGTAATTAAATAATATAAAAAGTTTTTTTAAAATAAAATCTCCTAACAGATGGCGCCACACGCAATTTTAAATTCTTTTTCCGGGAAAGTTACGCAACTCTGCTGAATTTTTTAATCGCTTTTTTCTTCAATTTATCGTAGATAATTATACATTATTATGTAAATATTTTTGTAGCGAAATGTGTGAACTTTAAGTTATAAGTTCCAAAGATATTAAGGAAAATTATTTATTCTTAATGGTCGAATAATTTTAGATATTTCAGCAGAATTTTTCCATCTTTTTTCCTAATGACATCCTCTTAATGTACCAGAAATTCGTGACGTTACATTAAGATTACGATCCGCAATTCTGTCGGAGATCGCGAGCTACCGGTTGACTTACCTAACTTTACTAAATTACACATTTTTGTCTAGAATGTTTCTTATAATAAAATGTGTTTCATACAGTTAAATTAACATAATCTTTGTAATTGATATAGTATATATTATTAAATAAACTTATTTACATTTTTACTACTGTATAAGAGTTTATATAGGTAAACTTATCAACCTTTTTTTTAAACCATTTCCCGATTAATTACGTTAAAATGTTTATTAATATTTTAAGATTTTAATAAAATATAATCAGTAGACTTTTTTTACATAAAAATCCTAATTTAATTTCGAATTTTTACTGTTTAAACGAGGAAAAAGTAAGCAAAGAAGTAGGGCAAGTTAGCTGATGCTTACCTATTTTAATGAAGGAATGAGAAGGTTTTTTTCAATATAATTAGTAAAATAATAATCAAAAAATCTATTAAAATAATTAGATTTTAAAAATTACAATATAATATCGAATTATTTAAGTAATAAATATTAAAAATTTTAATTTTAAACTGTAAAAAAATCTAATTATTTTAACTAATTTCGAGAGTTGTTATCTCTCTTTCCTGTCTACATTTTTTTTTTGTTTTTTTATTATTATTTTATTTTCAATGGCCCACATTTTTATTTAATTAGCTTTATTTCTTTTAATTCTTAAATGTAATTAGCATAAAGGATAAAAATAAAGTAAATTCTTTCTTTATATGTATAAAAAACAATACTGTGTGTACACTATATCCAATTACAGATCGCCTGAGCTGTTAGAGATTTGCTTCAGGTAAAGATGCCTTCATCTTGATTTTCTTTCCCTTTTTTTATTGTTTATTCTTTTTTCTAGAGAATAAAAATTTAGTTTCTTTTATTCCCTAAAAAATTCTAGTTTAATCTTAAGAAAGAATTACAGTTCTTCTTCTTCTTCGTTTACTTGGCTTCCATAATTGACACACGCATCTTCAGAACGGAGCCTGTAGGGCCCCGAACAAAGGGGGGCCTCAAATTTCGTATTATGTTTAAAGCGTGAGATTGTAGTACTCATTTTAAGACCCCACGCTAATGAGGCAATTAGGGCCTTTCCGTGAAATTATAGCTTCTTCGAGGCCCTTTGAATACTGACATTCATTACTCGTTCGTAATATTTAGTGTGTGATTATATAATTTTGTTCCCTAGTCTTTAACAAAATGGACTTTTGTGCAGTTGAGTAGTTTTGTATTATCTGAAGGGAGGCCCTCTTACGTGTTATATTGTACAGGGTCATAAATTCTAGTTATATTGAGTAACCAATGAGAGGGAAGGGATATCGGATCTATGGTAGTGTGGCCTGGATCCGTACAGGGAATAAGATAGGATTAATGGAATAAGGCAACGCAATACATGGCAATGTGACTTCTATGAGAAACTGGCTCCTATTTAGATGTGTTAGACACGTGAAGGCACTCCGACCCCCTTCTAAAGCAGAGATTTCATGTCTTAGAATAAAACCTGTTTAAAACGGAAACCTGCCAAACCGGAAAAATATTCGATACCGTCGAGTCCGGTTTACACAGGTTTCACTGAATTTATCAAGAAAATATAAAATATTTTAAACAATTTCCGCTGTTTCGATTTTAATATCGCAAGTGGTTCATTTTCTCCGTATTCTTTTTTTAGATTTTTTCTTTTTTTCTTTGTTTTTTTTGCCCCTTCTGTAATAGGATAAAACCAGCATTTCAGGAACCGTGCACTTGATATCTCGTTTGCCTCATCACTGTTGATAGTCTAATCCTGAAATTCGATTTACTTTCCTGTAGACTTGAAGTAAGTTACAAGTCTCATACTTTTGAATTGATCGATCGTTTGATCTACCTTCGATCAACCGAGCGATAAATCAGGGATTGTAATCCCCGGAAGCTCAATGAGAGCGTTAGAATCCATTCACTTTCATTGAGCTGAAACTTTTTTTTTTTTTTACGTATTTTAGAGATTATAATTTTAAATTATTTTCTGTTATTTAGAGGTGGTCGTAGTTTATAGGTTATCTTGTATGCATTTTTATTTCTACCCAAAAAATGGGCGCTGTTTACGGGTAATCGTTATTGGAGATAGACTGTATACGTATGTCACTAGAACTGCCAATGGGGTCATTTTTGATCCTATTATTTACCTACGTGTAAAATGATTACACCGCAAGAAAATGGTGCTTTTCAAAGGTAAATTGTCTGAAAGGAACTGTATTGGATGTAATAATATGCAATGGAAACGAGAACGTGCTAAAAATTACCGAAAATAGTACCATATAAAATACAATGTCTCTCTTAAACCTGTTTTCTTTATCTAGGAAAAGATAAAACTCGTGTGTCCTGGAATATTGAATTGACGGAATTATTTCCTGAAAAGGGAAAGAAATTATCAGTAGCGATATTTCTTTCCCTTCCCTTCTCATCTCCACAGCTAACAAAACAAAATAAAAATAGGAAATAATACTGGAGACGAAAAGAACCTGTTTAGTAAGGACAGTGAATAAAAATGACATTTTTTTTTTTTTTTTTTTTTTTTTTTTTTGCAGTTTTGACGAAAGGCACGAGAGTTATTAAGCCTCAAAGTGGACCCATACACACCTAGACACACACAAAAACACATACTAATATCCATAAAGACAGAAAAAAAACCCAATTTTTTGCATTTCTGAATGTTTCAAGGGTTCCCCGAGTTCAAAAATGTAAAAATCTCGAGGGGTCATTTTTTGATCGATCGCCATACTTTCCCTCTGTTATATA
This sequence comes from Centruroides vittatus, assembly GCF_030686945.1. Classification (NCBI taxonomy): domain Eukaryota; kingdom Metazoa; phylum Arthropoda; class Arachnida; order Scorpiones; family Buthidae; genus Centruroides; species Centruroides vittatus. The sequence goes on from NW_027120776.1 coordinate 541,338, forward strand.
TAGCAGCCAGTAAAGTAGTCTTTTCACTACTTTATTGTAATTATTCGTTATTAAACCTGGTTATCATGCAATGTACACTTGTACAACTAAAATTATATGCATTTTACATACTTAAAAATTTTCATTCACATTTTATGGAGCATTAAAGAGACGGTTCAAAACTGATCCAAGAGGCGGTTCAGGCGATATCAAAATCAATAATACTTTTCTCTATTGATTCGGACAAACAAAAGTCCAAAGCTCTTATATTTTAAGAACAATTGACTATTTATATGTGGAAGGAAACAGTTTTTTCCATTTAAATTCTTTATCCTAGCTGTCTTCCCCGTGTACATTGAAAGAACGAGACATTTTTCCAGGATCCTAATCACAGAGGAAGCCCCAAAATTTAATCTTTTATGTAAATTAAAGTGACGAACAGTTTCTTCTATTGATTTTATTCGTCCATTTTTATGTCTTGCGGAGAGAGATGGACCCACTATCAGAAGGAAGCGCGCTAGGCTCGGGCCTGGCGTTTATGCGGGCCTCAAAAGTATTAAGCTAAATTAAACATCTCGTTAATAAAATACAATAAAAATTTTAACGCTATTCGTTTAACATACCCGGCCCTCTAAAAGACAAGAGAATGGCCGCTTTTCATTTCTGAAAGGCCCTAGATACAGAAGAATTATTTTTCTTATATCCAAGGCTTCTCGGATATTATATTTGGGGCCTTTTCGGATATATTCGAGGTTCTGCCATAACCGGGATTCTGTCATATTCGGATCCTTCCATACGGGGTCGTCGAGAGGGAAGGGTCTCAACCTCTATATTAATGTTATTCAAGACTGCGTTTAATTAAGGAACATTTTGCATATTTCATTTCTTAAAAAAAAAAAAAAAAAAAACTGACAAAAGAGGCCCTGTAAGGCGAAGAGGTGCCCGCTCTACCCTGGGCACCGTACAAGCTCTCTGCAGCCCTGTTTCCGTAAGTCATATTCAGGACCTTCCAGATATTATATCCAGGCTTCTACCGTAACCAGGAATGTGTCATATCCAGGTTGTAATTCCAGGATCTTCCATATACATGGCTCTACTATGGCCAGAACTGTGTCATATACACAACCTTATCTGTCATAACCAGGATTGAGTCATAACCAGAATCTTTCAGACGTCACATCCAGGGTCTTTCAGGCGTAACTAAATTAGTAAAACTTTGTCGCAATCTACGACACATAAAAATCTCCACTAACAAAAGATTATTATTAAACTGCATTATATTACCTATAATTACCATTATACTCTCGTATATACGTTAATAATAACTAATTTACTGGAAGCTATGAAACAAGATGGCGACGAAGTTTTCCTAAACTAAAAGAGCAAAGTTTGTCTTCTCAATTAATCGACACCATCTAAAAATAAACTTTTCTTTTTTTAATTCCATTTTATTTACGATAAAACTATTAAAACTTTGGATAACTTCGAACGGGCCAAAGCAATAAAAATTCCTTTCTTTCTTTTTTCTTTGGTCAATTGTACAATACATTGTCCGATCGATTCTTTATTATAAAACTGAATTCCTACTTACATAAATTTTAATAACCTTATCTTATTTATAATTCGCGTAATAAATAAACTAACTTTATTTTGCGATAAAGCTAAAATACGCAATTTAAATGGAAGGAAATAAAATTTTTAAGATTTTTTTTTCTTTTGTATTTTTATGTCGGTAGGGGGAGCGCGTTATTTTCGTCGGCAAGTACGTGAGAACACGTGAGTTGATTAATTCACGTGATTAAGACGTCGTGTTTAATTGTCGGTTCGAGTGTTGCCATTTACGCTCCTGTTTAAGGCAGAAACGTCGTGTCACGTGAGATGTTTACGTTTATATACACTTTTAATGTTGAAATATAAAAGGTTATGTGTAATGTTCACACATACGTACCTGTTTTAAGCAGAAACATAAAAGCAATGTTTATGTTTATGCACATGTTTAAGACAGAAACATAAAGTATCCTGTCCAATATTCCCCTTTACGAGCATGTTTAAAGCAGAAACATAAAAAAGGCCGTTGATCGGAGCATTTTGTAGGCATTTTTATTCCAAAATAAAAAAAAATGGCCGCTGTTTACAGTGGTCGTTTTTGGAGATTCGACTGTATCAAGTTTTTTAACAAATAACTTGTAAAACTTCTATGACAAATTGAACTAAGTTAATGTCATTGTATGAGAATTATAACAAATATGGGGCATGTGTTTATGTAAGGCCCATGTTTATAACTGGCTCAAGTCTCGTCTTACATCCTCTCAACTCCTGAAAATGTATTTGTAAATGTATTTTCAGGGCCTGGAAGGTCCAATATGAAATCTCGGTCAGACAAATTTGGGGATTCCAATATATTTAGGCTTATTTACTGTGGATTCTATATTTTGTAGCTTATCTCAGCTTATTCCAGCCCTGAAAACATATATACTTTTTTATTTTTTTTTATGTTTTCAGGGCCTGAGAGACGTGACGTAGGCCCTGGGACAGCCACAAACGTATGGACATATTTAAAACTAGCCCAGATCCCATCTCATCTTCCTCAAACCTAGAAAATATACATACACATTTATTCAAGGCCTTAGAGACGAGACAGGGCCTCACAAGCCATAAAAATAAATGAATAAAATCAAATAAAAACTGACATTCTCACTATTAAAATAAAATTTAATTCGCATCACTTTCAACTTTTCTGCATTAAAAAATTACATTTTGGGGCCTCTTCTATGCCTGAGGCCTGATCTAAATGGTGCTACAGCTCGTATATTTTATTTATATAAATTTCTTTTTTAAATTATTCACTCGAAACAATTTTATTCTTATTTAATTAATTGTGTTAAGTTTTCGAAAACTTTAGCAACGAGTTGCGTAACTTTTCCGGCCAAAAAAACGGGACAAAGTTAAAATTGCGTATGGCGTCATCTGTTAGGAGATTTTATTTTTAAAATTGTTATATTATTAATTATTATAAAATGGCAAATAACGTGTAAAATCATTAAGACCCGCCCCACTCGAGATACCACACGTGACTCTATCACCCCACTCCCTCGACCTTTAACCCCCAAAATTGAATAGAATTAATAACCCTAATACACGGACCTCCTTGCAAAATTTCAGAAATTTTCGACAAAAGGCACGCGAGTTATTAAGGTTCAAAGCGGGTGAATAAAATCGTGTCACCCCTCACACAAAAACACGTCCATATAGAAAAAAAACCTCAAACTTTTTTGAATTTCTCGACGTTTGAATGTCTCCAGAGTCCAAAATTGTAAAAATTTGGGAGGGGGGGTCAATTTTTGACTGACGGCCATACTCTCTCTTTATATAAAACAGCCGAGAAAGTACAATAATAAAAACTTATTTAATTTTGAATTATTCAAATCTAAATTCAGATTTAGAATCTTTTCCGTTTAGGCAGGTTCCGTTTCTGACAAGTTTTGCTGTATTTTAATGCTAAAAATATGTAATTAAGTATTACACAGCGGATAAAAATTCACCCTTTGGGACTAAAAGCTGAATTTTTTTCTTTTAGTTTCATGAAATCCAATTACAATAAAACCTGTCTAAAACGGGGCTTAAATTGAGGAAACCTGCCAATATTCCGTACCGTGCGATGTTGGTTTATAGAGGTTTTACTAAGCTATATAGTTATATAGTTGATACCATTTATTTGATAGGTCAAGTATCTAAATTATTGTTATACAATGGATAAAAATCCATTTTGTAGTCCAAAAAATAACGTTTTTAGTGCCAAAAAAAATGTAATTTGGTCCAAATTCGTGTTTTTAATCCTGAAAATTATGTTTTTGAGCACCAGGAATATTATTTAACATTAAATAATTTTAATTTTCTGGACTAGAACTTGGTTTTTTTTGGCAGCAGAAAATGTAATTATGCATGCAAAGTGGATACGAATACATTTTCTGGGCGTAAAATTTTATATTTTAGGATCAGAAAATGAAATTGTACATGACACAATGGATAAAGAGCCGTGTTCTTGCCCTAAAAATCATACTTTTAATACAGTAAAACTTGTATAAACGGGAAAAACTCTTCCGAACGGAGCAATTTTCTACGTTTAAAAAAACCTGTTTAAAACAGATTCCGGTTTACACAGGTTTTACTGTATTAAATAGTTAAAAATCCATTCTATAATACTGAAAATAGCAGTTTCTATAATAGAAAATACAATTTTAAGATTCATTTATATTTAAATAATTCGAATTAAACCAACATTGATACCATTTATTTGATAGGTCAAGTATCTAAATTATTGTTAGTTGATTTATAAATTTAAATTAATATTAATAATTAATTAAATGAATAATTAATTATTTAAATATCGAAATTTATAGAATTCATTTCAATTTTCTTTATTCAAATTTAGAAAATTTTACATACCGGCAGATGGCGATCGAATCGCCTTAACGAACTCCGGGGTTTTATGAAGTTCGAAAGTGTTGCCAGTTTTTAAAAAATATTATTTATAAATTAATATATATTTAAATAAAAATTTTACAAAATATTTTACAATTTTAGAATTTTATTAATAATATTTTAAATATATATATTTTATTCGATTCGGGTTACTTAGGAATCGTCACAGAAAGAACGCCATAAGAAGACTTGAATTTGTTGCCCGTTTGGACCTACTCTACCTTTCTTTTGAGTACCTTATCAGTATGAAAAGAATAAATACACCCCAAATATATATATAATTCACTTCCATTTCCGAAAATCTCTCGTGGGTTAAAGTACAGTAGTTTGGTATGTAAGTGCTATCGACTTCTACGTCGATATTTTTATTTACATTCAAGCTACATACTTTACATTTCAGAGATAATTGAAGTCGAATATGTACTGTACTTCATAGAGAGTTATAACTTGGATAAACCGAGACGATCGTGTAGTCTATAGTGAATTGATCCTCTCGAGATATGTCATCAGGAACTAATTAATCGATTATTTTTTAAACTCTTTCCTGCACGAGGGCTACTTTAACAAGCCCATTATGGGTTGGGCACAATGGGGCCAACACATCTGGACGGACACCTAAAAAATCTTGGAATTTCTGGCCCGTCCGAATCAGCATCGATTAGCGCTGAATTCGAACCCGGATCCCTCACTATTCTACGATAATTCTGTATGTTATGACCATGCCAGGCAATTAAAATGTATTAAACTTATATCGCTTTTATATATTAAGCCTTTCTTATTTTAATTTTGAATGAAAACCTGTTCGTTAATTCTAAAACGCAGTAACATCAGATATGGCGAATATAAGAAGATTAATTATTTCCGCACACTTTCGAGAGAATTAAGTACTAAAATAAAAAAGAAATAGATAAATATAATCGCTAACTAATTATCAACAAATAAATAAATTAATTATAATTACCCTCCGAAAAACTTTTTCCTGTCGGAAGTGTGATATAAAAAATGAGAACTTGTAATTAAGGATATTAATTGAAAACAGATTTTTTTAAAGATTTAAGTGGAAATAAATGTGTCAAGGTAAATGAGGTTCTGTTCAAGCTACTAATAAAAATTTATGATGGTTGCACACGCGTGCAGGTATGCCTAGAAAGGAGCAAATGGCCTGGGCCCGAAAAAGTGAGGCCCTATACAATATATATATATATATTTTTTGTTTACTTCCTTTACTTTAATACATCAATTTAATTTACTATAAGGTATGCAATTTGTTGTTGTTTGCATATGGCAACGTAACTCGCAGGGTGCCATCCTGAAGAACTTTCTGCGGTAAGCCAGCCTTCACGTTTGTAACACCTAAACCTGGTAAACTCCAAGTGTCTAATCCACTCGCCAACTGATAGGCCTCCAACTTGTATTTTGTCTCCGTCACTGGGCAGCCCTGTTCGTATGCATCAGCCTTTAGTAACACGTTCGAACCCTTTCCTTACGTCGTGTGTGCCATCAAGTCCACCAATGTCCACCGGTGGTTTGTCGCGGGTTCCTGTCTGGCCAAATGGAGTTTTTCCGGTTTTCTGCACGTGTCAACACCTAAATAGATGCCAGTTTTCTACAAAAAAAAAAAAAAAAAAAAAAATCTTTCCGGGAGGCATCCCACTTGCCACATCTACCATGGTCGAGTTTCCTTATCCTCTCAATCCAATCCAACCGATGTTAAGTAACTAAGATCCATTAAATGTATAAATATTTATAGTGGTTAAAAATATAAATTTCTCCTTGCTTCGAATATTACTTTTTTTCCCTTTTTTTAAATTTTAAAATCTTATATAAAAGTTTGTTTTCTACTCGACCTTGGTAATCTTGAATTTCTCTCTTCCTTTTTTTTTTTTGGACATGTTATACTAGTTTTTATACATTTTATGCATTGAATCCATATATTTTAATGAAATAATATTAATTTAAGCATTATATCTTTTTAGAAAAATATGTAAAAAGTATTTTTTTTTAACTAACTTTTATTTTTATTTAATTAAATAAGTACGTCGGCATAAGATCAAAATGCGTTCTTATGTATTAGCATAGGATCCAATTCACAATTTCTGAATTCAATTTATTTCTTTTACAGAAAAATTTTTGAATAATAAAAAAAAACCCTGTTTATCTTTATATATAAATAGCTCTCGTTTTATAGCAGAGTTTAGATTTATTTATTTACGTTTTTTTAATTTATAAATAGAAACTCGAAAGTGATATTAATACCAAAATTTAAAAAATGAATGCCAAAAAAATATAGAATTTCAAAAATGCTTTAAAATAATTTCGAGTTTATATTCTAAGAATTATCCTGAATAAAAATATATTATAAATCTATATACATAAAAGTCAAAACACCCCTAATCACTCTTAAAGGTCCCTCTTACGTGCGTTTGTTAGATAAAGGGTGTATATCCGCATTTATTACTATTTTTTTACTAATTAAACTGCTAAATTTAATAAATTTAAAATCATTCGTACGATATTTCTATTTGTATATGCAAACAACGGCCAGGGTAATTTAGAAATTAAATATTTTAAATGATTTTATTCCGTTTGAAACTAATTAAAGTAATCTGTTCCGTATCGATTTACTCACTAAACACTAAATAAATCCTAATATTTTAATATTTACACACTTTAAAGAACATTTTTCAAATCGATTAAATGATCGGTATAATCGATTTCATCGATATTCGATTTTAAACCGATGTAATCGATATTAAACAATCGATTACACGTCGGTTTAAAATTGAATTGAAATCTAGTAAACGATTAAGTAATCGATTAAGTAATTGAGTAACACAATCGATTAACTAATCGATTGAACAATCGATTACTTGATTAGCAAGAAAGATTATTTAACCGATAAAAAATCGATTATTTAATCGATTATATCTGTTTATTAGCAATGTTTAATCGATTTAAAACGATCAAAATCGATTACATCGATTAAATCTTGGTGCTAAGTTGTATAATATCCTTCCGAGTTTACAACAAATCATCTGATAAAAATCACTTTTATCTGGCAGAAAATAAATTTATCATTTTTATTTTTTTAATAAACTTAATAATCAAATTTACCTAATATACATTTTTATTCATCGATTTTTAAATTAGTTTATCTATTTTAAAACTAATTTATGTGATAACTCCACTGGCGCAACCTTCACACGAAATGAATTGATCCAAGAACTTCCAGTGAATGATGGAATAATACAGAAATTTGATTTATAATTTATTATATTAAAGGGAGGAAGAAATAAATAAGACAATTATGTTATGAAGGGAGAAAGATTTATCATAACTTTTTTTTTTTAACTTATTTGGGCATAAATCTCGCAAAATTAAGAGAAGTTTTGTGTAAAACTCTGTAATAAGATGATTATTTATTATTCCTGAATGTGTATTAAATTAAATTTGTTTTTTTTATATATATATATTTGTTTTCGAATTTTAAAGTTTTAAATGGAAACCATATTAAAAGTTTGGTTGTTTTCGTGTTTATTGTAGTGTCGAGGGGATGAAATCAGAGGAACAGTGGGGTGTCCAGGATTTGTGGTAGCCTATATTTTCCGTGGGGTCCTAGCGAGAAACTATGAAAAATTTGATGCGGATCGGTCAATGGATTTACGATTTATAGGGGATGAAATCAGGAAAGGATGAGTGTTTCCATGATTACATTGTCTAGATAGTAATTAAAAAATTGGATGCAGATTGGTTAAAGAGTTTATAAGTTTATATAAAGAACAGACTGACAGACATTGTATTTTACATGTACAGGTATATATTTTAGAATGAATTTAATTATTATATGAGATAGCAATTTTTGTATGTTTTATGTAACTTTCTCTCGAATTCATGTCCTTGTAGCGGCTCATTTTCTTGTTAAAATTGTGGAATTTCATAATTAATTGTTATCATATGTTAAAAATGTATATATAAGATATATTTTATAAATTTGCAGTTAGAGATTTTTAAAAAAATTATTTATTGTTAGTGATATTGGCTATTTGGATGAAGAACTAGCTTATAACTAATAAAACGTAGCAAAGAAGGCCTCTTAGAGATCAAACGAAGCCCAAATAATACGTTTTTGAGCCTGCAAAATCCTATCAAATCTACCAATCAATCTTCTCTGGGAAGATGATAATGGTTAAACTAAAGTATTCATTTTCATTTATGAACTTGAATATTGAATACTAAAGTCTCAAACATCAATTTGTTTTACCAAGCCTTATCATAGGGAATCAACGAGGTCATAAACAAATGTTTATAAACAAATGTTTATGACCTCGTTGATTCCCTATGATGTTTGTGTTCATAAATTAAAATGAATACTTTAGTTTAACCATTATCATCTTCCCAGAGAAGATTGATTGGTAGATTTGATAGTATTTTGCAATGCAACATATGAGCAATCTGCCATGGGGTTGCCTCCCTGAAGGATTTTCTATGAGAAATTGGCACATATTTAGATGTTAGACATGTGAGAAAAACCACGTGGGAAACTCCACGTGCCCAGCTCGTTGTTGAGGCATAAAACCCGTGGCAAAGTAGATAAAACCATTGAAGATTAGTCGTGGGTTCGCGCCCAACAAGCTGGCACGTAAAGTTTTCGGGCTTTCCTTCACGTGCCCAACACCTAAAAACCAATTTTCCATAGAAAGTCCTCCCGGAAAATCCTTCCTCTTAAAAGATCGCCCATGTGTTGCCTTATACCACCAATCAATCCAAAATAAAAATATAAAAACTGTTTTTTTTAAATCTTGGAGAGGTAATGGCCCCAATCTCCCCCTCTCAATCCCTCCCGAATTCAGCCGAAATATTTTAGCCAAAAGGGCATAGAAAGACGATAAACTCACCTATAAAACAAACATAAAATGTTAAGAATTAAATGAAGAACCGCATCAACTGTACAGGGAATAAACAAGTCAATTAACTTCCACTCTTCTAAATACATAAGGAAAAAAGTGCACGAAAATATTCCAATTCATTATTTAATTTAATTCTCGTTTATACGAATTCGATTACAAAGAAATTTTGATTAAATTCTCTAAATTAAAACAATTTCGTGCGAAACCTAACCTAACCCAACCAAACCCAACTCAACCCAACCTAACCCAACCCAACCTAACCCAACCCAACCTAACCCAACCCAACCAAACTTAACCCAACCCAACCAAACTCAACCCAACTCAACCCAAACCCAACCCAACCAAAACCCAACCCAACCCAACCTAACCCAACCCAACCCAACCCAACCCAACCCAACCCAACCTAACCTAACCGAAGCCATCATAAGGACGAACCTGTGAACAGCGGCCACTGACAGAAGCATAAAAATTGGTCATTGTTAGGAGGTTTATTTTGTAAGCATTATAAATTAAAGTTTCTGAAAAATGGCCGCCGTTTAGTTTTGGCCGTTGTTGAGAGGTTTAACTGTATATATAAACGGCAAGATTTTCCTCTATTCAAATCTTAATTTAGCAATTTATTCAGGTATGTAAATATTTTACATTACTTAAATTTACCCATAATGGGAGAATTTGCAAATCAATTTAATAAGTAATTCCTCTGCAGAATTTACTTATTGAGTTTTACTTTATATAACAATAATGATAACAATAATAAATATATTATTTCTATATTTAAAAAAAAAAAATCAAGAGAATAAGCTTAATGGCGCCTGCAATAATTCACTCCATTCGACTTTTATTGCATTATTTAAATAAAAATGAAGGATGTTGCAGACTTTTCTTGCATTTTATCGATCCTCCTGCTTAATTTTCTTATCATTTTTCTGTATTTATAAAATTATAAATCGAAAATGTCAAAAAAAAGAAAGGATTTCCATACATAATTATGTCATTTCCCAACCTCCGTTTGTCATATTGAGAAAATGCCAACTCGGGAAGATCGCGATCTACCGGTTGAAAAACTAATATGACATTAAGCGTTACGCTTAAATATTTTATTATTATTTGAGAAAAACAATCGAATTAAATTATTAAAAATATTAATGTTTAATTTAATAATTTCGCGCAATTTTTATTTAGTTTAAAAGAAAAAATAAACTATTAAATTTTTAATAAAAGTAAACCTCTCTATCTATTAGCGCATTTTCCAACCTTCCTGTTTTTATCTGTTTATCGTATTTTGAAATTAAAATGACAAAGAGATCGCGATCTACAGTTTGGAAACTTTAATTTAACGTTAAATAATTACACGCTTAAATACAGTGGAACCTCCGAACAAGGGTCGCTAACGGAAAGGTAGAAAATGGCCGTCGTTCGGAGGTTATTTTGTATGCATATTTATTTTAAAATATTCCTCAAAAGCTGGCTGCTATTTAGAGGTGTCCGTTGTTTAGAGATTCAACTGTATTAATTTGAACTTTTTAAAAATAATATCTCAATTTTTTAATTAAAAAAAAGTATAGAATTATTTACTAAAGCATCTCCCAACCTCCCTCATCTTCCTGTTCATCATATTGAAAAAGTACGATATCGTGGAGATCGCGGTCTACCGCTTGAAAACCTTGATGTAACATTACACAATTAAATGAATAAATACTTCATTTTTATTTTATAAAATTGCAATTTTAATTACATTATCTGATTTTTGTACGTAGTTAACTCTATCACATTTAATTCTTTCGATAAAAAATATTTTTTTTACCCCTCCCCAACCTTTCTCTCTTTCCCTTTTATTACACTGGAAAGCCATAAAATCGAGTAGGTCGCGAGCTACTCGTTGAAAAGTAATGTCGTAAAACTCTTCATTATTTTGTCATAAAATAGTAAATAAAGACAAAAATATAGAAATGGAATTGTGTAGAAAGTAATTTTTCTTTACAATGATTAGTTTTTCCCCCTTCCGTTCGTCAATATAACAGTGCCTTATTAATTTAAAAAATAAAAATGTAACCAAGCTTCATTCGCAAAATTACTTTTCCTTTCGATACGTCCATTTTTAAATCAACTCAATTTGTTTTCATTGATTTACTACAAGAAAAAAAATAAGTACAATTTACATCTTTAAATAGCCGACATTATACTTTAAAATAAGAAAAAATTAACATAAAAATGAATCATTTGCGATGCCTCTGGAGGCCCTTCGACTGATTATAAACAGAACTTAACATACATTTATTTCTACCAGGGGCCTCGACCTTACTAAAGGAGTTTGCTTATATCTTCCAGCGATTGTATGTAATATACAGGGTAATTTAACCGTTGTAAATAATTAAATTTCTTTCTTATTATTAATTATAAATTCTATTTTAAAAAATAAAAAAAAAAACATGAAAGTAATGTATCCTATGTAGAAACTAACAGTACAATTAATATGTCCACAGGCCTTTGGAGCCCCTAAGACCCGTTGGAAGTTAGAAAGGCCTACCATTTACTATTCATAAGTAAAAATTAGGGCCTAGTTAAGTTATAGAGATCCGTGCAAGTGCTTAATTTGTTTACACAACTGTATAATAGGCTAGTAATTGTACGTGATATACAGGGTGGCCCAATCGTCATTTAACCGTCGCAAATGATTAAATTTCTTTCTTATTGGAATCTGCTTTATTATTTACAAACTTAAAAATGAAATATTAAAATAATGTATCTCGCTTAGTAACAGTACAGTTAATATGCCTAGAGGCCTTAAGCGCGAGTAATTTCGTGTAACTATTAATATATATATTTCTGTTTAGGGCCTAGTTAAGCTGTAGAAACCCACGAAGCGCTTAATTTGTTTACACCAGGGATCGCCAAAGTGATCGATATCGACTCCCAGGGGTCGATATAACATTATCGGGTGGTCGATTATCAAGCTTAAGCTAAGGATAATGGGGAGCTAAGGATCAAGCTTAAGCTAAGGATAAGGGGGAGCTAAGGATCAAGCTTAAGCTAAGGATAATGGGGAGCTAAGGATCAAGCTTAAGCTAAGGATAATGGGAAGCTAAGGATCAAGCTTAAGCTAAGGATAATGGGGAGCTAAGGATCAAGCTTAAGCTAAGGATAAGGGGGAGCTAAGGATCAAGCTTAAGCTAAGGATAAGGAGGAGCTAAAGATCAAGCTTATCCGTCTCACTGATTGTCAGTTACAAAAATTATTATTAACATATATACAATAAATGAAAAAAAAATGCAAAATTAAAAGAAATGTATTAAAATAGTAAGTGCTTTTTTTTGCTTGTAACACAAACGTTTTGGCGGGGGTCGACGTGAGGTTTCGAAAACTTGTAGGGGGTCGACGATCAAAAAGTTTGGCGACCCTTGGCTTACACGATAGCCCGCTAGTGACTGTATGTTAGTATACCGGGTGGCCCAAAAGTCATTTAACCGCGGTAGAGACTTAAATTGCTGCCTCGTCCAAATGCTTTATTGCTTAGAAAATCTGTTGATAATGAAATCCTTCTGGTTCGATGATCAAATTAATGGTCTTTAGCAAATTAAATTATAACTTTTTTTCTTAAAAAAAAACACAGAGCGATTCGCGCTTTAACTGACTTTTGGGCCATGCTGTATAATTAATTTCATGCCCAGTTATTTTTAGGTGTTATATATACGAGGTACAGCTTGTATTTAAAGCTAAAAAACCAAGAGAAATCGGTTCGATGCCCTGATTAAAAATTGATTTTTTCTCGTGTACTAACGCCCTTTAGTAAAGGCAACTCCCATGTTGAGTACATGACATAACGTTAATGACTTCAGAAACGGCTATTATCAATTATAAAAGAGGCGATAAGATTTATAATATAACTTTAAATTTAAAAAATTATATATAAAATAATTCTTTAAAAAAAAATAATAATAATTTATTAATGGAAGGATTTTCAAATAACGTTTTTATTACTGTAGCAGTAAAAGAGAAATTTAAAAAAATAATAATAATATTTCGCTAAAATATTTATCATTCTCGTTAAAAAAACAAATAAAACTCTTCATATTTTCTAAAAAAAAAATTATTAAAATCAGCACATTTCTCTTTAAAAAACGGAATTATAATTTGAAAATTTAAATTGTCCAATTGAGAACGTTACTATTTAAATTTGATTATTACGTCCCGTGACGAATTTCGAAATTAATGACGTATCCGGATGCGTCATCGTTATAATAACATTCGTCCAATGAGACTTTGGATTATTATTAAACCCGTTGTAAATTTAAAATTGATTAATGTAAGCGGCTCTCGGATTGATCCACGCGGAATTAGTACATCAAATAATAGAAATTTTAATAAATATTTATTTTATTTTTCTAAATAAAAGAAAACTATCACGTTGAGGAGGAATTAAAGCTTTCTGGAATGCTACGTGATATCATTGAGAAGGATTGCGTAGTTCATGAAAGTTTACTTTTTGTTTTATATATATATAAAGCATAAAGGTTTAAACGTTTGACTAAGTTGATCGCTTCTACTAAATCTACTCGTAAATCTCGTAAAGGACGAGCGAGATCTCATAAAAATGGAGGAAAAAATCCTCTGCTGGACAGTTTCCCATCTTCAATAAGGTCAAAACTTTTTACAGATTCATAACCACAAACATGGCGGATCGGAAGTGTAATGCCGTCTTAATATCGTCTCTTTTCTCTTTGGAATAACATGAATAATTATTTTAAAATGCGCCGTACGAAAAATTATTCTCCGTATTATAATAGAAATTGCACATTATAATATCAAAATCCTTTTTAAGTTTCCGTAAGACGCCATTTTTTTTTTTTTTTTTTTCGTAATGTCAGACTTAGAAAATTGCCTGCTTTAAAACTTTGATCTGGAAGTTTCAAGCTAATGGATTTCGATACTAAATAAATTTAAAGTTTCTGATTTATTTTAATTGTATAAAATAATCAATTATGCAAATTGTAATCGAGTTTTTTCTTAATATCTTTAAATATGTTAGGAGAAAATCGGGATCGGATTTACTCTTACCAGATGCAGCTTATGAGATTAGAGCTTAAGACTTAAGGCCGGCCTGACGATACGAAGCTGTAGTTCTCACGCTTTAAGGCTACAATTTAAGGCCTGACGATACGAAGCTAGTTTTGTTCATAAGCAATAGGTTTCACGCTACGAGGCTACAGTTTTAAGGCCTGGCATTACTCTATGGTTTAGAACCTCTAAGCCTTAGGCCTTACGCTACAAAACTACACTTCAGTGTCTTCGCTAAGGAGCTACAGCTTAGAAGCGTCACGCTAGTTTAGGCCCTAAGCTTTAGAGCCTTACGCTAAGAGGTTACAGCTTAGTTTTACGCTTTTAAATTTATCGATATTAGAAGCGCAATACGTTATATCTCAGGGCAGTAACAAATATAAATCAGGCTGCGGGATAAATTTATATTATTAACTTATTTTCTTATCTTTACCAGCTCTTCTACAAAATTGTTGTTATTGTTATTATTTTCTGAATCTTTTCGAAGAAATAAATATAAAGTTATATTGAAAATCGTATAAGAGGAACAAGTAGAAAGACGATATGTACCGGGATTTATATATAAGCCTTGTGTGATGTTAGTATTTCTAGTTTTCTAACTCGGTCACATTGTTGATGTTGTTCAGAAGGATTTTGGCTTTATTGCTTGCGTGACGATCGACACAAAGCTTATTGCATTCTGTAAAACGTTCGATATGAATCAAAATGGCTATATATTTTGCCAAACATCAATTGAATATCGCTTTATTATTATTTATTAGTAATAATAAATAAAGTGTTTTAAGTAATAGCGTCTGTATTATTAATAATTTATGTGCCAGAAAGTAAAAATTTGCATTATTTCGGGCCCTTCGCGGATGGGCCTCCAATTTCAGGGCCTTCAAAAAGTTGAGTAAATGATTCATTGTCATCACGTTTCTCGAAAGTACTGTGACTTCGGAAAGAGTAACCGACTCGGGTCTCTGGAAGGCCCTAGTTCGTTTATATTGATTTACATATTTTGACATAAGAAAATGTTTTCTTAGTCAAAAGTTCTTATATATATTTAATATATAAAAAAGTATGGTCATAACTATCAATTATTCATTTTTTATTAGGCCTAATTATTAAAGATATTAATTTTATAAAGGGCCTCAACATCAGCTCGCATCTGGGGGCGTCGAACTGCTTAAAAACTCCACTGCTGTCACATTAGAAACAAACTTTGCGGGTATGCGAATTGTGCATTTGCACAAGGCCCCGCGCTTAGAGGAGCTTAGAGGGGCCTCGAATTTATATTTTACACAGAGTCCCATAAAATATGAGCCTGTGCTTTTTACTAACAGAAAATAAAATCTTTAAGACTAATTTTTTATTAATAAAGAAACACTCCACGAAGAAACACTTCGAAAAACAAAACAGTAAAAGGCCCTCTAAGGAGCAAAAGGGCCCGCCTAGCCCCGGGCCTCATACGAAAGCACACCGATCGTACAGTACACCTATACGTAAGACATAAGGGCCCACTTTAATGTATAAAGCCCTTGATGGCCCTTTAATGTCTAACATTTGAAGAAGAGAAATATTCAAAATACAGTTAGACTGAAAATGGCCGATATTCTGAATAATTACTCCAAACATCGTCCAAAACCATTATTATAATGGAGCATTTATAGTAAAGTTATATTAAATCGAAGCTTAGAAGATTGGGGTTAATACTACATTTAATACAATATAGAATAATAGCATTTAGAGCTTACGAAATTCCTAATCTTTCGTACAATATTAAACGCAGGTTAAAACGATTCGAAAATTATCATCCATGTTGCAAAATATGAAAACACAGTTTAACTATTTTCAAAACATTACACGCCACACGACATTAATATTCACTTCTAATGTTGTGAGTAGAGAATTCGGCACGTTTATTAATAGTGTATACTGTAAATTTCCCTATATATTTAATACATACGGGGTGGATAGAATACGGGGTAGAATAACGTGCTTTTCTTCTTGTTAAAAAAAGAATAGAGGGAGCACGGGGAACTAAAATCATGATTTATTATTTAAATATTCGGATAAGACGGCGATTTATTCTTTGCTACGTTTTTGACTTTCAGGTTCCCCCTTCGTAAATACGTCCCCCTTTGCATACAAGAATAGAATATTCAGTACCATTAAACCTCTGAATGACGGACACCGTCATTGTTTGGAGGTTATTTCGAAAAGAAACGTTCCCGAACGGCCGCCGTTTACAGGTGTCCGTTATCAGAGGTTCGACTTTACACAGCAATTTAAGTCAATCTTTATATAAGATTTTATAAGCTGCGCGCGTACTTAATACACACACGAATATATTTAATAAAGGGTGGCCCACAGTTAACCGGATACGATAGTCAATATCAATGGTAAATTGAGCTCAGAATAAAATCGATACAGACACTAGAATTGACGAATTTGAATAAGGCAGAAATTTGGGCCACCCTGTATGCAGAAATATCATTTTTATAATTGAAAACAGTGGCAAAGTTACGAAGAGAAAATCGAAATTAACGTCACAACTTGCAAACTACAGTACTTTAGCTCAACATTAATTAACCAGAACGTGCGTAAATGCTCCTTTAATCCATTATACAAAACTCGTGTACTTTAAATAAACACTAAAAGTTTTTAATTTCTGGCTGTTATACGTAACAGAGAGAAAGTACGGCGATCGGTCCAAAAAAAAAAATGACACCCAAGATTTTATATTTTTGGATTCGGGGACCTCGAAACGGGTGGAACCCATTTCATTCACCCCTCTTTGAAGCATAATAACTCCTGTTCTTATTGTAGAAAATATCTGAAATTTTACTGGGAGGTTTATATATTAGGACCATTGATACTATTAAATTTTCAGGGTTAAAGGTCGAGGGGTGGGGAGATAGAAAGAAGAACGTGTCTTATCTGAAGTTAATAATTTTGAAATTAGAATTAAGTCGGATTTAATGATTTTATTCGTTATTAGCATTTACGATTTATTATAAAACTCGTCTCAACCCTCAAAATTAAGCTATAATATAATTTTAAATAATATAAAATTTCGTAACAGATGGAGCCACACGCAGTTTTAACTCTCGCCGGGAAAGTTACGCAACTCGCTGCCGGACTTTTTAAAATTGAAATTGTTGAAGTATTTTTATAAGTAAAAATGCAAAGCATTCAAACTGTATAAAATCGAGAGGTTTAAATATAATTTTACTATTTAAATGGCATTTTTAAGCTTAAAGCATGGTAAACTTCATAAAAATCAGCCCTATTTTGTAGAGGTTAAAAACAAAGAAAATTATTTCAATATGGCCTCTTTGCAAGCTGTCTACTAGCTAAACAGTGACATCAACGATTAAACATTGTACATTCACTCCAACGCTTGTTCAAATGTAAAGGTACTGTACAAGAAGACCGCTCCTTTAAAAAAAATCTTGAAAAAGTAACAACTTTCTTCTTGTTCTCAATAAGAAAAAAAGGGCGAACAACGCTAAGAATAACATTATCATCAACGCAATCATTCTGCTGTTTCCTCTCGACAAGATCCTGAATTTTAACAGAAATTCCCGAGCGGCCTGAGTTAAGAAAACATTTCAAAATGTTGATCTTCGAGTGAAATATTTTATTTAAAAATATATATATATAAATGCAGTGAAACCTCTCTAAAGCGACGCTGGGAATCATTAAGGGCCGAAAAGTATAGGTTTTACTGAATGGAACCCCTCCAAAGAGACTACCCTCATAAAGACTACTTTTGTTCGCAAACTGTTGATGGCCGCAGAATGGAACTCTTCCAAAATCCTTCCTAAGCGACCACTCTTCATAAAGACCATTTTGCTGGGAATCATTGGTTGCCGCAAAGTACAGGTTTTACTGAGTGAACCCTTCCAAAGCGACCACCTCCCATAAAGACCATTTTGCTCCGATTCATTGATGATTTCAAAATAGGATTTTAACTGAGTAAAACCCCAAAGCCACCACCTCTCATAAAGACCACTTTTACTCGAAACTATTGGTGGTCGCTTTGGAGAGGTTTCTGAGTGAAATCCCTCCAAAGAGACCACCTCTCATAAAAGCCAGTTTTGCAGGGAACCATTGGTGGCCGCAAAATACAGGTTTTATTGTATATATAATGCAGGAGAGATGAGAGAGATGAGACGGAACACGGGTCAGTTACAAATATGGTCCTCATCTCTCAGAGACGAGGGCCCGAGAGACACGGAATTGATATTTTCATCTCTCTCTCTCCAAAAGGCATAAAAATATATATGTATATATATAAAAAAAATCAATAAGGTAAGTAGATAAAACTGTTTGCACCACTTATCAAAAGAAAGTTACATTTATATCACTTTCATATCACGTATTTTACATAAATAACGAAAGGCCTTTGGGTTTCCTCCATGTCTGGGCATACATAATATACGTAACATAGACTCAAACATAGAAGGGCCTGTTTGTAGCTCAGAGAAGTCTCCTCACCAATTATTTTCGACAAAAAACAAACTGTTGAGATGAGGCCTCTCAAGCCTAAGGCATGTTGAAGGGCCTCGCTTCACGACAATAATTTACAAGGAAACAATTAGGGAGGTCTACTTAAAAATTAATTAATGGACCTATTTGAGGCGACGATCCTTAAACTTGATGTCTCTACCACATGATTTATATGGGCGATTGGTAAACTGTGGGCCTCTCTAACTAGGACTTAATGCGTTCATTCTATAATTTATATTATTATTTTATTGTTTTCTTATTAAAAAATCGATACCTTTTGCGAACGTACAGGCGAACTGGCGGATAGAATGAATACAAATGTATTTTGTAAGGTTAAAACTTCACGCGAATCGAGTTAAATTAATACATTTGTTGAAATTATTCGTTTGATATTCGAATAACCAAGATGGATGCCGATTCATAGACATCGTTTTATGTTTTCAATTTGAAAAAATAAAAATAAAAATAAACATAAAAGTAAATAAATAATGTTTTATGTTAAATTTTCATCGTTAAATTATTATTCGTCGCTTAAAATGGTAAATAAATTCGAAAATATTTCTTTACGTTATCATTAAATTGTTTCCTAGGCCATTGCTACAATGAATTAATTTCGAATTTAACTCGCTACATATTAAAAGATAAAACTGTCGAAACGTTAAATAATAATAACTTTAATCACGTATTTAATTCATATTTCAACAAGAAATAAAATAAAATATATCGCATCGAACGTGAAATGCATTATCACGAAAATAATAATAATAAAAATATACAGTATATACATATATATATTTTTTTTAAATAATAATAAACGCATTAAAACTATATTATAAAAATAAATATTTATAGAAGTTTATTATAAAATTAAATAAAGATAGAAGCGATAGAATAGAGACGGATTTGAAATTAATTCAATTAATTAACGTACGATCGCCGCACCGCCTTACGTAGGCGAAAGTGATAAATGACGTAAGAGAAAAGCGATACTTGCCTCGCGCCGCTAGAGGTCTCTCTAATGGGACGAAACAGACGACAGAAGATTTATTTATTTATTTATTTATTTATTTTTATTATTATTATTATTTTGAAGTGGAGAGGAAGAAGAAGAAAAAAAAATACATGAAGACATTTTTATAAATATTTAAATAAATAAAGTAAAATTAAAAAATTGTCCGTTAGGCCTAATTAGTTTTGCATATATAATGGCCTTTTACGTGCAATATAATTATATTATTATATACAGCGACCGATTAATATATCCGAGACCCTAATAGCCAATTAATTTCGAGTTGCTGGTAGTTTTTCATCCATATACTTTATATACAATTATTTCTACTTGGAGACTTCCTACTTAAGAGACCGTGAATAGAAATAATTAAGTGCTTGTAGGATAATCTGTCACTGATTTTATATATACTACATATGTATACAGTGTATATATATACTTTTCTAACATACACAAACACACAAATACATATACAGTATATGAATACAACACCTGTATCTGTATTTGTGTAAGGTTTATGTGTGTATGTGCTTATATATAGTTAGTACGGTTGGCCTTCTATGCTTGTTATAAATAAAATTATGAATAATCTATGGTTTAAATTAAGGAACTTATAATATACACACACAGAATGTGATATAATATATACAATATATATTGTTTTATATCTTATTTGAATAATCAATTTAATTATTTTATATACGACAAGCAGCTTACTAATACGGTAATTTAAAGAAACGTATATATAACATTAAGGTTTTCATTATGTAGAAACAATCCTTGTTTTAGTTAGACTAATAAAGAAATGGATAAATTTTACCAATATGTCTACTGTTTACAATAGTCTATACATTCTTTTATTCAATATACTTACATGTCGTGTTCTACATATGGATAATTTAAAAAGAATTTTCGTATGGGATTTTGTTCTGTTTTAAAATTGAAAATAAAACAGATATGTATAAATTTATTGAATAGAAGTTTTAAAGAAACAGAAGAAAATTTTTCAATATATAAGAATTAGAAAAAAAAAAATGGACGTTAATAGAAAAGAAATGGAATATATATAAAGTTTTCTTTTGATTATTTTGATAAATTTGTGAAATAGGAAGAAAAATAATAAAAATTTCAGAATTTTTGATAAGTTCTTTTCAAGGTGTCATAATCATTCTTATGCGGTTGATATGCAAATTGGCAGTTGCGCTTTTCTTCGGTGTTTCAATTTATAAAGAGTGAAGAGCAGATTTTAAGAGTAAAAATATAAAATAAAATAAAACTGAACGTATATATATATATATATATATATATATATATATATATATACACATATTAATATTATTATTTCGAAAAATTTTTGATAGTATGAATGATTAAAATAGCGTTTATTAAACGAAAATTGTACACTTTAAGCATTTTTTAATAAAATTCCATTAGATGGAAGGAAAAATTATTTTATTTAACTCGATATATATATTTATTTTAAAAATCCTAAGAGAATTAGATAAGAGACGTAACTAATAATAATATATAATAATATATTCTTAAATTTTTGAAATAGAAATCATCTGAGAATGACGTCGCTTGAATAATTAATCATCAATTTAGCGTGAAAAAAACTGAAACGGTTCTTTAATAAAACATCAATATTTAATGTGTATCTCTGCTTTATTGAAAGTTCGAACAAACGAGAATAATAAGCATAAAATATTTGACGTCACACTTAAGAGAGGTAGCGAGAGAAATGAAATGAGATTTACTTGTTTCCGAATGAATATTTAAAGAGAATGCTATCGCTTCTAAACGGATTCTAATAAGAAAGCGCGAATACATCGCCTATTATCTAAGGGAGAGAGGAAAAAAAAAGCGTACTTATTAGCCAGCTTATTAATTTAACACTAAAGAATTTACCTTGATATACGACTATGTTATACAATACAATAGGACTATGATCAGACAGAATACAATAACAGTTTATGTTTCGATCTCGTATTTCTAATTAATCGAAACATCACGCTACATTCTCGAATCGTGCGTACAAAAGCTTAAAATATAGACCCACTAAATAAGTGCATAACTGACTCATTCGAGCTACTGATTCACAGGAAATTCGTAAAATATACTAAAAATTTGGCATATGCAGCCAACTAGAAATTCATAAACGATCCATCAGAAATTGTACACCATTTACTAATGTTTAGTAGCTTTAATGTTAACATTTCCATGCTGAAATTTCGTCTTGAATTAACCGTAGATTCGGAATATATTTTATTGTACGAAAATCCTATCGTATACAGTAAAACTCTATCCGGATTTCCCTGCGACTTTGTTAAAAATAATAGGTATGTACTGTATATACCTATTTATTTTGTATGTATTTGTAACTGTATATACACGAAATATTTTCTAGATGTAGAAAATAAACTAGGTACATTTCCATATTTATTTGTACGTAATTATGTACACGTGTACAGTACATAAGAAGGTGTGTTTGGATAGAAAAAAAAATGACCACTTTAAACAAAAATCCAATTATCCGGATGCTAATTAATTGGGATAATTGGAGTTTTATTAATTATACTTTTCCAGAATGGAAAAGACGTTAACTACACAACACAAGCCAAAGGTATATTTAGTAATACATTTAACGTTATAATAAGTTATCTAAAGAAAAGTAAAAGATATCCATTACAACTTTTATATATTTTTATATATATATATATATATATTTTTCCTTCTCTTGTAGACAAGATTCTTGTCACAAATCCCAAAGGCAATTCTTTTTATGTTAAGTTTTTGACATCTTTCCTTGTAACCGACTAAAATCAATAACGTGTAATGGCCGTTGTATATCCATAGTAGAAAACTATATTTTACGGTTAAAGTAAAGAGTAATAATTCAATATATATATATATATATATTTCTTTGTCATTCGCGTAACCAATTTTTTAATTTTTATATAATTTTATTTTTTATTCGGCACTAGATGGTGCCACTAGTAATTCAGTTACATACATACATACGCGGGGGGAAAAACACACAAGATTCAGTCAATAGTTACATTTTTAATACAAAATATTTCTTGTAATTCTCTTCTTCAATAAGTTATTACGTAATAACCATTGATAAAATATTATCTAAAACATTATTTTATAATCTTTATCACCGTAATAAATGTTACGGATTTTTATTTATTTATTTATTTATTATTTTTTTCTTTTTTAAGAAATTCAAAAGTACGATCGATCCTCTTGAAGGAAAAAGTTTTTATTTTTTATTTTTTATAAAACCAATTAACAAGCTTTGTAATGTTTCTCTCCGACACCCACTCAGTCTGGCTTACTGCTTCGATATTGGCTACCTGTAAACACGTGACCTACTCTACTATTGGACAGAAAAGACAGATCGCGATCCTGCATTTGAGGAGCATCATCGCCTTGTGCCGCTAGAAAGGCGGTCGGGTTTACATGTAACTCTTCTGACTGGGTGAGTATATTTTATACAATTCCCAAATATGTATATTTAATAACAAATTTAAATAACTAATTATCATTCCTTCGAATTTTTACGTTAACACCCCCCTCCCCTGTTATACGGATTAGCCTATATTATTTTTCTTAACTTTTAAAGCTACGCTGTCAAATATTCGCATTAATTTCTAGTATTTGCTTTCATATATTTTTAAACACTACACGGTGACAAAGTCTTATAAGATATAATATAATATATATATATATGGCCGTATATATTGTATATATTTATTTATTTTGTCTAATATATACGGACGTTGTGTTTTATTGTGTATTCTTGTTACGTGCCGCATTTCATATTTTATTACCCATCTATCTTAGCCTATCGTCCTCGATTCGAACAACAGTTCTGTTATATTATTTTAAAATTCTCTCCTATAGAGATGTTCCTTTTCTTCCGAAACATTTTACACAGAACGGAATTTTATTCTTTTCATAGAAATGTAAATTTTATATATATATACATATATATTAATGAGATTTCTACATTCTTCTGTTATAACCCTACATATTTGACCCACTTTACGGATTTTTATTATTAAATTTACACATTTACCAACAAATTAAAGCATAGATTATTCGATAGAGGTTAGTTTAATAATATAATAAATTAAATTTGCATAATAAAAACAACCTTTTTTTTTTTTTTTTTTTTTTAACTGAAGGAAATGATAGTTTCATTTTCTTACGCAGTGGCGTTGCAGTCGATTGTTGGTCAGCCATGACGAGAGTTGGCAATCAGACAAATAGTACCGATCCCGATGCTATCAATTCAAGGATATTTGTGGGAAATTTAAATACATATCTGGTATCCAAAGAAGAATTGGAAAATATATTCCAACGTTACGGAAGAATAAGAGGTATATCGATGCATAAGGGATATGCATTCGTACAATTCACAGATACATGGGATGCAAGAAATGCCGTAATGGGGGAAGACGGCAGGACCGTTGCTGGACAGGTATTAGGTGAGATGACGCCAAGGTTTTTTTTTGTTGTTTTTTTTTTCTCGAATTAAATCTCCTATCCTTTATTGTTAAATTTACACACTAACTTACACAGTAATAGATTCCGTTATTTAGAAATACAGTAGTCGTTAGGCCTACTTATTCAGATCACCGAAGGCTGTCGCTACACATCTATAACGAGGAGTCTTCTGGATTTCGTTAAGTTTCATCACTCTTCAATATATTTAAACATTTACGATTCCCGTGAAAGGTATGACGATATTAAAATTAGTATAAATGTAAAAGAAAAAAAAGAAGCGTTGGCTAAAAGACAACAGTGGTGGTCGGACAAACATATCTAAATATTTTTCGTTGCTTTTTCTTTCTTTCGGAACCTTTTCTTTTTGTCGGGTTGGGGAGCTGTCAATTTGGCAAAATGCCAAATGAAACGGTTCCGTTGCGCTGCCGATAGCCATTCAACCATTTACATCGAAAGACACTCAACACATCGCTCATAAAATAGCTTCGTGCAACGCATGCGTTACAGTAGGGAAAGTTCAAATAGAGCGTCACGACTGTGGGTAAGTTTTCCCATTTCTAAATATACGAAAGGTACTTAATTAAAACACATTTTATACATATAAAAAGTTGGTATGTTAATGACGTCAGCGTGACGCGAAGGCAGCTGACAAATGACAACTTATTTTTGGCAGTGGGAGCTTACGAATTGTAATAGTACATACGTTTTTCGATGCTTACCAGTTCAAAGCTCTAGAGTAAACCACAGCTAAAATTAAAAATAGAAATTTTTCACTCGTAACTTTAACAAATTAATCTAATATCGACAGAGCTTTTATACAGCATTAGCGACACTTGGCTGAGCTTTCATTCTACCAAGACATTTTTGAGGGTTAAAAAAAAAAGGATTCTTTTTTTAACGCGTGGACATTCATTTAAGTAATTGTTTTTCCCAATTTTTAACAAGTATTTTTCTTAAATATTTTGAACGTCATTTTGTGAGGTCGCCACTATGACCTTTGACCTCTATATGACCCTTGCAGACGTGAACATGGTCTTGGAACCAAAGCCACACCAAGTTGTTCGGAAAAGGTCCAATAATCAGCTTTTGAATCCTTCAAGCAAGTAAGTTTAATATGATTTTTTGGTAAAGAAAAGTTTTTTTTTTCTCTCTCTCTCTCTTTTTTTAAAAGTATTTTGATGTATTTTTTTAGATAAAAAAATAAAATCGCTACACGGCTACACTTATATGACTTTTTTACAGCGTCAACTACGTTTAAAAATGCTTAACTTTTGCAGGTTGGCTGGCTTTTTTTTAAAGTGTCGTATTTAAATTACTCAGATTCGAAAAGTCTCGGTGAATTTTTACCTGTCTACTACTACAACTAGAATGACAGCAATTAAACGACACCATTAATACGATGTGGAGTAGGTAGACGATCGATTTCCGGAATCGGATATTTACTTCCGGTTCGCTTAACGACATGTGTCCGACGTTTCCCTCTCCTCCTACGATTATAAGCAATTTTCGCGACGAGTAAGATTTAACCGAAGGAAAGAATTTAAAAAAAAAAAATCTATTTATATATAGAAATTGAAGAAGGTAACCTTCATCGTGTGCCTATATAAACCGAGAATATTGTTATTTATTTATATATATAATCTATAATGTGACATGACATTTGAGGAGTGTTTTTTCGCTTTTGTTCTATTCAACTATAGCTTTGTTTGTTTTAAATCTCAAATAATTAATCGAGCAAAACAGATTTGTAACTTAAAAAACACGTAAGATGTCAGACTGAAATGGTTTTTTTCTAATTGCAGTTATTTGTTTTCCCGACAAGCCATGCCTCCGGTCAAACGACCCAGAACCGAACTGACATCAGTTCCATTTGTGCAAAAGCCGAAACTAAAGTCTAGAGAACCGCTAATTCACCCCAAGAGCTATCAATCAGGTAAAAAAAAAAAAGAAGAAGAAATCAGCTCCCGTTCTCTATTTTATGAAGAGTTTTGACCGCCAGATATCTCGTTGCAGACAATTCTGACATACTCATCTGTGGCAATTGCAAGGAGCTATTTTCCAGTCTTCAGAAGTTAATTGAGCACAAGAAACAAAGCTGCAAGCTAAGGTTTACCTGTAAATGTCATCATAGCTCTTCTACAGGTAAAGAATTCTCTTTTCCCTCCCCCCTCTTTCGGTGTGTAATCTAAACAAAACACATTGTTACAGACCTGCCTTGTTTTACTTTACGTTTAAATTACATTTTTCCCCACGTAGATTCACCTAAAAACATTAACTGTGCCCACTGCCAGACCAAATGTTCGACATGGTGGGATCTCATTCAACACGTGCAAGGATGCCACGGTATATCTATTTATCAAAATACAAACGTAAGTACAGTACAGTCTACTAAGTGATCGTGTTATACTACATTATATATATAATAAGAACATTTTTTTTTTTTTAATTTTCTCGCAGATGACTCTGACAGGTGCGGAAAACGGGACACAGACCTCAACATCCGAAAGCTTAGCATCTGGCGAGTTCAACAAAGAAACTGTCAACTCGGATACGCAGAGTGGATTGGACGATAACGAATGGGAACAATCACCGCCGGAGACAATACGCGTAAGTAGATAAATCCCTTTCTCGATACGACAATACGCGTAAGTAGATAAATCCCTTTTCTCAATACGACAATACGCGTAAGTAGACAAATCCCTTTCTCGATACGACAATACGCGTAAGTAGATAAATCCCTTTCTCAATACGACAATACGCGTAAGTAGATAAGTTTGAGACATTTTCTAGATCTCTTTCTCATCTCAATTCTCATTCCAGGAAAACAATTTATGCGAATTGACTCAAGAAAAAGCGGTCGATACCAACGATCTGGAGATTATGGTGGAACAAGGGTGATGTAACTAAAATCTACACTTACCTAAGATATATATATATCCCGTCATGGACCCGAGGACAAAATTTTGCTCAATCCATGAAAAAAAAAACCAAAAAATAAGAAAAAAAAATCTTTTCCCAATTGTCTGTCAATTTTCGTTCTCAGGATTTAATTCTTAAAGTGCCAACCAATTATGGAGCACAGGACCACTGGATTATTCTAGTCAGATTAATGTATAAATATATATATCTATTAGAGAAAACATATATATAGAGATTATATATTAAGCGGGTAGATAAACGATATATATATATGATATATATAGTATATTCTTAGGTATAATTATAAAAAAAAAAAAAAATACATATTTTGTCTTAAATGTTATGTTTGTGAAGTAAATTGACGGTTTAAAAAAAGAAAAAAAAACAATATGGCGGAAGTTAAATCGCCTATAAAATCAGTCTATGTCTTCCCAAGATAATCGGAATTGCTACAGAATTCCTAAAAAGAATGCATATCTTATTCATGCACAATTTATCATTCAAGATGATAAAACATTTTATTTTTATTCTTTTCCTCCCCCTCTCACCACATCATTACCATATATAGCGCATATCCCAACATATCAATGTACAGTATATAAATTAATACATATATATACATATATATATATATGTATGTATAAAACCTAAATAGTCAGATCGAATTTTAAAAATCTTTCTCTTCTTGTCCGTATAATTAGCCTTCTAAATAGATAAACAGAAGAATAGCCTTAGAGAAATTCATCTGATTGTTTTCAATTGTTTTTTTTATTTATTTATTTATTATTATTTTTTTTAAACCAATTTTGCCTTTTATGGTATGTGATGACGTATAGCACATCTCCCTGGGGGATATTTGAATTATCGATCAATTTTTCGCAGCTAGTTCCCCGCATCGATGTTGCCTTACTATATAACTGTGACACTTTTCTTCACGTGTTGTGACTGTGTCAAAAAATAAATAAATAAATAAATAAATAAATTGCAGATTATCATACTTTATGTAATAAAGTTGTTGTCTGGTTATAAAATTGTCGTTGTATTTAAAAAGAAAAGAAAAGAAATTGACTATATTATTGTTAAAAATAATTGCTATTTTCGATTAGTTTAAAAATACATTCGGTGTAATAAATAAAATCGTTTTATTTACGTCCATTTAATCAATTAAAAATGTAAAAGAGAATTTTTACTTTATACACACCGAGAAATACGTCTGTAAATTTAAAAGTTTTATCTGGAAATGCATAAAACCTTCTAACAAAGGAAGGACGTTTCCTATTGTTACTGTTCTGTGAATCAGTTAATGGGTATTATTATTATTATTTTTTAAATTAATTTAATCAATCCTCTCAATAAAAATGACTAATTTAAATACAATTAATTATGTTTTTATTTATTAGAAATAAAAGAATTTACATGGTTATTATTTTATAAATTAAATCTGTAATTTTAACACTAACTTTTCTCTGTTTTCAACCTCTAACAAAATGAATGGATGCAGTTCTTATTTATTTCTCTGATCTATTTATTTTAGATGAAACTGTTAGATATAAGCAGATGAAATTCTTAGAATATATTTCAGATATGAATTGGAAAATCTAAAAAGGAAAAAAAAAATGGCCGCACACACTACTCTCATCGATTTATTTAATATCTTCTTCTTCTATCTTTTGATAAAAATCCTATTTAAATTTCTAAAAGAAAAATCAATAAATTAAACAAATTAATTCTGTTAAACACATCTTTTAATGTGTCAATAGATTTTTAACGTCAACTGATTTCTAAGGGTATGAACAACAGTTTTTAACATTAAAAAAGTCCGAAAAATATCTATTTAAATTTATTAACGAAATGTTTTCTCAACGTAGGACGTAATAATATAAAGCTAAAGCCATCTAAACAATAGAAAATGCCTTCATTTGTTACGTTAACATTCCCTTGTTTAATGATAAATTCTGTAACAGCAACAACAACAACGCATTGTTATATACTACAGTAACAAAACTAATTAATTATAGTGATTTACACGTAAAATATTCACTATTTTACGGATTAATTACTGTATTTATTTTTTTTTAAACACCACACAGATCAATACAATTGTCATTTTAACAATAGATTCTTTACCTTTTTTTTTTAAATTTAAATTTTAATTCTTCTTACGTCACTTGTTTACTTTTACTATAATAAATATATATTTATTAATATGAGGCACGTGTACGGATGTATAAAACTTGCCTTTATATTATACAAATAAGCATGTGTAATGCATTATTGATCGCTTGATGTAATGTTGTCCCACCTATTACACGAATATGAAAAATTATATAAGTCTAGAAAATATTTTATAGAGTAAGGAAAAAGGTCAGGAAATCATATAAGTTGATATGTCTTCTCTTACACTAAAAAAAAAAAAACACACATGAAAACATACAGAAACATACCCTAACACACCTCATATAACAAAAAGGAAGTGTATTACGTAAATAAACACCTTATATAGAGCCTGGTGTGACGTCGAGAAGACGGGGGGGCGGTTCCTACCACTAACGGGCCTCCCCTCACACCCAGGCCTCACACCGAGCTATCGACGACCCTGTCTAAATATTAATAAATAGTTAATGTATATTTAAAATATATTATTTAATTTAAACTTCTCTTAGATTAAGATATTTTATTTACTTTTATTATTATTAATATTGTGTTTAGAGGGAGAGAATTATTACAATTCTTAAGAGAATACGTCATAATTCTCTCCAAAGAGAATTGTAATTAGGAATTATAATTATATTCTCTAAAGGGAATTATTAAAATGTGTGTATAAAGTTATTTTTAAATGTTTTTATTTATTTATTTATTTATTGGTCGTAGCCAAAGAATTGCAATTTTTGTAATTAACGTGCACAAAACTACATAAAGTTAACGGAGAAATTGCAAATTCAGCGAGATTTGATTACGTCACAGTTTTTCTCCCCTTTAATATTGAAATACTTTTGCCGACTTCTCTTCTATAATAATAATAATAAAAGTTAATCCCGCTAGTTTATAAGCGGTCGAAGAACCTCTTTACGACATACACCGACGGGAACGTAAAAAAAAAAGTGTCCGCCGATTGGAGGTTATCCGGCATTCGTTTTTGATTTATTAATAAAATTTGTTTACGTAGACATGACCACTGTTGTTGGGAGGTGGCCGTTATTTGCAGGTTATTTTTTCTATGCGTGTTCGTTCGGGAAAATGTCCGTTGTTGAGAGGTGGTCTTGTTGATTTTGTATGCAATTTTCGTTTTAAAATTATTCCTGGAAATCTGGCCGTTCTTCGGAGGTTAGGCCTATTTTGTATGCAATTTTGTTTAAAAATGTTCCGGGAAAATGTCCGCTGTTGAGAGGTGGTCGTGTAATTTTGTATGCAATTTTCGTTTTAAAATTATTCCTGAAAGTGTGGCCGTTCTTTGGAGGGGTTAGGCCTATTTTGTATGCAATTTTGTTCAAAAAATGTTCCGGGGAAAATGTCCGCTGTTGAGAGGTGGTCGTGTAATTTTGTATGCAATTTTCGTTTTAAAATTATTCCTGGAAAGTGTGGCCGTTCTTCGGAGGTTAGGCCTATTTTGTATGCATTTTTGTTAAGAAAAAAAGCTCCAGAAAATGTCCGCTATTGGGAGGTGGTCTTTATTTGTACTAATTTAATATTAATTAAAAAGAAAATAGTGTTTAAACTTGAATCTTTGTTTAAAATATCGTTTAAAATATTAAAGAATTTATATTTATAAATAATACACATTAAAACCTGTCCAAAACGGAAACCTGCAGAATACGAAAAAAAAATATCTAGTACCGTACAATTCCGGTTTACGCAGGTTCAACCGTACAGTAAAAAAACTGTGTAAAACAGGAATCTTACGGTGTAAACGCAAACCGGAAAAAATATTCGCGAATCCGTTTTACACAGGTTTTTACTACACAATAAATCCAGACCGTTTTTTAACCGTAAAAACCTGTGTAAACCGGAAAAAGAATGTAGTTAACGGTAACCTTTTTAACAGGTTTCCGTTCTAGACAGGTTTCGCCGTATAAAATTCTGTTTTTAATTAGAATTTCACTAAATAATAATAATAATAATACTTTAGTGTTTACTTCGAGAACATAAATAAATAAATTTCTATTTATAAATAATACATACCTAAACATTTTCCATAAAATTCTATGTTAATTAAATTACTTTTAATGGTGAAATCTCGGTCGTATAACCAATTTAATTAAGTTTAATTATAGTAAACGAGAAAAGGGGAGGGGAGGGGGATATTTTTCTATCGAACGAATACGTGGAAATACCAAAAGAGTATTTCAATAATTCTTACCACTTAATTCCGGGATTAATACTTAGAAAAAATTCCACAAGAGTAAACACAGTTTGTTTTACTTACCCTTATTGTATATCCCCACCTACAGGAGTAACATAATTCCAGACTTTTTTCCATTGTAATTCAAACGGGAGCGTGGGGAGGGGGGAGGGAGAAAAACTAACAACAAACTTCGTATCTTACAGAACTTAATAATAATATAAAAAGGGGGGAAGAATTGGGCTCTATCTACAAAAATATCATTAATTAAAATAGCCGTTGAGAGCGGGGGGAAGGAATGATTTACTCGAACCCTTTCTGTTACCATAGTAACTAACCACTGTTACTCGTAACCAGCGCAATAAACAAGATTATTAACAAAATGTTTAGAAAGGATATTAATACTCTTTTTAATTTTATATATATATATATATATATATATATATATATATATTAAGGCGAAACTATATTAAAAATTTCCGCGTGAATATACCGTTTATTAATATGTTTTTTTAAGGGTTGGGATGTTGAAAAATGACGCGCGTGACGGTGCAAATCCTTCGATTTTATTGCGCGTGTTATGCCAAATTTGCATATTTTTAAAATCGAAATTTTCGTCTAGACGCCGAATGGCAATTTGAGGGGGAAGGGGGGACAATATGGCGACGGAAAGTAAAAAAATTGCGTATTTTTTTTTTTAAATCGATGGAAAACGTTAGTCACGCGAACGTTTTCTGTAAAACGGTTACGTGACCGTCAACGTTTGCTACGGATTTAAATGATTAAGTTACGCTGTAATGGAAGCGGATGGAAATCTGATGTAACTTTGTAACTCTAACTTGTTTCAAACTTGTTACGCTCGGTCACCTGATCGTTCGTTAATTACTCGCGTATAAAACGCGTATTGTTCTTCAATTGTTTAGGCTTCTGTTATAAATAGTCTACCGTTACGCTCGTTTTACTGTATATTTAAGCGTGTAAATACCCTAGAAGAAATACTATAATCTATAACTTATTATGTATGCAAGGTCTTATATGAGTACTCTTCGACCAACCGCCTCTAAAGTCCACCCCCTCGAGCGTATACAGTACACATTATATATAGACTTTATATAACTTACAAATTATGATATATTGATTAAATTTACTTAAAATTAGGCGTTGTTTACCTGAGTATATATATAAACATATAGCTTAGCTGTAAATTATACTACAGTATACGCTTACATATTTAATTATACAGTCCGTAGCCGCACATACCAATTTGGTGCAGATACAATACGTTAAACAGTATAAATAACCTTTACGTAAACATCATACATACAGTAAAACCTGTCCAGAATAAACGGTTTACACAGATATTAACGGTTTACAACGGTTTTACTTCTAGATATTTTATATACAGTAGTGTTAAAGTTAAACAATGTAACAACTTACTGTAAATACTTTACATGTATATACAGTAAAACCTACGTTAAGATTTCTTCCGTTTTGGCAGGTTTTTATTATTTTTAACGCCGAAAATCGCTACATTTCGAAGAATTTTCCCCGTTTAAAGCAGGTTTCCGTTTTATACAGGTTCCCTTTTGAACAGGTTGTTTTTTTTTGCTACATAAACGGGAAAAATTCTTCGAAACGGTGCCAAACTGGAGTGCATGTCCGGTTTACACAGATTTTACTGTACACTAATACAGTATTAATAAAGTAATTATATTGTACGTCTTAAACACATAATTTTTAATTTGATTCCTGTCTGTACTTTCATTTTATTTTACAGATTCATGTATAATTTTACTTATACGTGATGTCGCGACGTCGTAATAAAATTTCGGAACCATACATCATGATCTGTTAACCACATATCACATAATAAAATACAGTAAATCATGTCGGCTTAATACACTATCAGTAAACTACAAACTGTAAGTATTATATTGTTCAAATCCGATCGTAAAAGGTATTAAGACTCTTAGAAAATCGTAAGAAGATACAACGAAATAATCTCATTGTAATTGTATTTTCTTCCCTTTTAAAGTACTGTATAAGTTATACGGGCCTCTACAACGTATATAACACGTAGGAATTTTATTACTCTATAATAATTTATAATACAATAAATAATATATCAAGACTGCACATCCTGTGTGTCTGTCGATATACCGAGGTCTGCAGTCTGACAATAAATAAGAATATAATACGCTATTAAAATAAGTTATATAATACAATACAAAATTAAACCTCGATATAACGAACTCTATATTTATGTGTCTGTAGTCTGTCAATACACACTGTAATACAACATATTGTGCTATACAATGGGTCTTCGATATAGCGAATGAGCTACATAAAGAGCAGGAAGGCCCAACAAAAGTACAATTGATATATATTAATACATTATATGATACATAACAATACAGTAATTCTATTGTACTGTTATAGTATTATATTAAGAAAACGACAGAAAGGTAATACATTACTGTATAATTCTATTATAGGATACACTAATGTAAACATGACAAATATGTACTGTGTATATAATCGTATTTAACGTAATGGCCGAAGGTAGTGTGATGCAACAACACAGAATCACGCACGGTTATATAATACCTTAATATAGAATTAATATTGTATTATATAATTCTCACGAAATATATATTTAACAGAAAACACGACAAACTTGCATTTAGGTGACGATTTTTATTTATCTTTAAGCTGTAAACTCGACACTTTAAGTTGGATTTTGCTTGGTATCTTCCAATGAAAATCGATCATCGTCTCATCGATCGAAACATTTATCAATACAATTATAATTATTACGGGGGATGCCGTTTTGAAATCGGTCCGTTTGTCTGTCCGTCTATCCTTCGTTAATCTTCGAAAACTGTTTTAGATACGTGAAAATCGAGTCCAATTAAGGGGCCAGATTGACTACGTATGAACTTCCGGACCGGAAGTGGCGTGATTTTTTTGACATTAAACCGTTAAAAATTGATCAAAATCGCCATTTTCTTACCGAAAAAACCAAACTTTTCAACTTTAATACTTAAGATAATCATCTTACAGGCGGGGGGTTACATCAATTATCGATTTTACATTTGTTATTGATACTATCTTCCTGAAATTCGATTTAATAAACAAAATACTACGTTAAAGTTGAAGGCGTGTTGAAACTTTTTTCCCCTATTTTTACGGTTTATTAAAAACACGAGATTGCCTCAATTAACAGTTAAAGTAGTAATTATTATCTGCAGAAATTATTTATCATTAAACAATCATTAAAGATAATAGAGGTTAGTAGAGGACGACGGGATACGTCGACATCCTAACCTGGTTCTATAAAAGCTAAGAAAATCGATACAAGTGTTATTACTTCTAAAGCTGTCTGCTATTGATTAACAATTGTTGATCTGTATTTTTAAAATTCGTCAATTCGTCCATCGAATTTCCCAAATTCTTTTACGCATTTACCTCCATTTAACGTTCGAATCCAAGAAGTCTCTCGTCTTAACAATAGTCTCTTTTAAACGCCATTTTAAATTTAAAAAGGAAAAAAAGATAATAAAATATGGAGTCGTGTTGGTAATTAATTATTGCTGTATTTTTCCGCCTGGGTAAATTATACACGAGGAAATTTTAATTACTTTTACAGGTTATTGTGTTTTGGAGGGGTTCTTTGTTACGGGGCCCGTTTGGCTCTGTTCTGTTGTGACGTAATAATGTAATCGTGTCACATTTGACCCTCGGGGTTTTTGCCAAACTCCACGTTTTCATACCCCTCTGAACACAGAAAAGTAAAAGGGAAAAAAGTGTGTATATGTGTTGGCATGTATTTTAATTAATATCTCAGTATAGAGTGAAGATTCAACAACCAAATTTGGCACGGTAACTTGTATATAACGGACATTGATGCTTATAAATTTTGGTGGTTAAAGGTCGAGGGGGTCGTACTTAATGGCATTTACAAAAACTCGTCTCGTCCTCAAAATTATGCCTTTTTTTAAACAATGATTAATAATATAAAAGTTATTTTTTTTAAAAACAATTTTAACTTTGTTTAATGTGTCTTAGTGTTGGCCGGGAAAGTTACGCAACTCGTTGCTGGTTATTTTTTGTTTGGTGTGATTTTTATAGTCTTTTGATTACGATTCTATGAGATTCTTTTCTTCTTTACGATTCTGTTATTTCTTTATGGGTTTTCTGGGTATAGCTCGATATAAAAGTATGGTCTTCTGATTATTATTGTATTGTATTAGTTATGGTTCCTAAGATTTTCTATGTGATTATATGAGGTGTTTTGTTACGGTTCAGCCTAATTCTATAATGTTTTGGTTATAATTTTATTTAACTAAAAGGTTTTGGTTATGTTTCTGTGAAATTCTGTGATCCTATGGTTCTATGGGGGGGTTATAGTCTTTTGAATTTCGATTACTGGGTCTGTGCTATTCCGTGCTCTTCTGATTATTATTCAAGCGATTTTTATATTCTTTTTGTTACGGTTCTATGATTGTGGTCTTTAGGCCATGGTTCTATATGGTTCTGTAGTCTTTTGACAATGGTTCTATTATTCTGTGGCCTTTGGTTTTCTGTATGGGTTATCTGGTATATTTTTGCATAATATTATGATCTTTTGATGTCACTTTAGTCATAATTATGTCCCTAAGATTTTATATGTGATTCTACGAGGTGTTTTACGCTTAAGGACCGTATAATACCGTTGAATCGTACCAAAACATGGTATGGTTCGTCGTAATCATACAGTCTTTCCGGACAGGATTTTATTAACAGTTTCTCAACGAAGATATTGATTAATGTCTGGATTTTATCCGCATGTTTCATTCATGTTAACATGCCCTAAAAAATAAAAATAAAAAAATGACTACGATTATTGTTTTATCTTTCAGTTATGACTGTATGAAGTACGATCATTTCATCGTTTTTCTATAGGTTACACCCTTACGATTACGGCTTTTCTTTACGACTTTATTTATGTTATACATAAAATAAAACGTCATAACAATGATGTTACCATCATTAACCACTAATCTACTTACGTAACATTTTTATAACTTATGCGAATCGACAAACAGACGTACGGAAAAAATCGATTTCAAACTAACTTTACAACTTTTTTACGGACAGACGAAATGAATATAATAATAACGATTTAAATTTAGAAAAAGACGAATAAATAATAATAATAATTTTTCAATTTTTATTCATGGCATACGAATTAAAATTGATAATTTTCTATAATATGTTATTATTATTCAGAAATTCGGGAAAGCAATTTGCATGTACTGTAATTATCCGTAATGTGAAATCAGCTGTTTGAAATAATTAAGTCTTATCGTTGATTTCTTCGATTATCTTCGGGCATTTAAAAGCTAATTTTGATTTCTGCTTGACAATCTTATAAATATTTATATTGAAATTATCACAAATGAACTTTCCAATATAAAGAAAAGGGGGAGACCTTGAAACGTGCAAGCAAATTTTGGGGATTTTTTTTCTGTATGTTTGGAGCGCGATTTTGTTTTTACCCTCTTTGAAGCTTAATAACTTTTGTGCCTTTTGTCGAAAATTTCTGAAATTTTTCGTGGACGTTTGGGCGTTAGGAGGGAATATTTGTAGAAATTTTCAGGAAAATCGAACTGTTATTTCGGGAGATATTGGCCCTCCCCCTCTTCCGAACCAATCTTGTGACATAAAGGCAACGGTGGCAATTATTACGGATGAAAACAAATAAAGAATCTAAACTAAAACTTGGTTTTGTTTACGCTATTAACACCTAAATAGGGTCCAGTTTCCCCACAGAAAATCTCCTTTGACAGATCGCGTTGTGGTATACAGACAACAGGCAGACAAGCATAACTCCCCTGTTTATTTTATATTTTCTACTAATATATTTTATTCTAAATTATTCCATTTCTTAAATATCACATTTATTTCGAAATACACGTCCGATTTTTTTCCCTAAAGTCCCTATTTTTCGAATGGAGTTGCGGCAATAATTACAGTAAAACCTGTGTAAAACGGACACGCGATATCTTTCCGTTTTACAGGTTTATTATTATTATTTAATTTGCAGAAATTTGCAGAATTAGGCAGGTTTCCGTTTTACGGAGGTTCCGCCTCGGACAGGTTTACTTTAGGTTAGGTTAGGTTAGATTAGGTCAGGTCAGGTCAGGTCAGGTCAGGTCAGGTCAGGTCAGGTTAGGTTAAGTTAGGTTAGTTAGGTTAGATTAGGTTAGGTTAGGTTAGATCACGTTAGGTTAGGTTAGGTTAGGTTAGGTTAGGTTAGATCAGGTTAGGTTAGGTTAGATCAGGTTAGGTTAGGTTAGGTTAGGTTAGGTTCTAATTCTAAAATATCACGTAAGCCGCGTATGAATCACTCGTACTTTATCCGAATGATGATGCTGAATGAGGGGGATGGATTTTTGCTCCAGATAATAAATAAATTGAACCACAAAGATGTTAAAGATAGATATTCTATTTTAACAAAAGGTTAATTTGTAGACAGAAATAAAATGTATATAAATCCGCATATTTCTTTTGATATTTAAATAGGAAATTTTGGAAGGGGTTCAAATCTTTAAAGCCTAGTAAATTAATTTGGGAATCAACCAAAAAAACACACATTTTGTTTTTTAAAAATCCAATTTTCTCACCCTCCATCTTTAAGTTTTCTTCGTCTTTAATTGAATTTCATTGATGATTCCAATCATCCATCATCCATTTCTTCTATACAACAGGATCTGTGTAGATCCATCGCACTCCTCATCACAGGATATAGCAATATTTAAAGTAATTTCAATTAATCTTCCTTCACTAAATATATTATTTAATTAATTTATTTATATTCTTAGTACTTATTTAAATATATTATTACGCTCTCTATAAATATTTTAGGAAGATATCCAATTAAAACGTCATAAAAGATGTTGGCAATGGCGGGAAGGATCTATTCTTAGAAACAGAGGAACTCTAACGTCACGTGGACGGGGGAAAATTAAATGGGAATGGAATAATAATAAAATAAAATAAAAAAAGGTAAGAAAAGTAAATTTAAATTTAATTATAATAAATTCGCTCCGTGAAGATGATTAAGGATACGTCACGAATTCATCCCTTCATGAGATTATGACGTGACGCTCGTTACGTTTGCCTTCAGTTCGTTACAATCAATAACAAAGGTTGGCGGAATCATCCGTGATGAAACCTCTGACGTCACAAACAACAAGACGGATGAATTGTTGTCGTGTCTTTCTGTTGACTCGTAACAACATGATCCGTTCGATCGATCATCCGATCAAATAATGATTGATCGAATCCATAAAACAATATAAAGAAATTCTTTCCCCCTAGCCAATTTTGCTCCTCTCTTTTACATTCGCGAACGACAGACACGCAGACGTACGGAACGTAGGATAATATTCTCGAAGAGACTTCCCAAATCTGCAATTTCTCGGTGTAATTCTAGAAAATCGTATTCTTTTATCTCAGTTTCTTAGAAAGTTTTAAAGACAGACAGTCAGACAAACTAAACATAAATAGATTTTTGAGTTAAGGATCATCGGAGATAGCGTAAATGAGGATACTTCCTTGTATAATGGCAGAAAACTTCTTTTACTTTGCTATATACAACAGACGGAAAGCGTGGCCACAGGTCAAAAAATGACCCCCGAATGGATTCGTGGGGACTTGATACGCCAGGAAATTCATAAAAATTCGGGGGTTCCTTCTATATATAAGCTACGGATGTTCTCGTTTGTAGGGGTTCACGTTTTTTTGTTTACCACTTTGAAGCTTAATAACTTCCGCGCCATTTGTCGAAATTTTCTGAAATTTTGCAGGACGGATCGTGTATTAGGAGGGTCGACGCTGTTAAATTTTGGAGGTTAAAGGTCGAGGGAGTGTGGAGATAGAGGGGAGAGTCGTGTGACGTATCTCGAGTGGGTTCGATCTTAAAGAAGATTTTGCTGGTTAATGTTTAGTTTCCTAGATTTTTTGAAGATAGACAAACGGACAGACTAAGCATAAAATTTTTAAACTATAACTTCAAGCCTATCAAGAAATATTACAGATATAATAGACTTTAAAAAAATACCCTATTTTATTATAAAATTATCGATTTTAAATGTATACAAAACGTAAAATTTAATGTATTTTATAACCGTTTCCAGTGTATCTAACGATTTAAATCTACACCTCGATGGTGTTTACAGGTAAACTGGAAACAGGAGGGGAAATTTCGGTAATAAATCAAAATATTCTCCGACATACGTTTCCCTTCGTGGCTTCTCCAAGACTTTTTAACATGTCAAACGTCAGTAAAAAGGTAATTTTAGAAGCGTAACATCGATAAGGCCGCTAAAATGAAAGAATAAAGACGGGCAAAACAGTAAAGAAGAGATAATGGATAACGGCAAATCAGATTTGAGAAGACTCTTCCCTTCTTAACGAGTGTAACAAGAACTTATTATTCTAGGAGCCATGTTAGATAAAATGTGTTACAAGATTGATTCGTTGAAAGACTCTGCGTTAAAAATAAAAATAGAAAAAAAGAAGAAGATCGGGAGTGAGAGTGAAGACAGAGAGAGAGAGAGATCAGTTTACCGTTATCTGATTGGCTAGATGGGTATTCGGATTAAGTAAAGGAGATTTTTCCTCCCCTTCCTCCTTCGAATTTCTAGTTATTTCGCTTCTTTAAGAGTAAAACTTGAAGGAAATTCTTCCATTAACTTCATTGTTTTATATTTTTTGAAACTTCGCCTATCTAGTGGGTTATTATTGTGTTGCTGTGTGTGATAGGTGAATTACTGCGTTACTGTGTCTGTTGGGTGAGTTGTTGTGCCACTGGTTCGCATATTAGAGCCACCAATTGGATTGGATTGATGGGGTAAGGCGACACGACACGCGTTGATTTCTGTGGGAAATTTGGTCCCCTATTTAGGTGTTATACAGGTGAAGAAAACCCGGAAAACTCACTTTTTCACGCGAATTTTTTGGTGGTTCTATCTATTGATAGAACCGTTGGATTAATGGGATAAGGCGACACGACACGTGGGATCTGTCGATAAGATTGGTCCCTATTTGAGTGTCGTACAGGTGGAAAACACGAAAAACGCCCCCAAATCTGCGAGTCGTTGGCGATTTCATCCATTCGGTAGAGCCAGCAACGGGTGACATTTACCGTGTCGCTCGCCCTCAGCACGTTATAAAGAATTTCGGTAGATTGAGCGTAGAATCACGAGACATCCGAAATTCCCCACACGTCAGACAAGATTGAAAGTACTAATTTTATTTTAAAACATTCCTTAAAATTAGATTATCTCTACGCAAATTTCCGTTCATTTCCTTCATTAACGCTATCAGGATTTTGCAAATGATTCCGAAGAGATTAATTCGATCGTTACAGTGGGTTTTCCAGGCCAAAGAAGAGATCTCGTTCAGATAAGATAATTAAAACGAGAGAGGTCGAGACTTCGTCATACGTGTCACATCGTCTCCCGGTATTATCCCATTAGTCATAAACACAGAGAAAAATCGTCAGAGTCGTCGTCATCATCATCATCATCCGACTCTCACTATTATCTAAATGGATAATAACCGACGAAAGGAGGCATTTCTAATGCGTTTCCACGTGGGAAAACTGTTAGACGAGCGGTTTATGTCCTCCATGACTCG
Organism: Centruroides vittatus; assembly: GCF_030686945.1. Taxonomy (NCBI): domain Eukaryota; kingdom Metazoa; phylum Arthropoda; class Arachnida; order Scorpiones; family Buthidae; genus Centruroides; species Centruroides vittatus. The sequence goes on from NW_027120776.1 coordinate 582,727, forward strand.
ATTTCGAGTGAGTAACAATCGAATTGGCAACCGCTCCATTAAAATGTTTTCCAAGTTTTTCTGATGTAAAATTTATGTATTTATTCTAATGGAGTTTGGTCATATAAATTCCCTTTTACTTGGCGGTTTTCTGTCACGTGGTTGCCATGTTTAATTCCGACAAAGATATACTATCGAATACCAAGAAAATCCAGCGACCAGTTGCCTAACTTTCCCGGTATTAAAGTTAAAATCTTGTGCGGCCCCATCTGTTAGAAAGCTTTTATATTATCAATTATTATAAAATGGCAACACGCTTAATTTCGAAGCGTAGAGACGAGTTCGTATACGTCACAAAACCTCCTCTATCTCCTCACCCCCTCGACCTTTAATCACCAAAATTTAACAGCATCAACCCCCCTAACACACAAACCTCCCCGCAAAATTTCAGACAATTTTGACAAAAGGCCCACGAGTTATTAAGCTTCAAATTGGGTGTACAATATCGTCTTTCTTCACACACAAACATCCATCCATACATAGTGCCTCTTTATATGGGCAAGAAGGGCAATTGCTTGGGGTTTCCACCAACGGGGGGACCCCAAACTAATGTTTTATAAACTCATTACCGTACTAACAATGCCGAAATTTAAATTCGAACCTAGATTTCCGGTGTGGTGCACGACGTAGCGTAGAGGTGGCTTTAAAAAACGAACGAGGATACCCCCTAATTCAAATTTGTCAGGGCCCCACGAATCTATAACTTACCATCCATACATACAAAAGAAAAAAAAAATCCCTCAATTTATACGAATTTCTCGACGTTTGAAGGTCCCCCGGGTCCAAAAATGTAAACATCTCGGAAGAGGACCGTCGCCACATTTTCCCAGTGTTATATATAACACAGGGAGAGTAAAAATACAGAGAAATAAATGACGTATCTGTAAGAGGATCCAATAGCCGGCTTCCTAATAAATAGGAGTCGTATCTAGTTCAGAAGTGCTCCATTACGACAAACTTGAGTAAGGAAGATAAAAGCTTTTTTCTTCTTCTTCCCCCCCGTTCCACCACTTTCTCATCGTTCTGATTGGATGAACACCCGACAAGGCCTACTCCTTTTTATTAAGAATGTATTTTAGAATCGGCTCTATAAACAAAATGGCGCCGAGGACTTAAATATTTTAAAAACTTTTCGAAATCGTTTGTGTGAGGAAACTCTTAAAGTCAAGATGGAAGAAAGAAAGAAAGAAAATGTACATCCAAACTTAAAATTGAATGCTTTCTTTATGGGGAAAGTATATTGGAGATAACTAAAATTCTTTAAATAGTTTAAACAGTTTGTCTTCTTATTATATTTTTACTTTTACAGCAATATATATAACACAGGGAAAGTATGGCGATCGATTCCCCTCCAAAAAAATTCGGGGGTTTCTTCTACATGTGTGTGGATTGGTTCGGTTCTTTTGACTACAAGCCTTCTGCGAGGGGGGGGAGATGTTTCTGGGTAAACTGGACCATAATTTTGGTGTTAGAAAGGCGAATTCAATGCGGAAAACTCCGTGGCGTGAACCCACGACCTGTGTCTTATGGGCCTGATAATGTTATAGTAATAACTCCAGTCCCTTTTGTCGAAAATTTCTGAAATTTTGCAGGAAGGTTTGTGTATTAGAGGGGTATATGTTGTTAAATTTTGGTGGTTAAAGGTCAAGCGAGTGGGGAGACACAGGGGATCTTGTGACGTATCTGGAGTGGATCGGACTTAATGAAAATTTCATTCGTTTACAGTTTATATATATATATATATATATATATATAAAACTCGTCTCTACTCTCGAAATTAAGTTTTTTTTGTCATTTTATAACAATTAATTATAAAAAAAACCTTTAAAACAAAATCTCGCAACAGATGGCACCACAAGTTTAATGCCGGGAAAGTTTCACAACTGGATTTTCGTTTATCGGAGCGATTCGGTGTGACTTTTTCTACCATTTTAGCGACTTTTTCAATTAAAATTACAGGTTAAACTATTTAATATCGTTTCCTAAAATAAGCTATATCAGTTGCATTGTTCTACAATAATTTACACTTCAATAGAAATACGGGAAATTGAGGTATTTATAAACGATCGCGATATCGCTTTATACAGTCTTAGCGACTTTTTCATAATTTAAAACAGTTTCTTTCTTCGAGCGGAAAAAAAAAATCTCTAGTGTGTCGCCTTACTAGTGTTGCCAGATGTCCCGGCTTTACTGGATTTTCCCGGATTTTTTCCGGCTTTTATCAATCGAAAGGAGGACTTTACAGTAAAAAGTAACCGTTCCTACAATAAACCATCCTTTCCTCCACATTTTAAATGTATTTCTCTTACCGAAAGAGTAAAAACATCTCCCGGTATGGAAGAATCCCCGTATCTTTCCGGAATTTGTCCCCGATTTTATCTCCAAATACCCGGCAACCCTACTCCTATCCACGTGGAAATTTTCCGCGAATTATTCACGTGAAGAAACCCGGTAAACTTCACGTGGATACCCTATTCGAGAGGCTCTAAAACCGCGCTCTTTTACGGTTCCCAATACCTTTAATAGTCTTTTGTGATGTTTATGAATGTTTTCTATAGTTTACACGGCTTCGTTCTTTATATTATTGCCGAAAAAGTACACGTAACAAGAATGGAAGGAGTGATAAGGGTGGAAAGACATCTCCTTCCTCAATTTCTCATACTAAAACTGTGTATTTTATAACCAATTTAATATAATTTGTAAACAAATCGGGAAATTTCATAAACTCTTCGGATTTATTATATAATTTCCTTTGATCCAATTTAATTCGGTCTTGTGAATACGTCAGAGCATGTGATCTAGGTTACTAGGGCAACCGATAGTTACATTGGCTTCGGAGGGTGGCGGTATAGAAAAGGCGATTCGACTTTAAAGAAATTTTTTAAATTTTACTTTTTAATTTAAATGTTTCTTAAAGGATTAAATTTATTAAATTTTCTATTATTAAGAAATTTCAATGTATAGAATTAAAAATAAATAAAACCGTTCTGTTTGTTTCGCCTTTTTTTTAAAGCCGGAAAAATGAATAAATTTAATTATTATTATTTTTTGTTCACTTTTCGAAACGGAATTGATTCGATTTAAATTTAAAAAAAATAAAAAATAATAAAAAACTTCGGTTAAAATTAAATAAATAAAAGTTTTAATCGTTTAAAATTTTATTAATTAAAAATCGAATTCCAAAAAAATTATTCTACGTAATAATTTTATTAACGACAGATGGCGACGGGTCGTTCTTATGACGTAATTTTTGAAAATTTCATTTTTTAAAAATACGTCACCACCAAAAGACGACGGTTTTAAATGTCGATTTAGAAATTAAACTACGAGAGGCTTTAAATATTAGCCAATAAAACAGGATAAATTTAATTTGCTAATTTAAATCCTGTTTCTAGAATGATCGAAAATTGAATTGATTGTCATCCGTGACGTCACGGTCGCCAAGGGAACCGAAACAACAGTAACGTATTCGCAGGTGGCGCACCCTGGTAGACGTATTAAGAATTACGTAAACAAAACAAAGAAAGAAAAAAAACAGGAAATGAAATTGCCTTTCGATAATCGATTATTCTCTTTTCAATTTTTAATCGATTAAATATTGAAGATGCCGAACGACGTTTTGGCATCCTTCCACAACGAATAACAGGCGCAACGCGACTGTCAAACGCGGAAACCGGTTAGTTAAACAGTAATCTAATTAAATTACCGAGAAAAATTGAACGGTCACGTGATTTTACTTTTAAATTTCCCGACGAAGGTTAGTAAAGGTCGCAGCATCGCCCACACACACACACATACACACAACGTTACTCTCGCTAAATTGGTAGTAACTAAATACATTTCGTAACATTTGATTAAAATACGAGCTTGGTTTCTGGATCACGTGACCGAATTCTACCCGACTGATTTCAAATTCACCCGTTTAAAGCGTCGCCGTAACGAAGACAAATAATGATAAATATTCATTTTATCCGGGCGAAATATCGTATATATATAATGATTAATAATCTACTTCTACGCTAAACGTGTCGTCGTAGTATCTTAATTTCGATTGGTCGGACCTTCGCTAAATCGAATTAATTAAGTGGATAGAAGACTCGTGTGGCGTCGATAGACGTCATAACATTAAGAGTACAATCGGTGAATCCGTAATGTAACCGTGTCCTTTATTGCGGGAACGTCGTAATAATGTGATAATATAACAAGAAAATAATTATGAATTGATCCAGAATTAAATGTAATATATTTTTCTTACATTTTAGGGCCTTTTAGAGGTTAATCACCGCTTACACCTTAAGGTTCTTCTCGATACATAGAAAAGAAAAAAAGAAAAACCAGCGTTAACAACAAAAAAATGCAATAAATGCTTTTGAGGCCTCGTAAATATGAGGCCCCTCGGAGTAAAAATAATCCCGCCCAACCACTGTGAAAAGGTCGATGTATATTATTTTTTAACTGGTTTAAAGAATAATTCAAGATTTTATTTAGGGCCTGGAACACGCATAAATATAAGCTTCTTTATACCGTATTTAGTCCATCCAGTTAGTATTCTGCATCTTGTATAATATCGAATAAGTGTTATTTAATATAAACTCGTATAAAAGGGCCTGGCTAGGCATTTCGTAACATAAAACGGACAACGGACGAGTGGTTAAGGTTTGGTTTGGTTTATTTGGTCACGGACAAGCGACAGGTGGGCGATCACTTTCTACGGGAAACTGTGACCATTTAGGCCTTACAAACGTGAAGAAAACCCGGAAAATTCCACGTGATCTGGGCCAGGCGCCAATCCGCCACCAGTGTTCAGTGGTTTTACCCACTCGGGTATTGATGGGCCCGAGTGGTTGAAGTGTCAACTCACCACTCTGGAGGATCAGGGGACGAATCCGGAAGGGTTTATAAACAGTAGGAAGTTTTTTTGAAGGAGGTCCGTTCCGAATATGTCGGGCCTCGAACCTCGTCATCCGGCCGCTCTCATTTCGAGCCCATCAAAAGGCCTTTTAGTGCTCCAGACGGAAGATTAATTTTGCCTTCGTTTAAACGAATAAACTTTAAAACTTTCAATTACTTGGCAACACTGACCATTACCCATTCACGTGACTTATATACAAGGTGCAATATGGCGGCTACACGTTAAACATTACAAACTTACGATGCCGACGTTAAAGGAAACGATATTTCGGCCTATTAAAAGACCACGAAACCGGTTATCCGCGCTTCATTTAAGATTTCGAAACGAGAATTTGCACGCTTTCAAAACGAATAAAAAATGATGGAGCCCGGAGAAATTCCTAAAAGTGAAAATAAAATAAAATAAAATATTCGAAAAAGTTGATATTCAAATTCGATCACGCCATTGGAAAACAAATGAAACTCGAAAAAAATTCTCTCCATTCTCTTCACGTGATCCTTTTATCAACGTTACCGCAGAGACGTTGGCGGCAGTCACGTGACGGAAAGTACACTTGTATTATCTTTATTGTATATACGAAGGAGGGGAAGGCAATTACTTTGTAAGAAGAGTGTTTGTGAAAGGAAGAGATTAATGAGCTCTGACAAACAAAAAAAAAAACGAAAAAGTTTTACTTATGGCCATAGTTATCACAATAGTTCAGGCTTAAAAACAAGATATGCTTGAAGCCATGTGCGTTGAATTTTAAATTTTGAATTTGTTCACGTGATTTGATAGTTAAACAAATCACAAATTGGCGTGTAACGAATGGAAGCGTCGAATCACGTGACCGAGTGACTTTAAAATTTGGCACGTGACGTGTCGAATCCCCCCTTTTTCTTCTTCTTTTTTAAGAATTAAATTAATTTTTAAAGAGTCGGTAAAAGCTATCCGTGTTGCTGCCATCAGATCAATCATCTTCTTCATCAATCAAACAGAGCAATAATAGTTATTGCGGGACGATACTTTTCACTCGGCCATCCGTCATCTCCGCGGTCACGTGACCCTTATGGCCGCGCGTCATAAGGGGCACGGACGTCGTCGGCGGCGTAAAGCTCGAGCACCGACGACGTCCGGGACAGACGGAATACGGTCGCGCACCTGTCGCTACGATCCATCAACGAAAGCGATTTTTACCGCCGACTCCGTCATTTCCGGTTGCCTAAGAGGCTGCGATAACGCGCACGCGGAACGGAGCCAAAAGTCGAATCGTTCGCCGGTCACGTGGGCATTTAAATTGATGATGTGTTTGTGGAATCCCCCCTGTTCTGGTGTATAAAATTAGACTTCTAGTCTTACAATTCTGCAGGGAGACGTTACGTTTTACGAGATTTTATTTCGATATCGACCGACCGATGCAAATGATCTATTATTATTTCGTCTTTTTCTTTATTTTCTTTTGAAATTCTGCTCCGAAATAGCCTTCTATTAACGGATGATAGATTTGTCACGTGATTCGGGCCACGTGATGCAATAAACCCATTCCACGGAGACACACGACGGTATCAGTTTATTAAACTATTACGTATCTTTGCCAGGTCTCAAATTAGGCACGACGCCATAAAGATGCTAGCCTGAAGTCCACCCTACTGATGTAAGGGCCCCAATAAAATTAATTTTGATTAAAAAAAATAATTAAAAAACACGAATAATAATAATAATTAATAAATACTAGCGTTATGCATAGGTACTTCGGTTCCTCCTTTGGCTGTGTGGATAAAACCGCTGGTAGCTGGTCGCGGGTTCGCGCCTCTCCAGCAGCGATGTGGAGTTTTTCGAGTTTTCTTCATGTTAGTAATACCTAAATAAGGCCGGAATTCCTTAAAAAGTCTTCAGAACGCCTTTCTCCTCGGCAGGTTGCCCGTGTGTTGCGTTTTCGTAAACAAAACAAAAAAAAAAGTCAGAGTTACTCTACTTATCTCAGATTACAATCAGTTTTTGCACTCTGGCACCTTTAAATAAGGCCCCAGAAGTGTAAGCATGACACTGAGTGTTCCAATGGCAAATAAATGACCCACCAGTTTCCGAACGCTAGTCATGGGTTTGCGCCTCATTGGGCCACGTGGAGTATTCCGACTTTTGTGCACGTGTCTAACACCTAAATAGGGCCAGTTTTCCCATAGAAAATCCTTTCGGGAGTCATTCCCCCTTGGCAGATAGCGTTACTGTATTCCATCAAACAGACCAAACCAATGGTGAATAGTCACGTGATTTTGGACGAGACTCCATACTCCATACAATCTCGTGCTTTACACTGGGGCACAGGTAAATATTATATTATTCCTTGTAATTTAAATTACTTTCAGCTTTAATAAATGATCAAAATTCTAAAATATTTCTATTATAGCAATACTACTTATTACGGTAGTCATTTAAAAATTTATTCACTTAATTAAAAATCTGTTTGTTAATATATTATTGAAGTTAATTATTGTTTACGCATTTTACAATAGATGTTACAAGAGGGCGCTCGCTAGACGCACAGTAGACGAAATCTACTGCGCATCTAGCGAGTGCCCTCTTGTGAGAGGAGACGCAATCTCGAGAATGGCAACTTTACGTTCGTTCTACTAAATGCGCGAGTCTAAAATTAATTAAAAATGCCTTCGGGGGACGGAGAAAAATTTTAATTAATATTACATCGGCCGCTGATGGCGTGTTAATGACATCATTAACGTAATTTCCGGTTCCGAGGAAAAGAAATGTAAGATGGCGCCAATGGAGCCATTTGCAGTAATGTACACTTTTGATGCGGCTAAGACTTCCGGATGAATACACATCGGTTGGAAAATTCGGGCATTAAAAATTCCTCGTGTGCATCTACTCCGATGAACGTAACATGGAGAATGAACTTAACGTAAAGGTCACGTATGCGGTTAAATGTTACGTCATACTATTGAAAAAAGAAGAGCATATTAGATCACGCGCATCATTCAAAGGTGCATTTTTTCATTTATGGCTCGTGCCGCTCCGTGGGCACTAAGAGAGTTTTTTTTAAATTAAAAACATGGCGTTAAAATATGAAGCATGATAAATTGGTCCCCGTCACTCACCCCATTGTGAGCCTGACTGAACCCACGAGGAGCCTGAATAAAGCTATGTCAATACTCACAGAGCGGGTTCAGCCAGGCCTACAATGGTGAACGACGAGGATCCACATACCAAGCTCCATGTTTTGACTCCACGTTTTAACACTAGTTTCTTATAAAATTCCGAATCTTTCGAGCGTACTAAAGTGTAAAAGTATTGCGGATGGAGCAAACCCCTAACACGAGACACCAGATCTTATATACAATTAGTTAAGAGGGCACGGAAAGATTTGGTGCTTAGAGCCTAAAGGTGTCCTGTTCTTATCATTCGAACCATTAAATCGAGAACATGCACTTCAGAATTTAATTCATTAACGATGAATACTTAACTGTATTAATTGTCCGTCGTAATAGATGATGATAAGATAATTAATTTAACAATAAATTTTTCAATTATTGTCAATTTACATCAGATGACGTACAACCAATGAAAATATATAATTGGATTAGATTTAATACCGAAATTTTAATATCATTTCACTGAAGTGCATAAAAATAAATTTTAATTATTTATAAGTATGCCACACATTAATTATTTTTAAGAAATAAATTAGATTCTATACATGGAGGATACTTCAAAATATGCTAATACTCATGTGGGGCAATGCAGAATATGTTAACGCTGTAGAGAGTACAGGGCTGAATGAAAGTTTTTCGGGACTTCGGACAAAAGTTATTAGTGGGGCCCAAAATATTTGCAAATAATAACTTTTTTCAAATTTTCTAAGAAAATTGAAAGTGTGGACACCTTTAAACCAGGAGCAGCAGTCTGAGGCCCGAAAAACCGACATCTAAACCGATCCAAGTGTAAGGTGTTTCAAAATGCTATAGATAAATGTAGATTGCTTCAAAAAGTGTAACACTGGAAAAATACAGAGCATTTCAAAGAATGTGTTTGTTCGTATACGGCAACACGACAGATGTAGGTGTCTGCCCAGGGGGGATACATCCAGAAGGACTTTCTATAGCAAACTGGCCCCTATTTAGGTGTCACAAACGTGAAGAAAACAACAACAACAACAACAAAAACCCACGTTGCCGGCCCACTGTCGAGCACGAACCCACCACCAGTGTTCAGTAGTTTTATTCATTCGGCCACTAGTGAACAAGAATTCTTACTATTGTTTTGAAATATCCTGTAAACACATAAAAATAGTGTTTTATTCTGCTGAATTATGTTTTATATATGATAATTACTGTTTTGGAATAGATGTTGATGCAAATACCCACATTTAAATATCAAAATTTATCTGCTTATTAATGAAAATAAATATTACTTATGAATTATATATTTAAATATAAAAATATATAAGCCTAGTTCTACTCATACACTAATATATTATTTATAGAAGGATCTATATATATTATGAATAATTATTTATGTAATAAAGTTATTTCGATTTTATTCTAATTTTATAAATTACACTTTCAAGCGAGTCAAATAATTAATTATCTGTGCAATTTATATACGCGTTTATACTCATTTACATAAAATTTTTCTCGATATGAAAGTATATATAATAAATAACATTATAGATTATAAGTGTCTTTAGATATATTTGATATATACATCTTAATTTTACGTGGGCCCATCAGTGGCTAAGAGGATAAAACCACTGAACACTGATAGTTACGGGTTCGTGCCTCACCACTCACGTGAAGTTTTCCCCGTTTTCTTCACGTGTCTAACACGTAAATATCGGCCAGTTTCCAATAGAGGCAACCTCCTTGACATATCGACCACGTGTTGCATCGTCGTATCTTATCAAGCTTATTCAATATTCCCTCATTAAATATAACACCTTTACTTCATTTTTTATTAATAACAAATAAATAATAATTTGCTAGAATATTAACTTCCCCGTTAGCGTTTACACAACACGTTAACTCGTACGAAGAGCCGCCATTTTGTTCGAGACTTTCAAAGCGTGATTATAACGTCACGTGATTAATTTCCCAATATCAGCGCCATCTTTTATCAGAAAAGTATTTTTCTTTAATTATAAACTTTTAAAGTAAAAGTCAAATATTTGCTTTAAGAAATTTACACAAAGATTCTTTTTATTATTATTATTTTTTTTTAATATTAAAATTTAATTTTCGTTTAAAAAAGTCTTAATTAAAGGAATTGGATCGCTGCAGCAGCGCCATCGTTAGCAGTATTTAGAACTATTACTAGTACTGTTCATAATTGAATTTTTTTACTTTATTGCATTAATTTAAAAATATACATATATGTATTTAAATAAATCAACTGTAATTAAGTCAAAGAACATTTTTTAAATAAATAATAAACTAAAATTTAAAAGAAAAAAAAAACATGCCACGCACGGGGACTTTGAAAAATGAGATGAAATTTGCTCTTAGCGCCATTTATGTTTTATGTAATTAGAAAACCAGACGTAATAGGTTTTTCCTGAATTAAAAAAACATCATAAATATTCGCCATTAAGCGATATAAATAATGTTTTCTCATTTACAGTGATAAAGTGTAATGCAGAAGAAAGAAAAATAAACACAGTTTAATGATAATTTAAGCGAATAAAAAAAAGGAAAAAATGTTATTTTATTCAAAAAATTTCATTTCAAGAGATTCAATTGATTTTTTCTTTCTCTCTCTCTCTCTCTCTCTTTTTAAGGTAACAAAGGAACATAAATTACGTATATTCTGGTATTTACCAGGCCGATTAATGAAAAATAAATATAAAATGCAGAATTCACAAGTGACAAGTTTGTAAAAGGTCTCAGTTGATCTTTAGAGGAAAGACTTAATTGGATCTCTTTGTGAAAAAAATCGATCATTCTAGATAACTCTGAAGAGCTTACATCATCCGAAAACCACTGTTTGTTACTCATAAAATCTTTTTTTTTCTTTGGTTTCTTATTTTCTGCTCCTTTTCCCCCACATTATAAAGATACGACCATTGAGTTTATTTGGTTGAGGGCAAGATTCACTTTATCTTCTCTCATTTTTAAGGGAAGCCAAAGGAACCAAACGCATTATTTAGCATAATAACCATAGAAAATAAGTACAGCGCTTCGAGCAAAAATTATACTTCAGAGACTCGTTTGTTCGAGATTTACTGCAAAATCGTCTGAACAGGGGGGTTAACTTTACTAGTCCCGATAGTTTCTACTAGTATAAGGATAGGTCTAAGGTAAAACCCGACTGATTTATCACTGGCAAGAGAGAAATTCGCCGAAGCGCCGTCGACAAAGGCATCCATATTTTATTTATACCAAGCATTAAACGGTATTGTCTAAAGCATAAAAATACGAAATTCCCATTAAAATTCTGATTTTTCTCGTTTTAAAAATAGGTTTTTGGCATCCATTTTCTACTATTTATTTTATTTATTTATTTTTTTGCCGAAATTCTCGTTTAAAAAATCTATAAATTCATATGCTATAATCATTGCTTCAGATTGGAATTTAATGAGAATATTATAGAGAAAACATTGCATTAAAGGGGGAAGAAAAAAAGAAACTCGTTAGAGAATTGTTAACAATTTCCATAGCAAATGTTCTCTTACAACTTAACTGACGTTAGAATAAATTCGAAATTATCTAACAGAGTAGAATTCACCAGCTATTATTAATCTTAACCAATAACTGAATAAAGATAAAGAGAAATTGGTAAGTTCCATTACATACGAAATGACAATTCTCCTTCCGTGTCATCTGACAAGAATATCCGCGAAATTTATGTAACAGAACGGGTAATTAAATTATTGACATGCCATGTGACCAGATTATTCAACAGAAATAGGCCACACGTTCTTAAGGAGTTAATTAACTCGGCCCGCTTTAATAATTGAAATTGTTCTGTTATACGTCGACAATGATTCTACCTCCGCCAACAAGAAAAGAAAAAAACAGAAAAAGAAGATTAATTGATGAATTTAAAGAGGATTTCTTGTGTAAAAATAAACCAATCAACGCCAGGAATTGCTAAGAAAATCTCTTTTTACATGCCTCATTGATAGAGTCACATTAATAATAATGGCGTACGTGTAATCTCTAATCATTATTATCCCTTTTTTTCGTTTGTTGTTTATTTTAATTAGATATTTTAAGATTCTTCTAATCCTGGATAATTATCTTCGTTACTTTATTCGGGTTTACACTCCATAAAATTCAAATTTTTATATTATAAACACGAATGTATTAGAAAAACAATGAGGTTTCTTATCGCATCGATCCATCTTTTTATTATTTTTTATTGAAATTTCTAAAATTACCCACTTAATCCACCCCGCTACTCGAATTTCTCAACTAGTAGCTCGCGATCAATGTCTTTCAAAGCGTAAACTGAAGAGGTTGGAAAGTTATAATTAACTTTATCAGAATTCACGCTTGATTAAGGATTTAAAAAAATAGAGGAGCTTTATTTTCCTCTAAAAATAGTAAATAGAAAGGCGAATTAAACAAGATACTTCTCTCGTAAATCGTAATAATTTTATAATTTATTAATGGCGACGGTTATAATTAAACCGTTCATTTATCTAATCGCATAATTCCTTAGATTATCTGCTATTAAGTAGATTTAATGATTCATCCTATTGTTGCTCCCTTTATCTTCTTATAATCCCCGCTCTCCATCTTCCCAAGAAATATGTTTGCTGAAAGTTAAGCAGAGAAGAGTATGCCTTATTTAAGCCCGATATCACTATGATATATGGCGCTATGTACGGAAGAGATTTCATATTTATAATATTCGTTACGCCAGCGAAAAATAAATCCGCCGCCATCGCAAACCCCCGCGATAAAGCCAAAAATATATTCGAATATAAAGCTTCCGTACCACTTAATCAGGGGGCGCTGTTTGTATCTTTTATGTTTCTACGTCATACATTATTCAAATTACCGCTTTCTCGGTTACTCTAACTATTACGATATTATTTCTATATTCATAAAAATACTTACCGGAAAGGTGGTTATTTAGTCTGATACATCGATCTTGGAATATATTTAAACCGAAAGTTGGTTTATTTCCCCGGTTTCCCTTGGAAAATAAGCATTTTCGGTGCAGACAATTGATTTTCCGATCAACTAAATAAAGAAATTAAACCCGTTTCGAACTTCTCTATTATAGTCGATAGGTATTTAGTTTTCTTTTTTCTTTTTTTTTTCCGTTTTTTTTCCGTCTACTCCACTCGAATTTGTTATCGAGTTCTGTTCCTATAGAAACGATGACGTCAAAAGTATGACTGACATGAAAAGTCTCCTTTGTCTCCATTGCTCAAGGCTCAGTTTCGAATTAATTACTTCTTGCCGAAGTCTACGATGACTCTTTAGGGTATAAGCACAATTGATGAAATTATGACAATAATATTTTAATAATAACTTCCAGGTTTAAAACCTGTTTGAAAGGATTTAGTTTTATTATTATTATTATTATTATTTATTTCTTACGTAAAATATCGTAAGAATCTTTAACACGATGTGGCGTCGCACGTTCGAATGAGTAATCGTATTGGTCGTTTTAAATTCGTGACGTCAGTCGAGTTTTTAAAATTTTAAATTCCATCGATCTGATTCGTCGCTTCGTTTATGGTAATTAAACAGTTATTTAATTAATTCCGTTTTATGTTATTAAATTCATTTCGGTAAGATCTGCGAAGATTTAATTTTCCTCTTTTTATTTCTTTACGTTTCTAACTAATTAGCGATTTTTCTTGTAATTGCAATCGTTTCTGAAATTCGGGGTTACGAGGTTAGGAAATTCGGGAAGACAAAATCGTGTAAGCGTGAATTCACGCCCGAAAAGGTTCCTTTTGAGTTTAACCTCGAAAATTCCCCGGTTTATAACAAGTTATTACGAATCAATGTCGCTCTCGAAAGTCTTCTTGTAAATGCTATCATCGAACTAACCGAATTTTTCAGTGTGTTGCTCGCTAGGCCAGCTTCCTTATCAATTAAAATACCGACCCAAATAATCGATAATGGTGCAAATTAATAGATTCGATTTATATCTCGTTAATAGCCAAGTATAAAATTTTTGTTTTGGCTTCTGTATATAGCAAGAAGTTGAGCCAAACTTTTCAAATATCTTGCCAAAGTAAAGAAGGGAAGAAAGGAAGAAAGAAAGAAAAGAAAAAAAAACCAAAATGCCTTCTACAAAGGGGCGATGTGCCAAATACAGATTTGTTTCTTGAAGTTCTCGTCGCCAAAAGAAAAGTTTTCAACTACAACTGAAGGAACGAGGACATTGACTTTACATCAGTTTGGAACTTGGTGAAATGTTATTGCCATCCCTTTGCCAATGTGAATATTTATATCCATTTACATAAATAGTCATTTAAAAATATTCCTATAAAAGTTTTTATTCGTTTATTGCTTTATATTCTACATTTCTAGAATTTTTAATGACTTAAATATTGCTTCTTTTATGGTCGAAATTACACTTGCCAACTTTCTTCTACCAAAAAAACAATAGAGGAAAATGGAGGACATTTATAACGTTGTTTTGTTATAAAGATAATTTAACAAATAGAATTTTAAATAATTATTACAAACTGTTGCACAAAGCCACAATAATTGAGTCCCTAAATTTTATTCGTTTGTCTACTCAAAAGGAGTATAATACAGTTCAATACAAGACTGTCCTCCTAAATGGAGGACAGTCCTGTATTGAATTGCATTGTACTTCTTTTGAGTAGATTTTAATTTTACTTTATTACATAAATACTTTAAATAAATACTTTATGACATAAAACATTTTAACTAGAGTTGCAAACCGTCCTCCTAAATCCTTCTAAATGGAGGACGGTTGGCAACCGTATTTAAAATGTTTTATTTCTGACAAATTTATTACAGTATTTTTGACTAATGTTACACCAATAAATAATTACTTTTAAAATTTACTTTTTTCCATTATTTTAAAAGCAAATTTTAATTTTTAACGCATATTGATCTGTTTGTTTAATTTATTATAATAAATATTTTAAAATATTTATTAATAATATATTTAAATGTGATAAAGTTTCTGACAATCTTTATTTATTAATTTATATATTTTAAAGTGATTATTAATAACTTTTTATTCATAATAAAAGATGATATGATAATTTAAAATATGTTTTAAAAAATTATTCTACTAATTTCCAAATTCGGGGGGTTCTGTACGTATGGGGGAACGATTTTGTTCACCTGTTTGAAGCTTAATAACTCCTGTATCTTTTGTCGAAAATTCCTGAAATTTTGCAAGGAGGTTTGTGTATTAGGTGGGTTAATGATATTAAATTTTGGATGTTAAAGGTCGAGGGGTTGGCTAGATAGAGGGAGTCACGTGTCGTGTTTCCAGTGGGGTCGTTATTATCACTTACAATTTTTTATTAAATTCATCCCTACTCTCAGAATTAAGCTTTTTGCCATTTTATAATAATTTAAAAATATAAGTTTAAAAAAAATAGAGAGGTTGAGACGCACGTATTCAGCCCAAAACGTGAACGGCGGACGGACGAGCGCCGCCATCTGGCAATTCTATACGGTCGATAATGGCGTTTGCTACGTCTAGAATGGAGAGTAGACGATCGGTTTAAACTTCTTCATTTTTTGTGTTTGTGGTTAAAATTATGACGTATTTTATTAAAATAATAATTATTTAAGCATTTACGAATAATATTGTAAAGAACGGACGATTTTAATCCAGAAATTATTTAATTATTTAATTTTTTGCAAGTGATGTGAAGTGCCTATAGAATCTACATATATTTGTCTTCATAATAGCTTAGCTTAAGGTAGGGTTGTTCTTCCACAGCATCTTTTACCATCAACAGCGTAATATGTTTGTAAATTTTCTAAAAATTTTCCGAGCTGCTTTCGAATTTACATAAGCCATTACTTCCCTCGACAAAAGTATGAGGTAGTCCGATCGTACGGTAGGAAACACAACGCTAATTAAAAATAATTATTTAGTGTTATTAAACATCCTATAAATACTTTTAGACAGTTTAATTCGTTTATTTACCTTTGCTGGTAACCCTCGACGTTAAATGTATCCGCCATTTTTTCAACAAACTTCCCGTGAGTCAATGCACGACGTTCACCGAGTCACGTGATGTTGTGAACGAGCGCCGCAAGGTCTTGGACTTAAAACGTCAAACGTGTACTTCTGCTTGCCGTACAAGTTTAACGTTTGTACTTGCGCCTCAACCTCTCTAATAAAATATAACCGTGTAACAGATAGTGCCACACACGCAGTTTTAAATATTGCCGGGAAAGTTAAGCAACTCATTACTGGATTGTTTTTTTTTTTTTTTTTTGCTGTTCCATCCATAACCGGAGATATCTGTTTATGAAGAAAAATTTTAAATCCGTTTCCGTTTTAGACAGCTTTTAATGTATATATTTACTTTCATACCGAGGTTTGCTATATAAAAAATAATAATAATAACCACATGAATGCCATATGATCTATACAATGGAAAAGAATTTTGGATGTATTCTCAATTCAAAAAATAAGAAAAATACTTTGTTTATTCCTGTGTTGTTAGATTTCAAATAGTATGACATCTTTTTATTGAAATACCAGACTATTTTTAGTTGGAATAATTTTTCTGTTTACAATAACAACTGTCTTAGCTTTTATACGTGCTTCCAGCTTCATATCCTTTCATAAAATATACAATAATTAACGTTACTTGATCGATTTACTCCTTATACACTAAAACCTGTTCAAGATGGAACATGAATAAAACCTGCCTAAACGGAAAGAATTCTTTGAAACAGATTTTTCTGTTTAAAAAAAAAAACTGTTCAAAACGAAAAATATTCGGTACCGTGAGAGTCCGGCTTACGCAGGTTTTACTGTATATATTATTTATTGATTTGCCAATTAGTTTATACTTTCCAATGTGTTTATAAGCAAATTATCCAGCAATTTAGAAAGTAACATTACTTAAATATTTCATTACTTACTTAAATTATAATTTTTCCAATATTTAATATTGTTTCAATACATAAATTATGAGGAAATTTTATAAATTAAATATTAAAAATGTCTGAAAAATTGATTAATTATATTTAATTTATTCATTTCGAATGAAAAGTATTAAGAATGGATACATTTTTATCAATTATTTGATAAAATATTAAATTGTTTTCGCTAAATAAAATTTAAAATTATTATTATTAATTTTTTTTTATCATTTAAAATGTCAAATACACTAAAACCTGTACAAAACGGAACCT